>NC_135317.1:108049485-108349485 GCF_048772815.1 Callospermophilus lateralis | reverse complement strand
TAAAGAGAGTCTGCCGTGTTTATCTGGTTCTTTAAAAAAAGATCAAAAACTAAAATGACATTCAAGGATTCCAAGTCACGTCTATGTGTAGCTCACTAGCAAGGTGTGTGCAGAAATGGGTAGGATTCCAGATCCTCCATGGCGTGGCTCCTGGGTGTCCCAAGGCACAGGAGGTTGGCAGGCGTCTGACTGACCACAGCCAGAGTCTAACGGAGCTCCTGTTGGGGGCTCACCCACCAATGGCGCTCAGACTTGCTTCCTGAGTTCCTCTCAGTACTATTCAGCCTTAGGTTGTCCATCAGTTTCTCTTTAAAAAGAAACCATGCTGTCACTTTTTCTGGGGCTAGCTAGTTGTATATATTGCTTATGTAATAGATGGGTCCTAAAGAAGTGGGTGAAATGAATTATTTAAGTTAAAAAAAAGATGTCTTTGAATGCACAAGAGAGCTGTTCCGGGGGAGCCAAGCCCAGCCCTCCTCTCCCAGGATCTCTTCCCTCTTGGTATCTTTGAATTCGATGTGCTGGGTTTGCTTGTAAGGACAAATTGCTACCATGCAACAGGTTTTTACAGCTGCACATTAGGTAACGCTGTTGCCTTTCCAGATAGGCTGCATGGGTTCAGTCTTACAAAGAAATACCCCAAAGTCTTACTCAGGAGGTCAAAAACCCTTTTCCAGTTGTCTGAAGTTAGAAGTCACTCTCATCATACATAACAGGGGGACAGCCTAGAGGACAATCCAGAGGTGCTCCTCTGCCCCTTGTGCCCAGTGTTGCCGCCATGCTCTTCTGTGTCAATAAATGCCACTTCCCCCTCCTGCAGTATGAGATGGTCAGGGGCACAGGCTGTGCTGGGCTTTGCCAGCCTTGATCCCTCGCCTGGCACAGTGACAGATGTGGTGGGGTGGGGGGTGGGGTGCACTGTGGGTAAACAGGGGCTGAGGCCTGAGGCCGGCTTCCGAGTCTGTCTGCAGCTCACAGGCCACCCTGGGGAGATGCCCCCAGCAGGTCACATCACCAGGATAGGGACTGCTATTACCTCGCTGAGTCGTATTAGTTTGGTTCCAGGTTCTACAGAGCAGTGATGCCATGGGTCAGCGCGATTTTGCACAGAGACCATTTTAACTGCATGCTGAGTCCTGTGCACTCACTTCTCCAAGGCAAGGCGCGGTTTCAGTCTTAGAAAGAAACAGGGGCCCAGAGCGGTTCCTGTGTCTTCAGGAGCCTGAAATCTCTGAGGGAGTCAACGTGGCACTGGGAACACGCCTTCTTCCCATTTCACGGTTGGAAAGCGAAGGCCCCAAGGTGACTTATAGGGACCTGCGTAAAGCCAAGTCATGATCAGGCCTCAGAGCCCCAGGGCCCCTGTCAAGAGGCCACCCTGAACCACAGGGTGGCCTCCTTTGGTAAGGAGAGCTGCTTGGAGATGCCGCTCTCCTACAGGTGAAAGCGGATACTGCCTGGCTGCAGAGGGTGGGATTCACAGCTCTTATTCCTTCACAACACCCACTATTCCCTGCTCGTGAACGCGCCCCAGGAAGGCGTCTGCCTCTGCTCCATCTCAGGAGCAGGGTTGGCTCTGTACAGGAGGACCCAGGAGTCCCCAAGGCCAGACCGAGACGCGCAGCTCCCTGGTGCGCAAGGCAGGCACACGCGCAGGGGTGGGGGCGGGGGGCTCGGGTCCCGTTCATCTGATATGCAGGCGCAGTCTTTCTTCTTTCCTAATTAATTAAAAGTAATAGCTTTCCATAGTTTCTGGTGTGTGAGGGAGTGAAGTGGGAAATAATTTAATTGGCTGTCTTGCTTTCAAAGCTCAGTTTAATGAACTAGTTCTCAGCCTGAAGTGCGTGCATTATCTCTCCTGTTATTTTTCCAATTAACATTTCATTGGCTCACGTCTGTGCAGAAGATTCTAATTGGTTTGAAGGGTGGGGGTGAAGGGACAGGAGCAGATGGAGAGAGAGCGGCAGCCTCTTCCGTCCCTAGTGCAGGGTGTACACTGACTTGGCTGCAGGGTCCTCAAGTCCCTTTCCTTGGAAGAGCTCAAAGTGCTAGAGATAAGTCCTGCCCTGTCACTTTACACTCACAGGCCAGAAAGGGGCCAGGCCAGGCCCTTCAAAGGTGGACTGGCTGCTGGAAAGGACAGAGAGAAGGCTGAGGGGCACCTCCCAAGGCTCTGGGCTTCCCTGGAGTGTGTGGCCCCAGCAGGGAGGGGCCCCTCAGCCTCCTGGGAGACACCAGTGTCAAGGCGCCTTGGAGAGGGATGTTCACAGGCTCCCAGGACACCCTCCTTGCCCTGCTGTGTCCGGGGGTAGGTGGAGCAGGGTGGGGACCAAGGATCCCAGCCAGGTGCCTGGTAAAGCTGAGGAGGCTTGCCCTTGGTGGGGCACAAGAGGCCCGGCTTGGACCTTGGGTCCCAGCAGCCTGACCTGCTCACCTGGCTTGCTCACCTGAGTCCCAGGCCAGGCAGGAAGCAACAGCACCTGTCCTCCTATCTCTTCTCCCTCCAGGCCAGCTGAGGCCAGCCCACAGGGCCATCCCGCCTTCAGTGTGCCCCTGGTGCTGGGTCATGCCCTGCCCTCTGCCCTTAGCTGTGATTCTGGAGTCCATTCTTCCTTCCCCTGGGCATCTTTGGCCCAGCGCTGGCTGGATAACAGGAGAGATGATACCTGCACGTCAGCCACGGGCCATGCCACGGGCAAACACGGGCAGACACAGGAGAGACACTAATGTGTGGCCACAGGGCCTGCTGCCCAGGGGCCCGAGAGAAGAGCCTGCTAGATGCTCCTGGGGAACCTGGCACAGCTAGGAATGAGGCACGAGTTGGGGCGGGGGGCGGGGGGACCAGCCCAGGAGTCCTGTGTGCTGGAGAGGTAGGGTCGTGACCAGTGTGACCAGTGTGCCTCCTGTGGTGGGGCAGCTGGGCTGGTTGGGGGGCAGAAGCACCTCCTCCTTCTCTGTGAACTCGCATGTCAAAACCTGCAATGCCACTTCAAACCATGGGGTCCCAATGCTGTAGGGACAGACGGTCCAGTGCAGACCCATGCAAGACTTTGAACGCATATATCCCCTTTGGGTCTCTGGTCTGTCATCACCACAGGAAATGCGCTGGCGGAGAATCGAGCTGGGATTGCGACCTGCCCAGACCCGATGCTCAGCCCCCTTCCTCCCCAAAAGGCCTCTTGGAGATGGCTTCCTGCAGGTTCAGGCCTCCCGAGTAAGACGAGTAAGACGGCAGGGGAGAGTCAGATCCTGAGGCCAGGCCTTGATGGGCAGGAAGGGTGGGTTCCCTGAGATGCTTTTGGGCTTCCACGTAGGTGGGGCCTGAGCGTCTGCAGCTGCTCCCGGCCCGAGGCTCCCCCAGGAATCTCAAGGTTGGTGATGGGATCTGCCCCAGAGGATGCTCAGCTGACCAGGGCGCAGGGCCTCCCCGTTGACCCAGATGCACTCCCATAAAAGTGCCTGGGAGTGACCAAGTGACTTTGACTGTCCTCTGGCTGCAGAGATGGCCATTCTCCGGAAGGCTTCCACAGGCAGACGCCCCACCAGGGAGATGGGAACCAGATGTACTCAAGATCTCAAAAGAAATTAATGGCAATGACTGGGGTAAAAATATCTCTGACTGAGCTTGCTCACCCAGTCCCTTTCCATCCAAGAATCACTTAGGCTTGATTATAGAGTTCAGGCGTTCACTGGGTTCTTGATTAATTTTCTTTTCAGCTTGAAAAGTGTGTGAGTGTGGTGGGTCTTTGTGTGTGTGCGTGTTCACATCGTTCTCTGCAACTCCGCTGGGAGCCGACTCTGGCGATGCTAATTGTGCCCTCAGTTATAACGCGGAGACGTTCAGCGTTCAGCCAAGGGGGCTGCAGGCCATTGTTCATGGCCTCCTCCCTTGGGCTGCTCCTGCCGAGCCGCGGGGTGGCTGGTGGTGGGGCCTCACCATGGGACGCATGATTTCCTCCAAGTCTCTGTACTTGTGGTGTTTAAGGGACTCTGAGACCAGGGGAACAGATTCCTACCCTGCTAATTACGAGTCCTGTGCTAAGAGCTGCCAGCGACGGCAGCCCTCCCACACCCAGCCCCTGACAGGCACTTCCTGGGCCAGCCTCCCTGGGACAAGAAGGTTCTCTGCCTGAGAGAACGGGGTGGGCTCTCCTGTTGTGCCCAAGGCCACCAGGCAAAGAGGTGGGATTCGGAGCTCAAAGGCCTAGTGTGGACCCTGGCCCTGACCTTTTCTGCTTATGTGCCTAGGGTGTGCCAGTCAGCCTCTCTGGTCTCAGTTGCTCTCTGTAACAAGGTCACAATATGATGACATGGCGTCACACTTCCTGTGAGCCTGCCTGGGAAGGGGGCGTGCCGGTGGCAGCCTGTGTACAAGAGCCCATAAGTCGCGGTTCTTGACAGGATTGCTGCTTAGAGCCTGCCTGTGACCTCGGAGCATCGTTCCTGGCACCAGGAGAGAGGGAGTCTGGAAAGGCCCACAGAATGGCTGCCAACCTTCCCAGGTGCCATGGGTACCACAGTGACTTGGGGGTGTGAACGCAGGCTGCAAAGGGCCCGGGTCAGGGCCCACCTCATAATGGCCGCCACAGGAACTTCTGTTTTCCGACTCCACAGTAACACGTGTTCACTGCTGTTCTTTAAAGGGTGGGTCCAGGGGTCTGGAGTTTCGGCCTGTGGGTCGATAGTCCTGGGACGGTGACAAGGCTTTTCATGGAGCCAGGGAGAGCTGTGAGCCGGCTAAGGCGACTGCTGTGTGACCAGGCTGCTCCTGGCCTCAGGCTGATGTGGGATGTGGCCTTAATAGATGGCATTGCACAGAGACTCAAAGAGATCCTTCAAGATCACAGCCTAAGAGGTCTCCAAGGTGACCTCATCTAAGAACCCAGGGTCTGACGATCTCTTCTTTCACACACAGGAATTCAAAACTTGTACTCCAAGAAACCATGCCGTGCACGTGGAATCAGACCACCCCCTGACACTGAGGCACCGAATGGGCCCTGGTAGCTGATGGCACCTGGCGCCGACCCAGGCACTCTCTGGGGAAGGACCGTGGGAGGGAGGGGCGACCCCACAGAGGTTTCAGGGCTAATTCTCGCTTGTGAGAGTCTTTCATCTGGTAATATCCTGACTAGGCTGGAAGGCAACATCCTCAGATCCTCATAAAACAAAGATGACTTCCAAATAATTGGCTCCAGGGCGACAGAGTGTTCTGCCAGGCTAACCTCAGAGACGCGACTGAAGAGTCCGGGAAGTGTCACCAACAGTGACCACGATGCATATCTGCAGAACGCCTTAAACTGTTATAAGCTCTTCCCCATATATTTTTCTTGTTTATTTTTCTATTACATAATTTCCCAGAAACTGCTGGGAGACTCCAAAAAGTGATTTTATGTTTTTTAAATGAAGGCACTGTCTATGCTGCCCTTGCTGTATGAATACACACACATGCCTTTGGAAAAATCACATTGTGTGTAACTCTGATTGCATGAGTCATATCTTGCTTCAATGGGCTGGGGAAATTTGAAAACTGCAACCCTGCAGAGGATTTTGTAATATAAGCCCTTGCTCATTAACCTGTGGCCACACTGATGGATTTTTAAATATCAGGTTTTCTTAAAGTGGGGCGGTTCTGGTTGGACTACAGGATCAGAACCCGCTCCCCAGAATCCCACCAAGGTGGCATCTAATTCAGTCCAAGAGAGAGGTTGCTGTTTCTGACAATGGTGTGCAAACAAACAGCTTTATCTCAAGCCTGGGAAGGGACAGAGGAATCCCAGGGTAATGACTGAACCACCTCTACGCCAGTGTCTCAGGTCTCTGTGAGTCACCCGTGTGTGTTACTGTGCTGTACAGAAACCTGCCATCAATAGCTAATCTGCAAAAGAGTAGCTAAAGATCAGGGTGTGAGGCTAATGCTCCATAGTGTGGAGGGGGCCTGTCAACACTCTCAAGTGTCCAAGAAACGTATCCTGGGACTCAGACCTGAATGAATTAGGCATTTTTAATAAAACTAATAAACGAGTTCTCCCGTTTTCACCTGCGTCCCCACGCTCTGCCGCTCTGGTGGAAGGCAGACCTCTGGCAGCAGCCGTGGGACTGTGACTGCTCTGGACTTGGGTGCTGTCACCTCTGGAATCAGGCTTGCCGCGCCCACCCACTAAACACACAGTGACCCTGTGGCATTTTATAGCCAGTTTGCGTGGGAGTTTGAATGATCCCCCTCCCACAGCCACAGTTTCCATTATTGAGAATAAAGGCAGAAGCCCTTTTGGTGGGGGGGCGTGGCCGAGGTTGGAAGAGCTAGAAACATTCTCATGTAAAGTGTGGACACTGTTTAAAAAGTTTCAGAGGGCCCTGATGGAAGGACACCGGGCCTCTGTCCCTGTGGGCTGGGTCTCAGTGACACAGGCTCGCTTAGTTTAAACGGCTCAGGTTTCCATTAAGGAGCTGACGCTACGCCCTGGGAAGCACTTTTCCACAAACACTCCAAGTGGGCCTCTGTGAAGCTGAGCTAAGTGAATGTTTGTGGCAAACAGTGTTGTCACTGTGTGTGGGGAGGCCACGGTGCACGGAAGCAGGCGCTTCCGGCCAATCGGAATGGTACACATGCTGTACCCACGCCTGTGCATGTGCGTGTGTGTGCTTACGAGTGTGCATTCATGTGTGCATTGTATGTGTTCAAATCATTCAGAGGCTAAAGAAAACCACACACCTGAAAACACCGTTCTTGCCTGTTGAAATGTTGAAACCCTCCATGGCTTCATGGCTTATCAATCTGTTTTGTAAAGTTAGGGCTGGTGATGGGAGAAGAATAAGCAGCTGTAAACAAAATCAGTTTGGGCTCCACTGAAAACACGCAGGGCCCAAACACAGGGCTGCGGCAGGCGGGACTGCACGTCCATTCTGCGGGGAGGAGGCCGGGCTCCGCCTCCTTGGAGAGGGGAAGCGGCATTTCCACCGCTTAGTGGGCCAGCACCCTGGACAGTTCCCGGGAGCTCCCCCTTCCGGTGCAGGAGCGCCTGGATTCCTCGGCTGGCCAGTGTTCCCTTCATTCCAGTGCGTGTCCCAAGCCGAGGTCAACTGACAAATCACATCCTCTCCCCCACCCTCTCCTCTGCCACCTCTCACACCTGCTTCCCCAGCCCCTCCATCGACAAGGGACCGGGCCTCACAAACACTGGCTGTTTGCACTCCATTCAGCTGGTTGGGAAGCAGCCCTCGCCTCCACAGGCCCTGCTTAGTTCCACTGCCGTCCCCTGCATCTCGCAGGGCAGAATTGGGCAACAGTCAAATGGAGAACCATCCTGGTCCGCGCCGAACCATGGCTGCGTGGAGACAGTCACGGCAAGTCTGTCAATCAGCGACTTACTCCTAAGAGGAAGGGCGTTTCCTAGGGACCCTGCCGCCGAGGGGCGCTGGCTCTGCCCGGCGGACGCGGGGGCTGGCCAGCCGGCTGAGAGGTCTGCTTTGGCTCAGAGACCATTGTGGCTCCTGCCACCCTGGCAACTTCGCAGAGTGCCTCGCGGTGTGTGCTCCACAGTCAGGCCGTCTGCTCTACTTGGGAGGGATCACGACCAGGGGTGGCCCCCGCTTGGGCCTCCACATGAGGACCTGGGCGTCGTTGGCGTTGGGCTTCACTAGTGCGTTGGGGGGGATGGGCTCCATCCGGCTCAGGATCCGGGGCTGCTCCTGCTGAGTCCTGCCCACCAGCCGCGCCCGCTGCCCCAAGAGCTGAAGAGGGTCCACCTCAATGTCCACCCGCATCCTCCACTTGATGGTCTGCAGAATGATCTTCTCCTTGGTGGTGGCGTTCATGGCCACCAGCCAGGTGGTGAAGCTTTGGTCCCTCTTGATTCTCGTGAGCAGTGGCACATTGCTGTCACTCACTGGCACTGCCCACGTCACACTGGGGTAGAAGTTGTCATTCATGCTGACAGAGAACCTGGAGATCTTGTTGGTGGGGCCGACCAGGGTCACGGTTTCCGTGGTGTTCCCGTACCAGGGGTAGCTCACCCCATCCGAGTCGCTGATGGCCTTGACTCTCCCTTCCCTCAGGTCGGGCAGCTCCCAGCTGGACCTGGCAAGGCAGAAGAGGTGCACAAGAGAGAGGCCGTGTGAGTTTTTCAGCCGCTGAGAGGTGCCCACCACTTACAGACCCAGACAGCTCGGCACAGTGGCCGCCCAGAGGGGGAAAAGGCCAGGAAGTTCTGCGCTGTTTCAGGATCAAGTGGGAACGCAACCGAGCAGAGATAAAAAGCAATGCCCACAAAGTTAAATGAGAGCACAGATGACCAACGGAAAGCTTAGAGCTCAAGAGACAGGCATCCACCACAAGGAGGCACCAGCCAGGGGGGATGGTGGCAGTCAGCGGCTCCGGGGATCCCCTGCAGGACAGGTTCCCCAGGGTCTGAGGGTGGGAAGGGCTGTTTGGTGGACGAGGTGGAGGCTGAATTTGATGTACTTGGAGGAAGGCTCGGGGAAGGAGGGCAAGGAGCCAAAGTTTAATGTCCCAGCTGTTAGGAAGTCACACTAGGGGGCCTCTCTTCAACCAAGAGGCTTGTTCACACGGATTGCCACCTGCAGTCCAGCTCTTGGCAAAGGCAGCCTGGGGAAGGACGACTCAAGGAGACAGCAGTCACCTGGAGACCACGTGGCCTGTGAAGCCGCACAGCTGCTGGCACCGTCTGACGCCCTGCTTTCCTGGGCTTCGAGGTCAGCCTGGCCGGCTTGCTGTGCAGGGTCACATCCCACCATTCTAGGCACCCCCCGACCTTGTACAGAAGGATGGCAAGGACCACGCTTCCCCCCACCATGGGCCGCTCCTCGTCACCGTAATGAGGATGATAAACAGCCATGGCGGGCACCTACGGGGCACCTGCTCTATTCCAACCACCCTGCTAAGTCCTTTGGCTCAGCTAATGTTCAAGATATTCCACAGCCTACGTGACTCTCCTCTCCACTTTCCCATGGAGAGCTGAAGGCTGGACGCTACGGTGCGTACCCAGGGCCCCGGGGTGGTAGAGGTGGAGCTGGGCACCGTTGGGCCCCGAGCTTCGCACCACCACATCGTGCCGGCCCCACTGCCCCTACAGGGCGGTGGCGGAAGGCCAGGTGGAGGGACTCGGGATGTCCTGTGAGCCAGTTGCCCCAGCTTTGAGGAGTGGACCTGAGGGGGCACTCTTTGTATTTCTATCCCCAGATCTAGGGATGACCCTGGGTAGTGACCTGGTAACTGCCAAGGTCTTGATCATCACAGAAAGAAACCAGACTGTTCCATCCCTCAACTGGGGAGGGGCTGGTTTGACACAAATTTCTCCTTCCTGGGAAGTGACAGAGGACCCTACAGGGCCTTCTCCAAAGGGTCTGGAGTGGCCGGTGGTCTGGAGTGGCCGTCAGGGGACACTGACAGGCCAGCAGCATCGCCCTTGCGCTCTGGCTCCCGCAGCTGGCCCACAGCACTTCCTTGCAGCCGAGCCACCTGAGGCAGGCGGGGCTGGACCTGGGGAGGCGGCGAGCCCCAGGGCCCGGGCCTTCCCCCCTGGTCTGCATGCCCTTGTGGTCAGCAGGAACTGCCACAGGACCTGAAGCAGAACCAGCGAAAGCTCAGGTGTGGCCATTTCCTGCGGCACAGAGGGAGCACCATGGAGTGACTGTGATGCAGTCACACAGGGCAGAGGCTGGCTTTGATAATGGTTTTCAGAGAAGTCCCTGAACCGTCCCCAGGGTGGTAGCATATTGGAGTCATTTGACCAAGGGACGGGACTGCTGTGCGCGAGGCACCTGAGACGGCATGTGGCCCACAGTGAGCTCGTCTCTCCTGCCCTGAACCACAGGCGCTTCCTGGTCTCTGCTGCACCATCTTCCTGGGCAGAAGAGTGGGGTCACCCTGGGCTCTTCCCATCCCTCTGATGGACAGCCATGGCCATCAAATCACTGCATCCCGGGAACCGTGCCCATGAACAACACCTGGATGTATCTCCTCCTCTCCATCCAACTGGGCTGCCTGTGTTCCATCCACGCCCTCAGCTCCTCTCCCCTGCTCCGCTGTGCTACCACAGCCTGTCTCCACATGGTCCCCGTCCTCTGGACTCACCTCTTTGGCTACACAGGTGTCCCCCTAGGAATACGGTCAGGCCTTTTCTATGGTAAAACCCCTGAGAGATCCCTCTTCCTGGCCAGCCCTGGTGTCACTGAGCAGGACAGCTGTGGCCCTCCCACCCAGCCTCCCTGCCATTTCCCACCCTGCCCTGGCTCATGCCACGTCTTCTGCCTGCCCACACGTTCTCCTGCTCAAGTGTCCCTGTGGCTAAATGTGTGTCCTTGCAGGGTTATCATGGGCTACCCCTCCAGAAGGCCGTCTTCTGCCTGTGCCCATGAGTATGTCCACACCTACAGGTGACAGCTTTTAACGACTGGTTCATGTGTCTGTCCTGCCACTGGATCATGATCTCCTGGAGACAGTGGCTTATTTTGAGTCCTTGGTGTCCAGCACGTTGCTGGGACATAGTAAAGCCTAATAAACCTTTACTGAAGGGGTATCTTATTTGAACCAGCTTTGCACCCAGAGCTTCGTCACCTGTACATGACCCAGTGTTCATCCTAGCTCTGGACTCTTCCTGGAGTGTGTGTTTACAAGGTTGCTCCCCGATGGAACAAGGGTGTGGTCTCCCTGTCCCTGAATTCCACACCCCGCCCTGGGTCTACCCCCACGGCACTCAGGGCGCCAGGTCTGGCCCTGTGGGAGGGAAGGACGGTGGTATCTGTCTCCTGGGACCAGGACAGGGACCAGGCTCATGGTGCCTGCAACCACTTGCTCCTTTCTCTCTCTCTCTTTTGGTGTCCGCTGCCCGGCTGCTGTCTCAGGGCCGTCTTTGCTCCTCTCCTCCTGTGGCCTCACACTTCCCGGGTGACCTCCTCGGGGCTCGTGATTTCTATACCGGGACCAATGTCCGACTTTGGCCGGGATTGCTCCCTTGGGCTCCAGACCCCCATTCCCAACTGCCTGCTGATGAAAACCCTGGAGTCCCTCCGGGCCACTCTCGTGTCCCGCACACCACCTGCCGGCAAGTCCTCTGGACTTCACCACCTCCACCACCACTGCCCGGGTCCAGCAAGGCCGCTGTGGGATGGTGGCCAGGGCCTCCTAAGGATCACTTTGCCAGTCCTCCAGCTCTGCTGCCTGGTATTTCCACATGGCAGCCACGTGATCTTGTTAAGGTCTTTAAAACCATGTCACTCCCCTGCCCAAAAAGTCACCACTCCACATAAACCACTTAGGAAAAGTCCCAGTCCTGGAGGTGGCTGTGTGACACACACGCTCTGTTTCCCGTCCCCCCCCCCCTCGACCCCGTCTCCTCTCTGGCCCACTCTGGCCTCTGTGCTGTTCACTGGACACACCAACTCCCCCCTCAGGGCCCTGCACTGACTTTCAATTTGCTCGACACGTCCTTCCCTCAGGTCCCTGAAGGTCCTGCCCCTTGGCCTCCTCAGTGCTGACCAGTTCCACGTTCCCAGGGCCACCGTCCCAGGCCACCTCGACCCCTGGTCCACCCCACAAGACACGGGAAGTTCCTGACTTTGCCAATGTCTGTCTCTCCCCACCCGCTGCCCAGACGCAGTCCCTCTGCAGCAGGGACGTCATAGGTCTCCAGGGCCACTGCAGCAGCCAGCAGGAGGAGCCGACATCTGCTGAGTAAGTCACACTGAGCTGGAGTCGGAGACGAGAGGAGGCTGCGGTTTCTGTGCAGGGGACCAGCCAGGCGGATGCTGGCCGGGAGGTCCCTGCAGACTTGGGTCTAGAGCTCAGGAAGGAGTTGGGGCTGGACAGGGACAATGGCCAGCCACCCGCTGCAGAGTGGTGGGCACCGGCTGGATGCCTGGGGGCAAAGGAGCCCCAAGGAGGCTTGTTAGACGGCCAGAGACGCAGAGGAGTCTGAGAAGCTGTGAAGGGGGTGGACTGGTTTCCAAAGGGAAGGGATTTCAGGGAGTCGCCTCGAGGAACCAGGGTGGGGTGTGCTAATCATGGACACAGCAGTAAAGAGGAGCTGGAAGGCCTTCTGTGAGGAGCCATGAGGAGAGAGGCCCTCCATGGAGGCAGTAGGGAGTAGGGCAGGAGGGGAGAGCGTGGAGGCTCAGGGCTGGTTGCCAGCGGCGGGAAGTGGGCTTGGGAACCTGGTGCTGCCCCTTGCCCCTTGGCACCACGTTCCCTACCCATAAAACAGCAGGCTAGCTGGGCGCAGCGGTGCCCGCCGTCATCCTAGCAACTCCACGGCCGAGGCAGGAGGATCTCGAGTTCAAGGGCGGCCTCTGAACTTATGAGACCCCGTCTCAAAATAAAAAATAAAAAGGGCTGGGGTGGCTCAGGGGTGAAGCACTTGTGTGGCATTTAGAGCCCCTGGGTTCTGTGCCCAGCACCAGAAACACAACCGACAGAGCTGCTGACCCCAGGCAACCCCCTCCCCAGCCTCAGGTTCCTTACATCAAAACAGAAGAGAGCCAACCCCAGGCCCCCACCTCAGAGCTGTCTGCAGGTGATGAGGCCTCAGACAGGTGCCCTGGAGCCACCCAGAGAGGTGTGTCAGGACCTCCACCCCACGGGGACAGGACGCAGGGAGGCTGCTTGGCAGGTGTGAAGGAGGGTGGGACGAGACAGGGGCTGCTGGCTTCGGGTCTGCAGAGCGTCCAGGGCAGGCTTGAGATCTGGGGGGTCCAGCTTTCAGCCCCACGTGAGAGGGGCCCTGGCTGGCCTCACTTTTCAGGGCATGGCCTCCCACACTGGCGAGGGGTCTGTGGCTGAGACGTGCCCCTCCTCCTAGGCCACCTCAGGGCACCTGGGGTCTCAGTATTCCCAGCCCCAAAGGCTCTGAACCTCCTGGCCCATGCAGGCCTTTCCCCAGGGGCGGCCAGGGGTGGCTGTTTGTTGGGGGTTCGTGTGGAGCGTGGGCACAAGTGTTGGGTGTCCACAGGCACGGGGTGCCCGTCCACAGTGGGGCACAGGCGAGGGCTGGGAAGGGGCCGTGGGCCGAGGGTCAGCGGTCCCTACGTGGCCACGTCCTGGCACCCCACTTTGGGAGCCCGAGAGCCTGGCCTTCAGGGGATGGAGTGCTTGTCTCAGTGGGTGGATAAGACTCCATGTGGTGCCCTGCTGCTTGACCTGGGCCTCGGTCTGTACAGCACGCTCCAGGCCTTGGCTCCTTCCTCTGGAGCCTCCACTCCGACATGGGCAGAGGCGGGTGGGCACTGCAGGCCTGGGCGATCTGGTCAGGGGCCCCCTGGTTGTGGGTGTGCCGCTGGCGCCGTCTCCCAGTCACACAAGCGCTCAGAAACGCACCGCACCCCGTCAAACGTCGACGCACGAGGTGGGGGCGCTCTGCCTTCTGCTGTTCAGGAGGGAACTTGTGAGGGCGCTCTGCTAGCCAGGGGCAGGGCCAGCGGCGACCCAGACCTGGTTCTCAGTCACACGCGAAGGCCGCCCGGCACTCCACAGTCCTGAAGCGCCAAGGAGGCCAGCGGCGGTGATGACATCAGCTGACCCAGGCTGCCGTGGCCCTGCCAGCTGTGAAAACAGTGACGCATTCCAGGACGACCACTCAGCCCTGCTGGCCCACCCACCCTGGTTCCTGCCCAGCCCAAGCCCAGCTCTCCCAGGTCCATCAGCTGAAGGGTCAAGGCCAGCGCAGCAGGGGTCTCCAGACCCCGCTCCCTGCTGGGCAGGGGCTCAGTTCCGCGCTCGTCACAGCTGAGGTGACCTCCTGGACGCAGGCACTGTGGAGTTTGTGGTCTAACCACCGTGTCCATCCTGCTCTCTGAGGAAGGCCAGCTGCTGTGATAACTCGGCTGCACGTAGAGGGCCGGAAGAGGACGTGGGAGGGACGCTGGGCTGGAGAGAACACCACTGCCTCCCAGGTGCCGGCCCGTCCACCAGCACAGCACTGCCCTCCTGTGCTGCAGCACCTCCCCCCACACTCCTCATGGAGAGCTTGGGGACCGGCTCTGGCCGGGAGAGGGAAGCAGGCGGGGCCCAGCCAGGCCTGTGCCACCCCGCAGCGCATGCAGCCCACGGCCCCTGGCTGGCCACTGGGCCCCTTGCACACCAGTCCCCAGCCTGGTCTAGTGCATGCTCCCCGCTGGCTTGCCCCGGCATCACGACTGGGTTGGAGTCTCCTCATTCCTGACAGACCCAGAGGGGCCTGTGCACTGGCCCTGCGGCCTCCCCTGGCCCTCCTCTGACCGTCCTTTCCTCTCCGCCCTCGGAGAGGCAGTCCGGCCGGGCTCCCCTTGTTGCCACCCTCCTGCTCCACGCAGCCCGAACTCCAGCTCCCGATGAAGCCAGAATTAGACAGGCCGTCGGTGCAGATGGGCAAATGGAGTCAGGTCGGACCAAGGAGGCCAGTTTTGGGTGAGTCCAGGAAGTTGCAGACTGTCCCCTGGGGATGAAACGCTAATTCCTTCAGAGTCCTCCCTCCACCCTTATCCAGAGCCTGCCCTGCTCCAACCTGTTGCCAAGGTGACCTGTCCCGGGAGTTGCCCCTCCCTGCAGGGAGCTGTAAGGTTGTTGATGTGCCCTGGGCCGCTCCATCCTGCCCTCCCCCTCAGCCCACCCGTCTCCCACCTTTGGGCCTCCCACCCAGCATCCCTGGGCATCCCTGGGCCTGGTCTCCTGGGCAGGAGGGAGAGAGACACGGGGGGAAAGGCAGGAGAACAAAGGGAGCCTAGGACACATGAAAAGGCCGGTCGCTCTTGCTTCCTGGGACACCAGGACACCAGCTACGGCCCCCTCTCCCTCCCGGGAGCAGACCGTTCCCCCTTTTTAGATAAACCCTGCTCTATACACGTGCCTCCCTGTGCTTCTCTGACGTCAGACCTCAACATGTGGGGAAGCAGGACACGCCCCCATGACCGGCGGTCTCACCGAGAGCCCTGTCCCTGCATTCTCACCCTGCCACATGGCGGTCAGCCGTCCAGCTGGGTCTGAGGACTGCCCCAGCTCTGCTCGCCCAGCCCTTTGGCCATAAATGTGTTTATTAAGAACACTCACTGGACCCTGCTGGGTGGCCCTGGAGGTCCTGTGAGGGCCGCTTCGCACCACGACTGCTGCCCATTGGTTCTCCAGCCTCATGGCCACCACATCCCCCTGGCTCTCAGGCACCAGCACCACGAGCTGCCCACCAGTTCTCCAGCCTCATGGCCACCACATCCCCCTGGCTCTCAGGCACCAGCACCACGAGCTGCCCATTGGTTCTCCAGCCTCATGGCCACCACGTCCCCCTGGCTCTCAGGCACCAGCATCACGAGCTGCCCACCAGTTCTCCAGCCTCATGGCCACCACATCCCCCCTGGCTCTCAGGCACCAGCATCACGAGCTGCCCACCAGTTCTCCAGCCTCATGGCCACTACATCCCTCCTGGCTCTCAGGCACCAGCACCACGAGCTGCCCACCGGTTCTCCAGCCTCATGGCCACCACGTCCCCCTGGCTCTCAGGCACCAGCACCACGAGCTGCCATTGGTTCTCCAGCCTCATGGCCACCACGTCCCCCTGGCTCTCAGGCACCAGCACCACGAGCTGCCCACCGGTTCTCCAGCCTCATGGCCACCACGTCCCCCTGGCTCTCAGGCACCAGCATCACGAGCTGCCCATTGGTTCTCCAGCCTCATGGCCACCACGTCGCCCTGGCTCTCAGGCACCAGCACCACGAGCTGCCCACCGGTTCTCCAGCCTCATGGCCACCACGTCCCCCTGGCTCTCAGGCACCAGCATCACGAGCTGCCCATTGGTTCTCCAGCCTCATGGCCACCACGTCCCCCTGGCTCTCAGGCACCAGCACCACGAGCTGCCCATTGGTTCTCCAGCCTCATGGCCACCACATCCCCCTGGCTCTCAGGCACCAGCACCACCAGCTGCCCACCGGTTCTCCAGCCTCATGGCCACCACATCCCCCTGGCTCTCAGGCACCAGCACCACGAGCTGCCCACCGGTTCTCCAGCCTCATGGCCACCACATCCCCCCTGGCTCTCAGGCACCAGCATCACGAGCTCTCTGCATGAGACCTCCCTCCTGGGGCCTCTGGACGGGTCCCTTTGTCCCCTTCCTTTGGCTCTTTAAACACCTGACACCTCTCTCCTTAACTCGCAGCTCTGAGTCCCCCTGCAAGGCCCTCACCCTGTGCGTGTGTCTGTGCTCTGTCCCCACGCCCCTCCCTGCCCAGGCCAGGGACAGGCCTGGCCACACCTGCAGCAGCACTAGCAGAGCCCAGAGCAAGTGCTGGCTCAAGCTGCTGAGATGGACGGGCCAGTGACCCTGGCAGGCGCACAAGGCTCCCTGTGGGGCCAGATCAAGAGGGCAGCAGTGGGCACAGCCCTTCTGGAGTCCAGAGACAGTCTCAGTGACAGCCACGGGGGCTGGTGCAGACACACGGGGACGAGTGTCCCTGGGTCCCTGGCTAGGTGCTGGCACCAGGCCTAGCGGAGCAGAGGGGCTGCAGGGCCAGGCGGTGGTGCTGGGGGCACGCGGGGGGAGACCCCCACCCCCAGCCTGTGGAGCAGATGGACGGCAGGCAGAGGGAAGCGGGCGTTTGTTGTGTTCTTCGGATTTTAGAATCCCGCTGTCGTATATAGAAACTTGGCTAAAACGGCGGTTCTACGGGACAGACACCCGAGATGAGGAGTGGCGATCTACGGTCAAGGGTATTTTCTCTTTTTGTAAACGTTCTCACTAAAAATAATCAATTTGTACTTATAAGAGAGAGTGACGAGCTATCCCACAGAATGGCAAAGCACTTGGGGAGATGATGCACTTGGGGAGAGGGTGGGCAGAGCAGGGCAGGCTGGGGGAGACCCGACTTGGGGAACGGCGTGCAAACTGGACGTGGCCACCTGCTGCCCACGAGGCTGTGCAGATGTCCAGCCTCTCTGGGCTTTGTTTCTCATATGCACTCAGGCGATGACAGAACATGCCTTAAGGGTTGTTTTAAAAAATAAATAAGAAAACCTGTGAAAAGCAACCTACCCTGTACCTGGCACACAAGGCGCTTTATTAATGGGAACTGCCACCGTGACATTGCTCTCTAGAAACCAAGGCTGGTGAGCTGGGACCTGAGCTTCTTCAAATGGATGGTCCCTTCCTTCTCGCAGGAGACAAGGTGGCTGGGGCCGTGGTGCAGAGGGCCACACTGCCCTTACAAGGCTTTTCTGAACACCTGCTGTGTTCTCAACATTGGAGATGACACAGAGGGCATAAGATGCACACGCACAACACAACACAACACAACCGAGGACCTAGGACACACGTTCTGCTCAGGAGCCCACGGAGGCTACCGTGTAAAACACCTGCTCTGGCAGCCGGCCGCCCGGGCTCCTGCCCTCTGGGAGGCCCCTGGACCTCCTGCTTCCGTGGGAGCCTGTGCACAGTGGGCCGCCTCATCTCTACCCAGGAGGGCAGAACAGACCATTCACAGTGAGGCCAGGGGAGCTCCATGAGGCTTGTGCTGACGGTGTGGGGCCTCGGGACCACAAAGGGAAGGAGTCCATTCCCCAGGGACAAGCTGCTCCTCCCAGAAACAGCCCACACAACTGGTGTCCCCAGGCTTCAGGGCACTTCCCTGGGCCTGGTTCCTTCACAGCCCCTGCCTGGCTCTGGCTCCTCCCGGCTGAGTCTCCTGGGGGACTGCTGTCACTTGGGGGCTGCTGCAGGGCATGGGCAATGCAGGGAGCCCAACCCTGCCACACCTTGCCTAGTACCGGCTCCAAAGTCGGGCCCCCAGAGTCTCAGACCCGAAGCTCTTGTGACCATGAGGGGCCTCGGCCCGTGAACACACGGCCCCTTCTCCGCAGTCTCCTACTGAGGCGGCCACAACTGACAGGAGGGCACTCACTCATTTCCTTCCGTGTTAACCAAGTGGGATTCCTGGCATGGAATCTTCTGGTGGGCCCCTGGAAGGACATCCCAGGGTCCTCTCTCCCCGCAGTGGTCTGCTGAGTCTGGCTGACGCTCTGCACTGCGGATGTGACCACTGTCTAGAGACAGGAGTAGTTTCTTAATCCTATGGTGGTGCATGCATCTGACGGTGACAATGAACCCTGACAGTGGCCCTCCAGGGCCTGTGTGGCCCTGAGTACAGGGACACTCTGCATCCCTTGACCTCTGGACGTAAGGGGGGGTGTGCGTCAGGGCCACACACTCAGGATCCCTTCAGATCTGCCCACCAGCCTGCAGCTGTTACCATTTCTCCCCACCTGATTTGAAGCCATTAAGGTGAACAGATCTTCAAGGTCAAGGAGATATTGACAAGGACAGATGGTCAAATGCTCTCAAGGTGCACAGGGAGCCACTAGACTCTGTCAGCTGAATGGGTGAGCCAGCCAGAGCAGGTGTCGGCCCAGCGTGGAGCAGGTGTCTGGGTGGTCGCAGCTCTCCCGCCCTCCTCCTGCTCTCAGGTTCCCCCAGCATGGTGTCCACTGCCATCATGTTAAACCTAGCCCCTCTGACCACAGCTGGGTGGGGATCACTGACCCTTAGATGCTGCCCAGCATGGGGAAGAGAGGAGGCATCCATTCTGCCCCTGCCCAGCCCATCAGCTGCCCTGCAGAAGGGCCCACGGGGCGCAGGCTGCACGGGCATTCATTTTAGAGGACTGGGGTTGAGGAGGGGACAGGTAGAAAGGCTGAGGGACCAGGCAGGAGGGTGAGAGACCAGGTACGGCTCAGAAGGGACCCAGGTCTGAGCACCTGGGGTCAATGCGACCTGGGCTGGGGCCCCTTGACCTCAGAGGTCTGCGGAGGTCCAAAGCCTGGAGCCCAGGTAACAAAGCCAAGTCAAAGAGACCTGCGAACTGGAGTGGAGCAGGCCGGGGCCGCGGGGCGCAGCAGGCTCTCCAGGTGGAGGTGCTCCAGCGGGCAGAGGGCGGGGATCTCAAGCCAGGGCCATTGGCAAGGCCATTACTGCAGTGGCTCTGTGCCAGGCACCCCGTTGGATGCCCCATGCCGCAGCCTCGTGGTCAGCAGATATGGCTCCCGCTGTTTGCACAAGGGAGATCACTCAGGCCAGATCACTCAGCAACGTCACAGAGCAAGTGGTGACAGAGTGGGAGGAAGCCGACCCCCGCTCTCCAGCTCTGCGCCTGGCCCCCGCAGCCCTTACTGACCAGGGGCCCCAACCTGACCCCCTACTAAAGCACTGGTTCTCTTCACAGTGACATTAGAACTGGGACATGACCCCTGGGGAGGCATGTGGCAGAGGGACAGGCTTTGCCAGTACCACCAGCCGGCTGCTGGGAGCAGCGAGTGGCCCTGAGGTGAGAAGGTGGATGCTTCCCAGTTCTACCACAGAGCAGGGACGGAGGTGGGAGGGCCGGGTTGGTGAGCGCCGACACAGGGAGGCAGACGCAGGAAGGCACAGGACGGGGTGGTCTAGTGGCCAGATGCTGAACTGAGTCTGTGGTCGCCAGTAACATTCCACTCTGTTCCTGGCTGCCACGCTGAGCGCACGAGAGCAGGCAGCAGGTGTGAGGAGCTCCTGGCGGCAGCTGAGCCGGGGGCAGGAGGCTTGGGGATGCTGGCCGCCGTGGGGACAGGCCCTGGCAGCGTCTTACTAGCAGACAGAGGTGCCTGGCTTCAGTGAGCAGAGGTGGCCACTCGGACACACACACAGACCGGGAGAGCCACAGGCTCCAGGGTGGAGCAGAGAGGTGGCAAGGTTTCCAGGATGCCTGAAGGTGGCCACCTGCACCAGGTCCCGGGGGATGCCATCGGCCACTGTGGACACAAGGGGCTCAGATACCTGCCGGCTGAATCTGCACCGACACCGAGGTGGCGGCTGAAGCACCAACCCCGCTTCTCAGAGGAGGAAACTGAGTCCCAGGGAACTGAGAGTCGCCTGGCTGCCAGCTGCAGGGAGCCGCGGGGGAGGCCCTCCGGGGAGCTGCCCTGGGTCCTGATGGACACTCTTGGAGGGAACAGCTGTTCTTGAGCTCTGGCTGCCCACTTTGCTTTCTGTGGGTAGCTCAGGTGGTGGCCCCACGTCCCGGAGGGTGCGCATTGTCAGCCCACCTCACAGAGGCTGCGACTTAAGACGGAGGTTAAGTGCCTGACTCTATTTGCCCAGCTTCTAAGTGTCTGACTCCCTCTCAACCGCCCTGTGCCTTCAGTTCCTAACAGTGACATCAGTCACCCCCATCTAGGTGCTTGGTTGAGGCTGACCTCTTTATAAGCAATGCTGAAAGTCCTATGTGGGGGGACACAGATGCCCTGACCTGCTCCTGTGTGTGCGTCTGCCACACCTGAATGGCCGCGGTGCGTGGAGGAGGAGCGTGCCCGTGGGGCCAGAGGACGTTCTGGGCAGTGGGCAGGCAGAGGGCCCTGGTGTGCTGCTGCCTGGCCCTGGACTCTGAGGCGGGGCCCAGAAGTCCTCCACTGGGGGGGGGCAGCCTGAAGGCGCTCTGGGCCAGCTCTGCTGGGGGGGGGAGGGGGGGAGCAGCCTGAAGGCACTCTGGGCCAGCTCTGCTCAGGGGGGGGGAGCAGCCTGAAGGCGCTCTGGGCCAGCTCTGCTCAGGGGGGGGAGCAGCCTGAAGGCGCTCTGGGCCAGCTCTGCTCAGGGGGGGGAGCAGCCTGAAGGCGCTCTGGGCCAGCTCTGCTCAGGGGAGTCCCTTATCTCCTTCAAACACTCAGGCGCTGGCTTTTGTCCCTGTGTCCTCTGTTCTGAGGCTCTGGCGTCAGAGTGAGGGCCAGCAGGAGAGCGGTGAGCCTCAGAGGCCTGCAGAACTGGCTTCAGATGTTGGGGTGCCCAGGAGCCCTGCGAGTCTGCCTGCAGAGGGGAGCCCTGCAGCTGTGCGAGCCCCGAGGATTCAGGAGGGACGGCACCTGAGTGGCACTGTACCCGCCTGGCCCAGCCCCTCTGTCTGCCCTAGGAGCACCTCTCTTCTGCAGGTCCTGCTGCGTGGGGCGGAAAGAGCCCTGGCCTTGGAGTCAGAAGACCCAGGTCTGCAGTCAGGTCTGCCACTCAGCCACTTGACTGTCACGGAGGCTGTGGGGGCTCAGGCTGCAGCTGTGCAGTGCAGGACAGTGCCTTCCCTCAGAGCCGCCGTGTGGGCCACCTGAGGAGCAGGTACAACTAAGGTTTCCTGCATGGAGACTGCCCCAGGCTTCACCAAGCGGCACCAGCTCCAGCCAAGCCTTCCCCACCCCTTGACCCCTGAAGGGCTTCCTGGTTTCTGGAGGGCTCTGGGCTGCAGCAGGTACCGGCAGGCAGGTGGACCCTGGCTAGCCTGGGACTGGGTTGTGCTGGGCAGTGCACCCCAGGGCACAATCCTGAAGGACTTCCCACTGCGGCAGAGTGCAGCCACGCCCTGCTCCCCGCGGCTGTGTGATCTGCCTGACTCCCGCCTTCCTCTGCATCTGCCCCCCCAGTTTCCCTGGCAGCCGGGAACCCCAGAGTCTGCCTCGGGGCCGTGGCACACGGGTGTGGACAGTGCCCTGCCCACGTGCACATGGCTGCCTGTGCCACCTGTGGGTCTAAGTGTACCACTCCTCGGGGACACCTTCCCTGACCCTGGACGTCCATCCCCTCACCCGCCGACTTTCCCACGGAGCCCTCTGTTTCCCTGGTCCACACGGCTGGCTGCCATTTGTGATCACACGCCTGTAAGTCTGCTCAGGGTCTGGCGGCCCTCTTCACGCAGCCGGAACCCGTTAGCCCTGATCACCGCAGCCCAAGCCCCTGCCCAGGTGGTGCACGAAGGTCACGGGGCGGGAACCGACGGACGTCTGTGGGAAGGAGGGGCAACAAGAGGCCAGAGGATGGAGGCCAGCAGGAAAGCCACGGTGCCAGTGTGGTGGGGTGGGCAAGGGACAGCAGGACTCGGTGGACCACAGAGTGGGTCCAGGAGAAAGACCCCAGAGCGGCGCCTGAACTTGGGGCTTCAGAGGAGCAGCCCTAGCTTCAGGAAGGGGCCGACGTGGTCTTATGGAGTCCAGTGTGGCCGGCTGCCAGAGAGCACTGAGGCCGGGAGAAGGACCGGGAAGAAGAGGGCCCCAAGGAGGGCCCCGGGGTTGCCCATGTCCATGTGGCTGCCCTCCAGGTGTCAAGGGGCATGCTGTCCCTTGCTCTCAGCAGGGAGCTCTCTGGGGAGAACGTAAAATAGCGCCTCTCCCTCTGTGGTCAGGGCGTGGGCTCCAGCTGTCCCTGAGCCTCCCTGAGCCTTTCCAAGTTGAACAGTGAGGCAGGAAGCTGATGAGCACCCCCTGCAGAGGAGCACGGCCGGTCAGGAACACCAGGCCCCTCCGCCCACAGAGACTCGGCTCCCTCTGCCCACGCGCCCTGAGCTCACGCCCTAACCTGACGGCGCTTACGCGAAAGACCTGGTGAAAACGGGCAACAGGAGTCCCTGCCACACACGCACCATTCTTCAGAGCTCTGCGCACAGGACCATGCGTGACCGCTCTCCATCGTCCAGGCCACCGTGACCGTCTGCCCATGTGTCGTGGCCCTGCCCAGCCCTGGACAGGCAGAGCAGTGGCTCACCACTGACACGGTGCCCCTGCTCACCAGGACTGGGCTGAAAAGTGTGTGGGCAGCGGGTGGGCATGAGCCAAAGGAGATTCTCGGGGGACAGCATCGCAGAAGTCACCCAAGGTGTCAGTTCCACCCGACTATGGTCACGTCTGACCACCAAAGGGAATGCAGCTCAGCTGAGATCAGCAGCAAAGAAAGCCACGTCAGACCCAGGGCCCACGTGACGCCAAAAAAAAGAGCGAGACCCAGGGCCCACGTGACGCCACGTCAGACCCAGGGCCCACGTCACACCATGTCAGACACAGGGCTCATGTGACACCACGTCGGACAGAGGGCCCACGTGACACCAGCTCAGACACAGGGCCCACGTGATGCCACATCAGACACAGGGCCCACGTGATGCCAGCTCAGACACAGGGCCCACATGACGCCATGTCAGACACAGGGCCCACATGATGCCAGCTCAGACACAGGGCCCACGTGATGCCACGTCAGACACAGGGCCCACGTGATGCCAGCTCAGACACAGGGCCCACATGACGCCATGTCAGACACAGGGCCCACATGATGCCAGCTCAGACACAGGGCCCACGTGATGCCATGTCAGACACAGGGCTCATGTGACACCACGTCGGACAGAGGGCCCACGTGACACCAGCTCAGACACAGGGCCCACGTGATGCCACGTCAGACACAGGGCCCACGTGATGCCAGCTCAGACACAGGGCCCACATGACGCCATGTCAGACACAGGGCCCACATGATGCCAGCTCAGACACAGGGCCCACGTGATGCCACGTCAGACACAGGGCCCACGTGATGCCAGCTCAGACACAGGGCCCACATGATGCCAGCTCAGACACAGGGCCCACGTGATGCCATGTCAGACACAGGGCTCATGTGACACCATGTCGGACAGAGGGCCCACGTGACACCAGCTCAGACACAGGGCCCACAAGATGCCAGCTCAGAGATTTCTTGACCGAGTGCAGGCGCTGTCCTGGTGCAGGGGACGAGACCCATAAGGCGGACTCCCTGCCCCGAGGGAGGACCTCTACTTAGATCTGGATTTAGATGTTTGGAGACTGAGATGCCCTCTTGGGCAGCAGCTCAGCCCCGGCCAGCTGGGAAGAGCAGGACGATGGTGACAGTGACAGCCAACGTTTACTGGAGGCCTGCTCTGCACAGGTGTCCTCCATTCACGCCACACACAGAGGGACATCACAGTGACCCTGTGAGGTCAGTGCTGATGTTGTCCCTGCGTTAAGGGGAGGTTTGGGAGGTGAAGGAGGCGGCCTAGGGTAGCACAGGGCTGGAGCCCCGGCCAGCTGGCTCCTGAGCGGACCCTGACATGCAGAACGAGCGGCAGCGGAGCCTGGGAGAGGGGCCTCCGGGTGGGTGTCGGTGGGAGGGAAGACGTGGTTTCCATGCCTCTTGAACATCAAGCTGGGCCAGAGAGAGGGAAGAGCTGGCCCGGGGAGCTGGTGGCCCTGACAGCCCTGTGGCTGGCCGGCTGGGTGGTGCAAGGAGGTGGATCTCATCATGAATCACCACCTCCCAGCGCCACGGAGACGCTTCGCCAGCACTTATGATGGAATGAACGGAGGAGCCCTCACCAGACGCTGACCTGGTGCGCTTCACAGCCCGCCCCACCGGGGGGACAGCGTGGCCTCCACTCTGAAGGCTCAGGAAGGTAAGTGGCTTTCCCCAGGTCCAGCAGGTGGCGAGCGAGTGAACAGGGCTTGAGCCCGCACTGTTATTCCCCTACCACACCCCTGCTTCCCTCTGAGGCAAGGCAGCCGGGGACCTGGTCCACCCGGGCAAGTCATCAGTGCTCAAAGAAAAGAAAAAAGGAAAAAAAAGAGCGAGCACCTTATGTATCAAAAGTCTATTTTTGCCAAGAATTTTCCAGAACTTGGCTGTCAGGGAGAAGATCTCCCTGATCTGCCTATAATAACACTTGGTAAACAGGAGCCGGAAATAATTATCTAATGAGCTACGTCAATGCTAATTATCTGGGCCCAGGAGCTGAGCACTGATATGCAGAGTAAGAAAGCTGGAAAGCCCCTGCGGGGGCCCTGGGAGGGTGGCCCCCGGTCGGCCCGCCCCATGTGCAGCCTGGAATCCCGCTGCCCCTGCCCACCAGGGGCTTTCCAAGGGGCCCTGGCTCTAGGCCTGAGTGCTCTGAAGGCCCCTCCTCCCACCGCCGCCCTGCCCTGCCTCTTCTGCCCTGGAGCCGCACCTGGAATCCCACTCTGGCTCTGACTGTCCTCAAGCTTTCTGGAGCAGTCTGCAGGATGCACACCCTGAGCTGCCAGCCGCCCTTGCCCACCCAGTGCTCTGCCCTTGCCCTTCGGATCCCAGGGCATGGCTCCCGGGGTGAGCTCTGTAATGCTCCCCAGATTTTATTCAGGCCCCACCACCCCAAACAGACTCTCTTAAGTTTGACGCTTGTGACAAAGGAAGGAAAATGTGATCCCGTCCTTTCCGCGGCATGGTTTAGGTGGGAAGGTCATCGTCCCTAGACAAGCTCACTGGACAGGAGGTCAGGCTGGAATGCACCAAACCTGGCCCGTCTGACCCCACCCCACACTCTCAGATCTGCTGGTAACTCCAGTGACAGTTCAGGATGTGTCGGGGGACAATTCAACACACGCAGATAGCACACCTCAAAGGAGTCTTGCAGAGAAGCCCCAGAACGGGAAAGATTTATAGGTTATGTAAATAAGTACCCTTTAATTATTCCTGCTTTGTTTCTTTAAGACATCAGAAGCATCTGTCTAAATCTCTCTGTGAGTCGACGTGTGAATCCACGTCCACGTATGTATGCATGTACGTCTCTGCCATCTAGCTCTGCTTTCTCCAACAGCGGGGCACGTCCGTTTGTGAGAAGGGTCTTGGAACAGGTATCAGGCGGCAGGTGGTGGGATGCCATGGCCGGGTATGCCTTAATTCCAGGTAGAAACGGGGACCACAAACTGCAGGAAAGATGCAGATGAGCTTCAATCCTCTTAAATCCTCTTCAATTCCAAGCAGCTGTTCAGTCCCCCCTATTCCCACTGCTCCCACGAAGGTGCATGGAGCCAAAAGGTCTCTTCTGGGCCAAAGGCAGCGCAAGGGCTGAACACGCTGGCCCTGGAAGACCCAGCGCTCCTGGACCCCAACTCGAAGGCCTGCTTTTACATGCAGTCTTTCCCTTGCTGCCCACTTGCGGGGCTGAGGTGACTTGTCCAGGGGACTGAGTCTCGAGAGTGAACCTGTGCCAAATTAATAGAGCACAAACCCGTGAGAGAAAGTGTGTCGAGCGATTCCTGGTAGAGTGAGAGTCTGATCAGCAGTAGCTTCTCAGGGCTGTGAACGGCAGACAAGAGGGTGGCACGGGCATCGCTCTTCAGTATGTTAAAGAACGCAGCAAATCAGCAGGCGCAGATGGGGCACTGGAGGTAAGGCAGGCATCGACATTTTAGGAACGATCTGAATTGTTCCTCAATATGTCCTGCCTGGCTGGGATGACCCTGGACAGGGCTGCTGGGGGGGGCACTGGAGGTCCAGAATCAATCACTGGGCACAGAGGCGCCAAGGGGCCCGGGGACAGGGAGGGGAGCCGAGCAGTGAACGAGCTGAGTCCACCCCTCGCGGAGCCAGAGGCCCAGCTGGTCTAGAGGTGGAGGGCTCTCAGCCCCAGGGAAGCGCCACGTCCAGAGCCACGGGGGAGGGGCGGCCAGCAAGGGCAGGACCAGGGGAGCGAGCCCCAGCGGAGAGGGAGACCGGAGGTGGGGACAGAAGCAGAAGGCCACCCCGCCATGGGACAGGCTCACAGTGAGGCCGCGTCCTGTGCTCCCTGCAGGAATGGGCCTCCAGTGGGAAGTGTGCAGGCAACGCTGACCCCTGCACTCTGCCACGGTGCAGAGTGGCACGGTGGGCCTTGTCCAATCCCGTGCCTGGGGACCCGTCCTCGGCCTCCCTGCAGCGCACTGGCTTCGGTCTGCCCTCTCCCTGGAAGACGGACAGTGTGGGAGTGCCCTCCAGTCACGCGACGGACGTGCCTTCGGTCTTCTGCAGGGGACATTCTGACATGGGAGGCTCGAGGCTCCTAGGACCGGGGACAGGCACACATGCTGCGGGAGCCCTGAGAGGGCCAGAGGAGGTGGGCACCACGGAGGGCAGAGGCTGCCCTCCCTGCGTGGCAGCAGTCGCAGCACCAGTTACGCAGGCCGTGGAGCGCAGAGTGGGGAGCCATTCCGCACCCCTCAGGCCCGGAGACCTCCGCCCACGTTACGCAGACGCCCCACTGAGGGAGGCGCCGCTTCCAACTTGTTCAGCTCATGATGGTGCCACCTGCCAAGGTCCCCGTGGGAGATGCACTTTGGATGGGCCGTGAGCTCCTCCTGGGCCTTTGAAGGGCAGGGCGACGCCCTTGCGATGCTGGCAGTGGCCCCACGGGGTGAAAGGCCACCTGGTGTCGGCTAGGCAGATGCGCTACTGCGTCCTGGGCCCGGATGTTTCCAGCCCGAGGGTGCAACAGCCTAAGCTGAGGAGCATCGGCACAGGAAAGCCACTGTGGGGCTGAGGAGGGGGCTGAGGTGACTTGTCCAGGGGACTGAGTCTCGGGTGGCTGAGCTGGCAGGTCTCTGCACACAGGACACTCCTGCTTCATTGTGAAGCGAGGGAGCTGAGTGGAGGTCCTCAGGACAGCCCATCCACGGGGGCCCAGGAGGCCCGTCCTGCACATTTCTCCGCTCCTGCAGGACCTGCCCACGCTGTGTGGGGAACGCACTCAGACAGGCACCCAGGTACCCTCCACGCAGCAGCCCCTCCTGCCATCCCAGCCCCTCCAGTGCGGCAGGCAGAGCGGTCAGCTGCAGGAAAACATGGTCCCAGAGAACAAGCAGATGCCGGGACCGAGGGCAGAGTGCAGCCTGGACAAGGGGAAGGCGGTGGAGGTGGACAGCTGGTGCACAGGGGCCAGGGCAGCTGTGGCACAGCCGACGGAAGGTGCACAACCAGGCACCCGGCTGTGTCAGGCCTGTGCGGCCAAATCCAGGAGGGCCCGAGGCGTTCCTCACAGCTGCCCAGTGCCGGGGCACAGGCTTGCTGGAGCCTCTGGGGAGGGGAGACTGGGACTGCGAGGAGCCGGCAGCCAGCACATTGCCAGGTACCGCCCTGGCGAGTGCCACTCCCCTGCCTCTGCCCAGGCCCTGAGAGACCACAGGACCCAGACCTCCCAGGGTCCTCTCCCCAGCCAAGATGGGAAAAGATGCCCTGGTGGACGCAGCGAGGGAAGCACGCCCTCCCAGGGAGCCTCTGGGACTCAGGAGAGGAGTCAGGAACTACGTGGAGGGGACCAGTGGCGGACCCAGAGACCACCCGACCCTGCTCGCGGGAAGCTGAAGGCAGAAATGTAAAAGGCAGCACCCACCAACGATGAGCTGCCAGAGAGCCCAGGAGCCCCACGCAGAGACGCTGTGGACGGAGGGCCAGGCTGAACAGACGCTCTTCCAAGCAACACAACCCTAGGTCTTTGGCTTGAAGGACATCCGTGCCATCGTCCTGTCGGTCTCTGGGAGACTCAGGCTGCCAGTGTCCAGGGAGCCTTTGCTGCTCTCCTCCCAGCAACTCCCACCCCCAGCAGCTCTGCTGGTCGGAGGAATGCCCCTTTGGATTTCAGCTCTCCCTTGGTCCTGGGGTCCCCACTGCTGCCCGGGAGCCACTGTTGGGGACTGGCTGGTGGGGCAGTGCTCAGCCTGCTCACGGCCAGCCAGCCCACAGCCCCGGGTGTCCATCTGTCTTTTCTGAGAAGACAGCTGTCAGTGCACGACCTCTCTGGGCTGCCCAGCACCTCATTAGGAAGGAAATGCTGTGACGGGTCTGACTCCTGGTCCTGCGGCCTGGAGTGACCAGGGTGTGTCCCTCCGCACTTCGCGCCTGTTTCTCACCTCAGCGCAGGTAGGGATCTCTGCGCCAGCCCTGGACTAGCCAGAAGTCCTGCTCGGTGTCCTCCCTGCTCTCCCACGCCCTCCGCCTCCTCACCTTGCCTGGCCTTCCTCCCTGCACGCCTGCATCTCATCATCCCGACCTCTGACACGGAAGCCAGCTGGTTGCCGGGGGAACCAGCCTGGAGTCCTGGCATCCAGACAAGATGAAGAGCTGTCTTCAGAAGGAAGAGAGCCGGGACTGGTCTCCGGCCTGACTCTGCTGTCCCTGGGTACCGGAGGCCCCAGCTTGGGCTGCTCGCCCTGCACAGCTGCGCGTCTCTGAAGTCGGGCGGCAAGACGAGCCGCGCTCACCCTCCTCTCGCTGGACGGTGCCCTTCATCTTCCCCTGTGGCCGAGGCAGTGGAAGTGGGAAGCACTCGCTGCCCTTCCTCTCAAGCGACGCTGTCGACGTGCAGCCCAGCAGTGGACTCCAGCAGCGCTTCCTGCCTGCCCACCACGGAAGCAGTGACCGCGCCACATTGTGCACTGCTGGTGGCCAGAGGGGCCAGAGGAGGCTGGGGCTAGGAAACTCTGAATGGAGCCACGCAGAGAAGCCTGCACCCCGTTCTGTCAGGACTCTGACCCCCCTTGGCAGAGAAGCTGTGCACGCCCGAGGGGCAGAGGAATAACGGCACACAGTGCCCCTGAGGGTGGTCTGAGGCCGTGCGTCCATGAGTCACAAAGGTGAGCACGTCCCGCACACACAGCCTAGCTTGGGCAGCGAGACGCCTCAAGGGCTGCTGCTGAGCAAATGTAAGGACGCAGGAGTCGTGGTGAGGGACCACGTGGACCACCATCTCGAGGCCACACCCGAGGCTCTGCGTGAGGACAGGCTGATGGGCCTCTGTGGAAGGGACCTCTTCACACCCCAGACCTGGCCTTCCCTCTCCCCTGGGCCCGGCAGCCACGAGGCCCTGTCCAAGGCCCAGCACCTGCTACTTTCGGCACCAGGGAGAGCCCCAATCAGTGAGTTAGTAACAGGAGCTTCCTGCACACTGAGGGGAGGGACAGGGCGGCAGGGTGACCTGGGGACCTGGCTCTCGGCACTCAGCCAGCGGCCTCTGTCTGAGCTTGGCCCCAGGTGGAGAGGCCTGATGTGCAGGATCTCATCAGGCATGGAGAGAACGTCAGAGGTCTCAGCTGTCTGGAGCGGCCTGCTGGAGGCCGGAACAGCTGGTACAGCAGTGACACTGTCTCCACGCAGGCCCTGCTGAGCCCGTGGTCGATTCTGGAGGCGTAATCAGCCTCTTGCTCTATCTGCAAGTAACTGGGCATCACTTCTTTTTGGCTGCCTGACGTGTTAGAAATGTCAAACTCTCAAGGTCAAAGAACGTGTCCTCATAACAGAGAGCCATGGAGCAGTGATGGGACCGGAGGCCTTCATCACTGACCCTGGGCCACCAAAGCCCACAGCACGACGGCTGGCACACAGCACACACCTGTCCACCTCCAGGTAACAGCACAGCGAGCCCTGGGGCAGGGCTGTGCTGTCACTGCGACTCTGGAGGCTTTGTGCCTGGCTGGCTCAACCCTACCCAGGTCGTGCGACTTTGCCTGAGAACACACATTAAGTTCAGTGAGCTGAGTGGTGCAGGCTCTCAGAGGCTTGATCAGCACAGGAGACATTCTGATTCTGCAGCTGGGTCTGCAGAGGCGGCCGGGCTCTGCTGCCTGTCTAACTCTCGTACCTCCCGGCACTCGGTTCTCGTTCAGCTTAGTCATCCCCACTGCTAAAACAGATGTGCTACGCTTGGGGTTCCGGGCCATTCGTCACCTTTCTGTTATCACCGTGCTCACAACCCTGGTTCCTGGATAGACAGACACCAAGCAGACGGAGGCTGAGGGAACACAAATCCGGAGCCGAGGCAGGGCCTGCTCTGTGCGCCGATCCCGCGCCACAGCGTTCTAGGCAGGCGCTCAGGTCAACGGCCTGCACCGCGCAGGGGAGAAGGCCCAGAGCTAGGAGGCCCTTCCTAGGACCTGCCTCTCCTCTGCAGGCCCTCGCTGGGGGTTCGCGGGGGTAGCCTGGCAAAGAGCTCTCAGCGCACGGGCCTCCTGGGGTGTGAACTCCTGGCTCTGCTCCATCCTCCCCTCAGCCATCCCGTCCCCACCACCCGCAGGTGGCTCCACCAGGCAGGCATTGTCCCTGCTCCCCAACCCAAGAGTGGAGGGGACACAGCAGCAAGGCCCTGCACCACCGATCCCCCAGCGTGGCACGCCCCACCTGAGCTGAGCACTCACAGCCGCAGCACCTTACAGGTGCGTAAGCATCGTCTTTTACAGATACGGAGACGGGGGCCCAGAGAGGTCAGCAATTTATCCGTCGTATCACTGGCTGAGTCCAGAGCTGGACTACAGACCCAGGCCATTAGACCCTGATGACTGGATTCCTAGGAAATCCACTTAAAGTGCAGCATTAAATTGGCTAGAGGGATGAGAAATTTTTACAATTTTATTTTCTACTTTAAAAAATAAAAATTCAGAAACAGTGAATTAGGTTGAGCTACACCCTGTCTGAGGGTCACTCAGCCTGAAGATGGTCTCAGCCCCCAGCCCGGCACAGCCTACCCTGATTGAGCCAGGTGTGGGATCTGGGGGACAGACAAGCAGGTGGCACCTCACCATGGTGTCTGGGCCAGGCCTGCTGTCCTGGGCCGGGTCCCTGCCAGGGCCCTGTCTCACGGCCTCCAAGGACCTGCTGGGAGTCAGTGCATTGTAGTGACAGGCGCAGTCTGCAGGGGTCAAGTGGCTGGAGTCCCTCCACTGCTGCCTGCAGCTCTGATCGGACCTCTGCCCAGCCCTGGGCTCCTCATGTGTGGAAGGAGCTCTCGGCTACTCCACAGAGCCACGAGGATGAGTGACCGCAGAAGCACCCGTGGACGCCTCACAACCGCAGCCGTGAAGTGCACGAGGGAGTCTATTTTCTTCTGCGTCTCCAGAGACACCCGAGTTTTCACATGGACTAGATACACGATGCCCATGTTCCTGGGATGGCATGTGGCAGCGGAAATCCAGGAGTCCTGCTGCCCGCAGCTGGCAGAAGGACTGCACAGTGCTGAGGCTCCTCCAAGGCACTGACCCGTCTCCTGCCGGGGGCCTTCCGACACCCTCGCCCAGCCCTGAAGGGCAAGTGCGCGGTCTCTCCTGGCACAGAGGCTGTGCACAGGCACCAGGAGGCAGGAGCTGTGAGAGGTGGCACAGCAGCAAAACCACAGGCCGTGGGGTGGGGGCCGCAGGCTGGAGTAGGCCACAGAGGGTCCACACGGGCCAGAGGGAGGCTGGCCTCCAAACCTCAGCCCTGACATGCCCACCACACCAGGGGCACAACCCGCAGGCACCTGTCAGGCACACGCATTGCCCACTAGATTCTGGCATGCCCACTTCCCACCGCTCAGCCAAGGCCCTCTGGTGGGGTACGATGACAAGCACACTGTCACACAGGGAGCTCGCATGTGGGCGTTACCTGAGGGGATGCTCGGACAAGTCATGCAGAGCTCCTTAGAGGTCAGGAGATCGGCGGGGAGGGAGGCGCCCCGGGGTCCACTTGTTGAGTGGCCAAGGTGGGCTGGAGCCCACTGGGGTCTTTTTAATTTATTCATAAGATGGTGGGGATTTTTCAGAATTGATTTGGGTAGCTCTGTCCACTTTTGGAAAAGACTGGCATTTAGAAAGTTCCGGGGAATTCCGAACACTGCCCTCCACGGGGACAGGGCAGGGCGCAGTCAAGTCCTCTGCGCTGATTTCCAAGGGGAAAAGAAGAAATGCACTTGAAGCAAGAACGCTGGGCGGCCGGGAAGGTTTCCAGGCAGGAGAGTTCCGGCAGACCGAAGGCACGCGGCTGACCGCACTGTGACAGCGTGGGAGGGGGTGGGGGCAGAGGTGGCCTTGGCACCCTCTGCGCTGAGCTGGGGTGACGCTCAGGAGAGAGCTTGCTTAGCACGTCCACGGCCCTGGGTTCCATCACCAGCACTGAAAAAAATTTCCACCTTCCTGTGCTGGTCACCTTGGAGGACACAGCCAAGAAACTTCGGACTGGCCGGGGGGGCCTAACAAAGTGGCCCTCCAAAGAAGATGACCGGGGGCATCTAACAAGCTGGCCCTGTAAAAGAGATGGCCAGGGGCACCTAACAAGGTGGCCCTCTAAAAGAGATGACCAGGGGGGCCTAACAAGGTGCCCTCTAAAGAAGATGACCAGGGGGCATCTAACAAGCTGGCCCTGTAAGAGATGACCAGGGGCACCTAACAAGGTGGCCCTCTAAAAGAGATGACCAGGGGGGCCTAACAAGGTGCCCTCTAAAGAAGATGACCAGGGGGCATCTAATAAGCTGGCCCTGTAAAAGAGATGACCAGGGGCACATAACAAGGTGGCCCTCTAATAGAGATGACCGGGGGGGCCTAACAAGGTGGCAATCTAAAAGAGATGACCAGGGGGCCTAACAAGCTGGCCCTGTAAAAGAGATGACCGGGGGGCCTAACAAGGTGGCCCTCTAAAAGAGATGACCAGGGGGCCTAACAAGGTGGCCCTCTAAAAGAGATGACCAGGGGGCATCTAACAAGCTGGCCCTGTAAAAGAGATGACCAGGGGCACATAACAAGGTGGCCGTCTAATAGAGATGACCAGGGGGGCCTAACAAGGTGGCCGTCTAATAGAGATGACCGGGGGGCCTAACAAGGTGGCCGTCTAAAAGAGATGACCGTACGTACAGCTTATTTTTTTTCTAAAATCTCAGAAACCATGGTCACCAGGGCCAACACCTTTCTTTCCCATTACAGGGGACGGAACCCAGGGCCTTCTGTGGGCTGGGCTAGTGCTCGGCCACCCAGCCCACCCCAGCGTCTCTGCCGAGCTGGACGACATGTGACTCAGGTTCCCAGGAGCTGCAGCCTTCCGGGGCCGGTCCAGTCCTGTAGGACAAGCTCCCTCAGGATCATCACTGTGGACACAGAGGCAGTGACTGTGAAATTGTGGGGGCAGGTGAGGGACGGGAGGCGGGTCACAGGATGGCTTCTCAGGGTGGCAGAGGTACGGGCTGCTCACTTGCTTTGCTTGTCGAGTGCCGGGGACTGTTCAAGCTTGGGTCACATGGACGGGGCTCCTGCCCCAGGAGCCGGGCTCCTGGTGGGGAGCAGACAGACCCCCAGCAGTACGGGAGGGTGCTTTCTAAGTCAGAGAAGGGGCACGGTGTCACTTCCAGCCCAGTCAGGTGAGCTGAGGGAGAGCGCCACGCGGGTGTCTGGGGACAGGGCCCTGCAGGTGTCCAAGGACCCGAGGTGGGGCGTGTCGTGCTTCTGAGGCTGTGTGGAGAAGATGGGCAGAGGTGAGGGAAGGAGGCACGGGCACAGCACTGGCGCAGACGCCACCACCCGGGAGCCTGGGGAAAGGCCTGAGCCTCTTCTACGTGTCGGGCTCGTCCTAGTGTCTGGGCGTGCAGAACCGCCATGGCCTCTGCCGTCCTCTAGTTTGTGGTCTAGCAGGGGAAGACAGGAGGGGAGTCTGGGGCCCCGGGGCAAGGGTGGGCACCTGGGCCGGGGGCCAGGAGGGGCTTCTGTTGTGCAGTCCCCTGGAGGCCCGCTGTGCTCCGCACCAGCTCCTTGACCTTCCTGAGCTTCGACTCCCTTCTGCAGGCCCGAGGCACGAAGGCTCTGCAGACATGAAGCCCCCGGAGGGGCGCAGCTTTCTCCCTCACCTGTGACCTCCTGCTAGCACACAGGTGGGACCAGGGCTCCGGGCACCTCTGTCCACCCACCAGAGCAGGTCACTCAGCTTGGCCTGGGGCCTGGTTGCCTCGCACAGTGGCCATGCACACGAGGGGCTCGGGGGGCCGCGGGAGGCACACCCTTGTGCCAGAGGGGCAGCGCGACGCTTCTGGGCGCCTGTCTCCTCCAACCGAACTGGAGATGGGACCCTGGCGCTGCTCCCAGGGGTCCTGCACTGCTGTCCGCTGCATTCCCGAGGGGGATGCCACTCCTCACGGCCTGCATGGCCCCGTTCAGAGATGCATTCATCCTCAGCAGCGGGGTCCTCACCATGGAGAGTCTGCCCTCTGTGTAAAGAAGCAAGTGTCCAGTAGCAGAGTGGCCAAGTCACAGTCGAGACCCACGGCCCAACAATGGAGGCAGAATGACACAGGCCCGCATCCCCCACAGGCCCTCGGGAGAGGAGTGGCGGGGCCCTCCAGGTAGACCCCAGGCTGGCCGGGCCCTGCAGGTGGAAAGTGAGTGGTCTGGGGGAGATGGCTCTGAACACCTGAGGCTCACGGTGCACCCCTGGGTCAGGGCCGGGCTGGCAGGGCTCCAGGGTGTCTGAGAAGAGCGGAGGCTGGGTCCAGTGGGGACTGACCGAGTTCCAGGAGCGGCTGGCTGGACGCCTGGCCGAGTACACACTCTGCTCTCCCAGCGGCTGGGTGAGGGCGAGCCAAGGGCGGAGGAGCCAGGCTCAGATCAGGAGGGAGGTGGGCGGCGGTGCCCTGAGGCCTCACGGGACCCGGGGGTCCCGGGGCAGCTCTGTCCTGCAGCTCAGAGACAAGGCAGGGTGTGGGCAGTGGACATGTGCAGAGCCGGGAGCCAGGAGCTGCCGAGGGGCTTCCTGCAGGGACGGCAGTGGGACTCGGGTCCCCCAGGCCTTCGGGCTCTCGGGGTCCCAGGTGCTGAGAATTTTTAAAAAGTGGAACCAGAGTGTCTTCTGCCGTGTAGCTGGAGCAAATCACATGGCGAATGCGAGAGCCGCTCACGCTCTCCCAGGCGCTGGGCCCTGAGGACGAGGCGCATACCTCGCTGCAGAGAACAGGCTGCCTGTCCCCCGTGGGGTCGGAGCTGCAGCCGGCTCTCAACCCAGCCTCACTAGAACGCCCGGCCTGCTGTCCACGTGCCGTCCTGGCTGTTTTCATGCTACAGGGCCAGTCGAGTGCCAGGGATCTTGTGGCCCCAGGCCTCGAACATCCCCTGACCTTTACAGGAGACGTTTTCCACGTCTCATCAGATGCAATCCTCACTATAGGAGGGTACCGAGCCCGGGGTTAAGTGACCGGCTGAGCAGAGCTGGCGGCTGAGGGATACCTAGGCCTGAGTGTCGCTGCTTCTGGGTTCTCAGGTCCCTTCCCCACTGCCCCGAGGGTCAGCACCCCTTTACATGGCGCCACTTGGCCATCTCACAGGCAGGGTCCCCAGGCAGAGAGGAACTGCCTGACCTGGGCACTCACCGGCTACCCTCACACGCTGGCTGCAGCCTGGCAAGCGCTGACCCTACTGACCGGCTGCAGACTGGCCTGGAGGCCTGGAGGCACAGTGTCTGAGGGCACTTGGCTCCCAAGCCCAGCCGGCGTTCGCATTCACCTCTGCCTCTGGCCAAAGGACACGTCCACAGCTATCTGTGGGAGCCCTCCACGGCTGCCCGGGGCCTGGCAGGCTGGCACGATCCAAAGGCGCTAACGCCTCCACTCTGGTGGCACCTGCCACAGACAGCAAACCCCGCACACCTGACGTTCACCTTCCTTTGAAACGAGAAGATCCAGGGGACTCACCGAGAAGGGAGAAGCACAGGCCTGTCCCTCCACGGGGCATCGAAGGAGCCAACAGCGCCTGGAGGCCGTGTGAGAACCCATCAGACCACCGACCCCTGCACCTGGCCAGGAGCACACAGGTGGGCGCAGCGCCTGGCCCCTCCTCCCCACGGCCGCCTCGAGGGCTGCTTCCCCCGGCCACCAATGAGTGTCCCTTCTGAATCCCTCTTGTCCCACGCTTCTCTCCTGAACAGACGGGACTGAACGCTCAGCAGGGACTAAGCCAGGTCAGCATCCCAACGTGAGTGGCCACGAGAACCAACCACGCTGTCCTCAGTGGCACTCGGGCTCTCCGAGGCAGATGCTGGACATGTGTGAGGTCCCGTGTCCCCAGGGTGCCCACCAGCTCACACGCAGCTTGCATTTTCCAGCTGAGGATGCGAGAGAGCGGGAGAGCTGGCTCTCTGGGGGTCGGCCTGCTGTCCCCCTGCCGGGAACTCAGCCCGGCCCCTCCCAGCCCAGCTGCCCTCAGCTCAAAGATGACGAAAGCCAGCACTGACTTCCAGGCACTGTGTGTGGCACAAGGGTCACAGCCAACTAAGGCCGGGTCTTGACAGTTATCAGACCTCTGTCTGTGCCCGGTGCTGGGCTAGGAGCCTTCCACATGCCCTTTCTCCAACCTGGCACAGCCACAGGCCAGAAAGACAGCTCTCCCTTTATACACGTAGCACCCACAGGTCAGAGAGGTCTAGTAACTGCTCCTAAGGCACACAGCAAGTCACTGGTGAAGCGGGGTTCCAGCTGTGCCATCTTGGAGGTCCCACGCCTTGGGTCCCCCAGGGCTGCTGGCTGACTGTGCCTTGTCACTCATCTGGGCACCCAGCAGCTGCAGGGCCAGGCGTGGAGACCCCGTGCTTTCTGTGTGCGGCACATCAGCTGGAGGAGGGCGTGTTGAAGCAGGAGATCATCTGCAGAGTGGAGGCCGGAGAGGGGACAGGTGCACCCCCACGGGCCAGAACGACAGAGCAGCTGCTGCCCCCAGAGGCCCGGCCACATCTGCAGACACCCTGCCTCCACACCTGCTTCCAGGCCCCTCCCTCCACGTGGCAGAGCGCAGAGGAAGGAAGCGAGGACACAAGGTGACAGGGTGGCAGGGCTCCCAGTGCTCCGGGAAGCCGCTCACCCCAGGGGGCCGCTCAGGGGAACTTTCTTTTGTGGCCGTGCTGGGCATCCAACTCTGGCCTCCCACGTGCCGGGCAGGCCCAGTCCCCCACAAGTTCATCGCCCCAGGCCCACACTGTGGAGACGGTCACAGGAGAGGCCAGCGCAGGGCCTCTAAAGCACGGGGCCTAGACAGGGTCGGAGAATGGCAATGACGTGGGTGGATACCACTGGGCCAGGACCCGCCAATGCCCACTCAGCGCCACGTGCTAATACTCAGTGGTCCTGAGCGGCCTCTGCATGTTGCTTACTGAGTTCCCACGACACCCTACCAGGAGGTCCTGCTCCTCCTCACCCTACAGGCTGGGACACGGGGTGAGCTGCGGCCCCAGGTCCTAGAGGGCCGGCGTCTGGCTGCAGGCCTTGCTCCTGCTGACCACACCACACTCCCACCAGGGCCCACTCCAGAGGCATAGGGCTTACATGGCAGCCGCAGAGAGCTCAGCCCTGCAGATAACCCCAGCCAGGCTCTGCTGAGTGCCTACTGTATACTCATGGCCGGCCTTCCCGAACGTTTCAACAGCCTTCCTGTCACGGACCCCTTTTGCTGGACGGTGGACTGATTCTCAGGTCTGTGGGGTGGATTTGCTGAAGCATCGTTTTGGAGAGTGGGAAGTCGGTCAGGAGTGGCCCCAGCCAGGACAAGGAGGGATCCCCCCGGGGGCGGGGGGTGGGAGTCGCCTGCAGACGGTGGCCGATGCCACAGCTGACCACTGGGGAAGACCCTGCCCAGGGCACAGACCTGCCTGATGCCACAGAGGAGCAGCGTGCCCAGCAGTCAGTGATGGAAGCTGCCCTTGAGTCAGGGAGGGGACTGGCCAAAGAGAAGAGGTCAGGGTGCCCGCCTCAGTCCTGCAGGGGCAGGCCCAGCAAGGCACAGGGGTGGCACACACCCGGTGGCCCTGGGAAGCCACTCACCCCAAGGTCCACAGGCTCCAAGTAGCCCACTCACAAATGGTAAGACCAGAGCGGAGGTGTGAGAGGCAGGCCCTGGCGTCCCCCCATGGCCCCAGCCTCCACGCGGTGTCAGGGGGTCCCCCTGCCTCTGAGTTGTGCTGTCTGTGAGACGGGGTGGAAGCAGCCACCCGACAGGATCCTGTGACAGTCAGATGTGACCAGGTGTGCAGGGTCCCTTCCCCTTCCCAGGCCACTGCCAGCCTGGGCTGCTCCCTTGGGGCCTCCGCCAGGCCGTCCTCAGGACCCTGGAGTGAGCAGGCCCTCAGGGCCGTCTTGTGCCGGGGAAAGCAGGTCAGGCTGAGGACTGAGGGACGCGGGCAGCAGAGGGGCTACACGGGACCAGGACCACTCTAAGGAAGCGGGGACCGAGCACGTCTAAAAGGAAGCCTCGGTGCAGGGAGCAGAGGGCTGACCCCACCCGGCAAGAGACAGTGCGGCCTGGCAGCAGGCCTTGGCTGCCGGCTTCGGGGCTCGACCTTCACGTCAAGCCAGGATGGCCCCCACAGACCCCAGGGGCCGGCCGGGGCCTGGTGCTGCCAGCTGCAGCAGCCGGCTCCACGGCTCGGCCACCATTCCCCTGCATCTCTCCTCTTCCACGTCAGTCACCCCTGGTCAGGCCTCACCCCTTCTCTCCTGGACAATGGGTGGCTCCTGACAGGCGCCCCCAACCCCGACCTCTCTCTCTAATCCACCCTCCACGGAGCCGTCAGGGTGACCTCGCTGAAACGCACAACCGGCCCGATTTAACACCCTTCCACAGCCCCCGGCGCTCAGAGGAGGAAACCAAGCCCCCGAGTCTGTGGTGAGGCTTCTCCACTGGCACGCGTCGATGCCAACCTGAGGAAACTCGGATTTAAGGAAAGGGTCTGTGGGCAGGACACCGGGCTTGTCTCAGTTGGGGGAGAACCACGGGGCCACCCCTGGGAGGGAAGACCACGGGGTAGCTCCCAGGACCTCTGGAGCTGGGCCAGGTGCTGTGTTCCGTAACGAGGTGTCCCCCAAAAGATCCCGTGTGTCGATGCAGGAACCAACAGAGATGACGTTAGATTACGAGGCTGTCACCGAGGGGGGTTGGTCCACTGGGATGGATCATCTGTGTGTTAACACGAGGGTGCGGCTGGAGGAGGTGGGTTCCGGGGCCGTGCCTCCTGGTTTCGTTTTGTTCCCAAGGAGTGGTGCTCGCTGCTTCCTGGCCGTCGTGCCCTGAGCTGCCCTGCTCTGCCGTGATGCTCTGCCCTGATGCTCTGCCCCACCTCCAGCCCTGAGCCATGGGGTCGGCCAGCCACACACTGAACCTCTGAAACTGTGAGCCAAAATAAACTTCCTCCTGTGAGCTGTTTTTGCCTGGTATTTTGTTCACAGTGATGCAAAAGTTGACTAAAACACTGGGGGCTTCTCTGTCGGGTGAGGAAGAGGCCTCCTGTGGCACAGAACTGCCCGTGTGCCCCCGTCTCAGGGGCAGCTGGACCTGCCCCAGTTCCAGCAGAAGTCCAGCTTGGGCCAGACGCCCTTCCCTCTGCACTGTGGTCCACGGGAGCAGGAGGGTTGAACCTAGTACAGACTGGGGAGGGGAGGGGCCTGGGAGAGGAGTCAAGGGTGGTGCTGAGCGACAGAGCCAAAGCCCGGCGTGTCCCTGAAGCTGCACTGCCCAGGCTGGACGAAGCCTCTCTCTGGGCCCTGAGCAGGCCTGTGCCTATACCGTGGTTAGCACAGAAGAGCACTAAGCCACAGCGGAGACTGGCAGAAGAACAAACAGGCAGCACTCAGTACGCCAGCCTGTGTGGGCACCCGGCACGCGAATTCACGCGCTCCTTGCCCCGCAGAGACCACCACCAGCCCCTGTTGGGAAGCGAGCCCACAGGCTGGGTGGCTCCCGCCACCTGCCTGAGCCCAGAGCACCAAGAGGGAGCAGAGCCACCTCCAAACCCCAGCAACACGGCGGGGTCTGCTCTCCAGAACCCACCTGGCGCAGCCTCGGTCCACCCCGCTGGGCCCGAGTGAGTCCCCACCCAGGATGGCTGTCAGAAGTGAGCACAGTTCTCCACGGGCAGCAGGAGGAGGCGGGAGAAAAGACCCCGGAGCCGCTGGGTTTTAGAGGCTGTGCGAGGAATGTGGGCAGAGAAGTCCAGCCCCAGACTGGCCGCCCTGGCTGACCTGGTGCAGGGGACCCGGCCAGCACCCGGCACCCACCAGGTCGCCACAGTGACATCTCCAACTCAGCAGTGCGTCAAATTCCACCTGGTCTCCCCTCGAGACTTGCCTGCGGCGGGAGAAGGGGCCCCACACTGTTCTCTCCAGGCGTAACTCGCTGGGGCCATGCTGGGGAGCACAGGGGTGGGTAACAAGTCAGCCTCACGTCCGACAGGCAGGCTGGCCTCCGGCTCACGGCCTTTCCCTGGGTGAGCTTTCAGAGTCCAGTTACACGGTACGGCTGACCCCACACCTGCCCCTGTGGGAGTTTCCAGCAAGACCTCTGCTGGTCCATGCTGGTCAAAGTGCCTCACCACGGGATGTGACTGAGGCGTCCCTGGGAAGGTGCACCCTGTGCTAGGACACAACAAGGTGCTGCCACAGCGGGGTCAGGCAAGTCTTGCTGTCTGGGCGTGTGAGAGTGGCAGGAAGCCCAGCGGCACCAGCCCAGTGCCCAGGTGGTGCTGGGGCTCCCGCCCGTCCATCACACAGACCCAGGGCACCCCATGCGTTGCCGGGACACCAGGGAAAGAGACGTAGTACGTGGGGCACACACAGCTCTGATCCCAGGTAAACCCCAACTCCCGCTCTTCCCTTATGAAAAGATGCAGCTCACAGGGACTGTGGCCCAGGGTCGTGTAAACAGGCCCTAAAAAGGACAAATGGGACGTGAAGCCCCTCTCTGGGGGAAACAAGGCCGTGAGCGACACGTGTGTGCCTTCCCCAGGAAGCCAGCGGGGCCTCCAGGCAGGGCGAGGACCTGCCCTTCCCAGTGGTCAGGGTCCTGACTGCGGGCTCCTCTTCCTGTGCCTGGCCCTGCTGACGGAAAGCCTGCCTCCCGCACCACCAGGCCCCCATCCTGAGCCCACCTGGCTCTGTCCCCCACGTCACACACCCCGGCCCACGCCCCTTGAACAGCTTGACCGTGCGCTCCACGGCTCAGAAGCCGTCCAGGGCTCTCCTGCTGAGCCAAGGACAGTATACAAAGCTGCGTCCAGCGCCTTCGCCAACCACAGGTCTCCCTCCTGCGGGCTCCCCACCCGCTCCCCTCAGGCCAGGTGGCCGCCTTGCTGCTGAACCTGCTCAGTCTCAGGCCTGTCCCAGACATCACCTCCTCCACGAAGCCCTCCTGTCTGCGCCCTGAGCCATCCCTCCCGGGGAATCCCCGACCCGGACGGACACTGCTGCTCACCTCTGAGACCTCCTTGGCAGAGACAGGCAGCTGACTTGAGCTCTCCAGGTGAAGCTGGGCTCACCAAGTGACCTGCTGGCCCACAGGGGCGTGGGGTGAAGACGCTGGTCTTACTGCCCCTACGCGGCAATCGACCCAGACCCAACCTGCGTGCTGGAGAAGCAGGGGAAGCCACACTGCCCACAGTCATCGTGGCACCGGAGGAGCCCGCGAGTCGATGCAGCCCACTGGCGCAATTCTCCCCCCAGGGGACGCCTGGCCACGTCTGGAGATGCTTTTGGTAGCCACAGCTGGGAGGCACTACCTGCATTTGGGTGTCGACCAGGGATGTGGCTGCCCATTGGACACAGCACAGGACAGCTCCTGACAAAGAACTCACCCAGGCCCAAAGCCAAGGTGCCGACGTCGAAACCCTAAGCATGAGCAGTAAGTTCGCCTCCCGAGGGAGCCGAGGAACCGGCACACAGACACGTTAGTGTCTTTCCCAGAGGACAGCTAGCCAGCACAGGGGTCGGCCTGAGCCCCAGTTCCCCAATTCCCCGCCCAGCGCTCTTCTCCTGGATCACGGTCCATCTGTGGCAGGAGCCGGGAAGCCAGGCCTGACAATGAGTGCTGTCCTACTAAGCCTGCTAGTCCTCAGGGGACACGGCTGGGGCCCAGGCAGAATCTGTGGCCTGCCAGCTCCTCCCGAGCCCCCTGAGTGCAGCCCTTCCTAACTAAACAGGAAGAGGCCAGAAGCCCAGGGGAAGCTGAGCCTCACCCCAGTAGGCCAGACAAGACCGCTCCGGGGCTGGAGCAGCCCCATGGTCCACGGTGGGGAGGGGTCAGAGAGGAAGACACCCCCCCACAGTGACAGCTAAGCCCCCAGCAGAAGCGACTTTGCTGACCCAAACGCAGCAAGTCGGTCTTCCTTGGTCAAAGAGCTGGGGCAGAGGGAAGGACGCACCCTCACAGCACCACAGCGCCATGCTGTGAAACCCCCGGGCTCAGGAGAGCAGAGAGGTGGCTGGGGCACTGAGGAGGAGGGCTGGACACCCAGAGGCCGCGTGGTGTGGCCCGCATCCTGGAACCTCCCACTGCAGCCTGCAGGCAGCAGTCAGCGGGGGCAGGGCTGAGCGGACTGGCAGGAGCTGGGCAGCCGGGGGTCAGGAGCACACCCTCAAGTGTACAAGACCATCTTCAGGGCTTCGGGGGCGAGGTGGGGCTCAGGACAGGCTCGGGTTCCCTAGGAGGAGAATGAGAGCCGTCTAGAGTGGCACCGAGTCCCACGCCCATCACGGGGCTCAGGTAAGCTGGATGACCTCTTCCTGGAGACCGCCAGGATCCTGTGAGGTTCTGGGGGAGGGAAAGCACCGTTAGGCCAGGGGCTAACTGCAGGCTGTGCTGAGGCCTCCTGCAAGGGCAGATGTGGCCTGGAGAGTCCCCCACGCAGGAGAGCTCAGCGGCTGCAGGGCCGGGGCCTGAGCTGCAGTGACAGTGGTGCACGTGCCCTTCCCACTGCGTGGAGAAGGTTCCGCTTCTAATGAGGCCGACAGGACGGGCACCGGGGCTCACCCTAGGGCTGCCTCCACCTTAAACACCGTCAGCAGATGTCTGTACCGTACGCAGACCACGCTCGTGGTAGCCGTCACTGCCCAACAGGATTGTCACAGTGTGAGTGACATGTTGGGTGACACCCTATCACTACAACCATGGCCACGAGGACCCAGCTGCTCACATAAACAAGCCAAGGGCCCTCGACTCCGCTGATCTGTCACTCGGTTCCAGCACGCCCCTCTCCCAGCACTCAGCGGGAAGGTGGTGGCACTCTGTGCTGGACTGACATTGCCTGAGCCCTGCCACCAGCAGTGTGACCCTGGGAGAGCCGTTCAGTTCTATGCTGCAGTTTCCCCCTCTGTAAAACGAGGGTAAGACACCGCTTGCCTCTGTAGCACGTGTGAGGGCGTGAGACAGCCGCATGCCTAGCAAGGGGTGGGTGAGGGTCAGTCCTCAAGCCAGGGGCACTCCATACCTCCTGTCCTGCCTCTGCCACCTGGTGCGCCAGGGGAGGTGGCCTCCGCCCTGCACCAGGCGAGCCCCCCACTGCGATCTCTTGCCAACTCACTGGCCAAAAAGACAAGCTGCTCCTCTCACAAAGTTCCAGACCCACTTGCCTCCAGTTGTTTCCTGTGAAGGAGCCACTATGAAAACGTGCTCATCCACTGTGTGCACAGTGGCCTGCCCCAGATCACTGCTAGACCAGCTTGTCCAGGTACGGCACAGCTGCTCGCCACGAGTGGACAGCTGCTTCCCAACAGGGACCACACTGAGAGCCCACGGGCAGGGCAACCACCTCTGGGGCCAGCCTCAGGTCATAGTGGAGGGTGTGTTGGGGGCCCGGAGCGTCCAGTGAGGAGGGAAGCACAGGCTGTTCATCATCTGGCCTGTCCAGGGGGTCGCTGGCCTGGGAGAGGCCCAGTGATGCTCTGAGATCTAGATCTCCCTAGAGGCTGCACCCCAGTGCTCTATCAGCTTCGGGGTGATGCACGAGGGCTGGGCTTTGCACGCTGCGTCCCCTGGCCCAGGGTTAACCTTAGGGCTAATCTTAGGGTCAGTGTCACTTGCCAACCAGGTCCCTTAGAGGAACTTCTTAAACAAAGGAACCTGCAATTTGCGTACGCCACCAGCAGGTGACAGCCTAACAAACCAAACTGCAGTGGGGACGGTCCTCACATGCTACAAACGTTGACCATTTCAAAGACTCACTGAAATACGCGGCATTTAAACACAGCGACCTGCAAAACCGAGAAGCCCAGGGGTAAGATGTGACCTGATTTCCGGAGGCTAGAGGTGAATCCCAGCCCTGTCCAATGCCTGCTTAATCAGAACAGGTCCTGGCCCAGCTGTGGGCGGCAGGTGCACCCTCCCAGCTGCCTCCTCTGGCCATGCTGGCCCTGGTGGTGCTCTCCAGCAGCACGACTGAGCCCCGGCGCCACCCAGGAGCCGGGCAGGGCGCTTCGCTGCAGCTGGCCTCATCCTCCCCAGCTTCCACCCCCACCTCCACTTCACCAGCAGGTGACCCAGCCGCGTCTGAGCCTGACCTCCCTGAGACCCACAGCTCTGCTGTGCCCAGGTTAGCAGAAAGGAGTTGGGGGCTTCCCGGGCTGCCAGGAGTCCCCTCCCCTCCTCTCCAGGGTCACTCTCTCCTGCCTCCAGGGGGATGGTCTATCCCTGTGGGAAACACACAAGCCAGCCCCGGTATTGTTCCACCCTAGGGGCCCTGGGGGGTGATGGAGCCACAGACTTCTATCACCCGCAGGACCTGGAAGGACATTCAGTCCAAGCCCTCTCTGCAGTAAGAACAGCCAGGCACCAGAGGTGGTGTGTGCTGGTTAGTGGTGGCTGGGCGGGAGCCCAGGCCCTTGAGGTTGGGCTGGGAGCCCTACAGCTTTTCCAAACCCTTTCCCAGTCCTGAAGGAGCACCCACTTGAGAGATCAGAACACTAAAAACTAAAAGTACGAACCCCCCCAGCAAAACAGGGTACAGAGACTGAGTGGCTGAGGACGAGCAGAGCCGAACCATCTCCGCAGGTCACAGTCCCTCACATCTGTGCTGGGGGTGTCATGAGGGGACCCACCGGAGGTCCTACTTTAGAAACTTAGGACGCATCCCTTTGTGCCCTTCAGTCACCAGTACTACCGGCCACCGTGATTTGCTCTGAATTCGTCCCTGGAGTCTATTTATAACTCTGGCCCCACGCTCCTAGGAGTAATGATCTCACCCGTTTATTTGGCCTAAAACTATGGAGCTCTGGGTCTCTGCTCAGCAGGGCAGGAGGAGAGCCATTAACATCTTTCACCTGAAGAAGCATTTTTAAAGAAGCTAATTAAGTCTACAATGAAAACAGGTGTGACACTAGGCAAACACATTAATTAGGCCAATTCTGAGGTTCCAACCAGTTTCCTGCCTCGTCCGTTTCCGAGGCCGCACTCTCCCCACCGCCTTCCGGCTACTGCAGGAGGAGTTCTCTGAGGACAGCTGGCTGGTCATGGGTCATAGCCGACCCAGAAGAAAGATGAGAGAGGTGGGACCGAGGGGCAGGAGCACGTGGAATGCAGCTGAACCGTCAGCGGCGACACCGTGAAAATACAGCCTCTTGTTTCCAAAGTCAAGGCCGACGGCAATTCCTCTTTGGATGAGGGAGACGTTTCGGGCCAGCAGACCCTAGTGCCTGTGGACAGCAGACCCTAGTGCCTGTGGACAGATGGGACAGATGGGACATCTCCACAGCCTGAAGGAGATGCCCCTGAGACCCCGGCCCCTGGGTCAGGATTCCTAAGGAAAGCTGTGTGGCCCTGTGCGCCTCCTTAGCGGGGAGCCCACCGGCTGCCTGACGGGGCACCCAGCAGCAGAGGTGTTGGGGAAGGCGTCCTCCCTGCAGACGCAACAGGACACCCCGCACTCTCAAGCCCCTGAGCCACCAGGGAGGAAGGGCTCCCAGAGAAGCCCAGCCAGAGAGAGTTCCAAATGGGACAGTTTCCACCAGGCCCCAGCCAACTCAGGCCCAGGACAGCCACCCAACACCGGGCTGTGAATCACGGAGACATGGCCTGTTTTCCAAAGTTGTTTCTCGATGTGTTGAGAAGAGACCTAGTTTCCCCAGGGCCTAGGGGACCGCAGGGACGCCTCCTCAGGACAGCGGAAGGAATGCGGAGCCCTGGCCAGTCTCTCCTCAGAGGCCTCGCCGAAGGGAGCTGCCCCCCAGCAGTGCAGGTGTGCTGAGCACACAACTCAGCCAACCTGGCCAGTGATCTGCTGTCTCCAGGACCAGCTGGGGGTCAGCGCAGGACACAGAGGACGGAGTGGAAGGGGCTGCGAGAATCTGAGGCACGGAGCCTGTCGGGGGCTCGGGAAGAGCTCATCAGCTACTCCCGCCTTCGCAGCGGGCCCTCCTGGGAGGACCAGGACCAGACAGGGAGTGTGAACACTAAATCGCACTCGGAACTGTCAGGGCTGCAGAGCACGGCCCTGCATCAGGAGGCCAGGCAGCGGCCTCGGGGGCTTCGGGCCTGCGGGAAGCAACAGGAACCCAGTAAACCCGAAGCTTGGCTTCTTGATGGAGCTGGAGGTGCGGGCGAGGGGCCAGGGGCCACTCTGCAGGAGGCCTCTGTCTTGGCTGGCTCCTGACACCAGGTGTGTGGCCATGGCGTGCCTCCGTTTCCCTGTCGCAAGTGGTAGGACAAGTGGCGGACTACCAGGAGATCGTGAGGTTGCTGCGCTTCTCCATGAAGCTGCTCAATGATAAAACACAGCCAAGAAGCCCTCTGGGGGCATGACTTGTGTCCACCCTGACCACATGTCTATGTCAGGGACAGGAGCCCCCGAGGTCCCCTGAGAGTCTGCCCACTCTTAGAGCAACCCTGCAGGCCGCTGTTGCCACAATGTCCCCATTTCTCAGGTGGAGAAACTGGAGTTCAGAGAAGGCCAGCAACTGGCTCTGAGTTCATGCCACAGACCGCCTGAGCGTGCAGCCTGGTCCCCAGCCCCCAAAGCCTCTGTCACCAAGAGCACTGAGTTAGAGGAGCACGAAGTGTTACAAAATGGTGCCCGTCCTGTGAGCAGGCCGGACACTCCAGAGGCCCTGCCGAGCTGAACCTGAGTATGAAGGCAGTGGTGGTGAGCACGTGACCTGGGCTCTGCCCTGGTGGCCTCCAGTGGGGACACAGGCAAGCCAGCCACATGGCGGCCGTGAGATGATGGCCAGTGGACAGGTGCCCACGTTGCACACACCGGGAGACTGGGACGTGAGCGTTTCTGGGTTCTACTCCAGTTGTCAGCAAGGTCTCCCCGCCACACACCCCAGCAGCGTCCTCAGGGTGAGAGCGGAGCCTGGGAGCGGTGCGTTCACCTGCCACCAGCTGCCCTCGTGCCCTTGCCACCCGGTGCCCACTGCACCCACCACAGCCCTGGCTCCACCCACTGGCCACAGTCCTGTGCCCGCTGCCGCTGCACACCCCACCTGCTGGGTGGCCCACGGCTCTGCCTGTGCCACCTTCACGGAAGCTCGGAAACCCGCACGGCAAGCCCCCGCCTGTTTGTAACTAGAGGAAAGAGCAGGTGGGGAGCGTCTCCGTGTTCAAATACCTCGGCAGGGAGCAGTCCTGGTAATGGCTGTGGTGTGCGACAGATTGACTGTGTCCCCCTCGTCCTGTGTCTGATGAATCCAACTGGTTTTAAGTATTTTCAATTCATGGGGTTTCTGATGCCGCCCTTCTTCCTGACCTCCAGTCCTCCCTGTCTGCTCCTCCCTCCAGTTCTACCCACCTCCCTCCGTCCACCAACCACTTCTCCTCTTCTCCTTTCTTTTGCTCCTTGTTCCTATGTAACTTGGCATTAAGTCCCTCCACTGGTGTTCACTCTGCAGCCTGCTCTGCGTGGCTCACTGACTTCTGCCCTGGTGAGCAGGTCTGTGGAGAGCATCGGCCATGTCTGCAAAGGTGTTGATTTGTGTTTGCCTTCAGATCACCACGGTGCTGGTGGTCACTTTCTTCTCTTAAAAGCAGCTCTGAGCTTAGCACCCTGAATATGCTGATGGCATGTGGTGACACGAGACACAGTTCCAGCCAGGACTCACCATGAGCTGAGGTCCCCCATAAAGAGTCAGAGAAATCCATCTCAACAAACAGGCAAAACCCACGACCCCCTAAAACAGAATCCACAGATGTGGATGTGGACGGAACCACAGACGAGGAGTTTAAGAAGTTGATGGCGAGAATTACATATGAACTAAGAGATATCTAAGACATGAACAGAGGGGAAGTACATGAGTGAGAGAGCACTGCAACAGACAGACCCTGAAGAAGGAACCAGATGGAATCCTGCAAACGGAGACTCAACGCGTAAATGAGGAATTCAGTGGGAGTATCATCAATAGACTGGGTCACATACAAGTCAGATTCTCAGGCCTCAGAGACAGGGCACTCACTCATAGAGAAGAGGGGACTCTGATCACCACGTTCACTAGGGGACAACACTAGGGGAAAGAGCGCAAGAGTCATTGGAATAGAAGAGATACAAGCTAAGGGCAGATGATCTTTTAAACGGAATAATACTTAGAAGTCCCCAAACCCTGAGAATGAGGCGGACACAGAAGGCATTTAGAACCCCAGATAGACAAGACCACTGTGATGAAAGTGACCAACGTGGAGAACACAAAGCCGTAACAGGAAAACGTCAGTCCACATTTACAGGTGACCAGTGAGAACGACCTCTGATTCCGGAGAAGAAACTCTAAAGGCCAGACCCTGAAGGAAAACCACCTCTGACCAAGATTGTCACACCCAGCAGAGATGTCCTTCAGAACCAGAGAGAATATCCCACCCTGGGGGTTTTTCAGTTTTTAAAGTTCTTTTGTCTAAAACCGATTTTCCTGTGGCCACTAGAGTTGAGTGTCCCCTGGGCGCCGGGAGCTGAGCCCAGGCAGGCGCTCATCGAACGTGTTGAACTGACCAGCAGCATCTTCACCGCACTCTGAAAGGCAGCCGAGCTTATCCCCGTTTAGCGGGAGAGGAAGGCACGTTCCAGCTGGCAGGGGTGGCAGAAGAACATCACATGGGGTAGGACAGAGGGGGACAGGGAAGCGGCAGCCACCTCGGGCTGTCCTGTGGTGCCTGATGTGCACTCTGTGACAGCCGCGTCACCATCTTCTGCTGCACACTGATAGGGCAGAACTGGACACGCCTGGCACGAGCCACACACCCCGGGCCTGGAGGACTGGGTGGCTGTGTGGGGAAGGGCCAGGCAGGCTGGCAGGCGCTGTGGGCTGCCCAGCTGTGGGGGTCTCTGTGAGTCTGCAGAGCAGGCCAGCTTGAGAGAGGCCCTGAGCAGGTTCCTCAACGGTCAAACTGACTGGGAGGGAGAGTGCACGGTGGAGAGCAGCCCTGCCAACCTGGGGAATGTCTGCAGGGAAGGGGCCCGCTGCCTCATCCCTTCCCCCACCCAGGTGGTCACTAGCGGACCTCTCACAATGGCCCCTAATTGCTAGGAGTTAGGACTGGACTGCACTTCAGAGTGTCTGGTGTCCTGAACAGCTCAGGACTCTGCCCCTAGGAATCTGCTTCCAACCTGAACTTTCCCAGATGCCTGGGTCTCTGGGCCACTTCCCCACCCAGGCCTGCAAAGACTGTGTCACCGAAGCCCGGCATGTGGCAGCCATAGAAGCCTGGAGCCCGTGGAGAGGCTCAAGGGTGCAGCAGGCCAGCGTTTCCTGCGTGCCAGGCATGAGTTACGTCTGGCACCTGGTCCTCCCGTCAGAGCTGGGGAAAGACGGAAACATTTTTATGTGACACTTAACCAGAAAGTAAGGAAAATGGGTTTGCTTGTGAGTTGAGACATCGCTGTCATTACTTAGGTAATGTCCTAACCAGATTAAAAGTCTCCCTAAAGTGCAGCCTGGTCTTTAGGCTTCTGACTGCACAGCCGTAGACAGAGAGGCTCTTGAGGTCCATCATTTGTGGGGTGATGGGGGACAACGGTTGTGAGGGGTTGCCGTGAAGTCTGCTGAGCGCCACAGCCCTGGGAGCGTGGACAGGCTGGACAAAGGGCTTCTGAGAGGAGGGGCTCCTGCCCTGTGCCGGGCAGTGGGACAGGTGCCAGGCCCCCACATGAAGGACAGGGGGCTTCTCCGTGCAGGAGCTCAGCCCAGGACAGCAGGGACATCACAGCAAGAGGCAGGCTGGAGCCAGAGCGTCTGAGCCAGGTCCCGGCTCTTCAAAGCTGTGGGTCAGATCACCTCCAGGTCTTTCTCTCTCTGTAAGGTGCCGCAGTACCAGTCACACCCAGCCCAGGCTGCCGAGAGATCAACCAGGTGATGCGTGGACTACCCAGGAACACGGTCAGCTTCCAACGGAGTCGAGGCTGCGGCCTTGGAGGCAGGGCACCAGGGAGGCTCCCTGGGGACACACAGGTGTCTTCCAGCAGAAGGGAGGTGACGTTGGCTGGGGCACAGGGGTGAGCAAGGGCCAGGGGTGTCGTGGCTAGGGACTTCCTGTCACAGGGTGTGGCTCTGGTGTGGCACCGGGGGGACAAGACGGCAAGACAGGTTAGAGATGGCCCTGGTTTCCTGCCAGGCTGGGTCGGAGGCTGGGTGTTACCTGTAAGGAGTGCGAATGTTCTCTTTAAGGGAAGGGGGACTTCAGGAGGCTTTTAGTGGGGTGCGTCCGTGTGCGTCCGTCAGAACCAGGTTTACGTTCTGAGACGCCTGCTGCGCTGTGGTGCAGAGGCCAGATGGTGAAGGGCAGGAGTGGGCTCGGGAGGCAGGGAGGCCAGTAAGAGGAGATGGCAAGGCTTCACCAAGGAGGTGGACACAGCGAAGAGGACAGGTCTGGGGAGGTCAGGAGGTCAAGACAGAACGCTCGTCCATGAGAATGCCCACCAGCCCTGAACCCCACGGCAGGCCCTGTGCCGGGCTCGGTGTGCGCAGCCTCTCCACGGTCCTCACCCACACCCTGTGGACACAGGATGGGGAGGCAACGGGCACCCCCAGGGGCTGACGACGGTCAGAAACAACCCGAGAACCCACTTCACTAGGAATACAAACGGAAGAGCCATGAGCCAGCCACGCGGCTGGGAAAGGCACCAGAGGTCCTGGCCCAAGTCAAGGGTCCAGGGACCAGGGCTCTAAGGGGGAAGGGCCTGGCGCATGCCCACTCTTATGATGTAGGACCCAGACCCCCAACCGCCTGACCACGTGTGTGTGTGTGTGTGTGTGTGTGTGAGAGAGTAGGTGTGTGGAGTGTGTGTGTGGGTATGTAGGGAGTGTGTATGTAGGTGTGTGTGTGCATGTGGAGTAGGTGTGTGAGTGTGTATGTGAGTAGGTGTGTGTGGAGGGAGTGTGTGTGTGTATGGAGGGAGTGTGTGTGTAGTGTGTGTGAGTGTATACGTGTGGAGGGAGTGTGAGTGTGTGTGTGAGGTGTATGTGTAGTGTGTTAGTGTGTGTAGTGTGTGTGTGTGTGTGTGTGTATGGAGGGAGTGTGTGTGTGTGAGGTGTATGTGTAGTGTGTTAGTGTGTGTGTGTATGGAGGGAGTGTGTGTGTAGTGTGTGTGAGTGTATACGTGTGGAGGGAGTGTGAGTGTGTGTGTGAGGTGTATGTGTAGTGTGTTAGTCTGTGTGTGTGTGGAGGGAGTGTGTGTGTAGTGTGTGTGAGTGTATACATGTGGAGGGAGTGTGAGTGTGTGTGTGAGGTGTATGTGTAGTTGTTAGTGTGTTAGTGTATGTGTGTGTATGGAGGGAGTGTGTGTGTAGTGTGTGTGAGTGTATACGTGTGGAGGGAGTGTGAGTGTGTGTGTGAGGTGTATGTGTAGTGTGTTAGTGTGTGTGTGTGCGTGTGTCCTCACGTGCACCTGCATTTCTGCTCTGGCTCTCGGGGGGCGAGGGCCGGCAGCAGGTCTGGTTGGGTCCCACACTCCTCGGGGTGCTCTCGATGTGTGGTCCCAGGGATGGGATCAACAGATGGCAGTGAACTTGTCGGAAAGAGACAGATTTCAACCCGGGATTGCAAGAACCCCCAAACGGCTTCTGTGCAGTGGGGCGCAGGAACTGGAGACGCCTTTTAAAGGATCCACACGTCTCCTGACGGATGAGCCCAGTTCTAAGCTGTCTCCCTCCAAAGGCGGCTGGATGGGGAGGAGGAGGCTGGCGGTCCTCACCTGCAGGAGTCACGGAGTAATGGGTGGGCGGAGAGGGGGCCAAGCGCCCGTTCATCTCCAGCTGCTGGTCCTGAGGACAGGGAGTAGGTGGCTGTTCATCTCTCAAGTCGCAGCTCTTTTCTTCAGGTGTAAACTGACTTTCTCCAGGGCAAAATCTCAGCTGCGGGGTTGGGCAGGGGCCAGGGGCTCAGGTCCCGGGGGAGGGCCTGAGGGCCACGGGCACCGAGCCTGGTCCTGAGGCTTCCCTGAAAACCTGTCCATGAGGGCAGGAGGGTTGGGCTGCGGGCCTCACCACCACCTTCTGGGTTTCATTTGAAGACGCTGCGGCTCCCAGGGACGACGGGGTGGGCTGTGGGGATGGGAGAAGCACCCTCAAACTGGGCCGAGGGCACTGCGGTCACCACGAGCCCCCTCTGACGCACGCCGTCCCTGCCCCACGTTCCCCTCCTCCATCAAGTTCCCCTCCAAGTCGGAGGTGCCCAGACACCGGCCAAGGTGAGATCTTACAGAATGCTTTTGCCTGCCTCCTGTCCTGCGGGAACCAGCCTGCCCAAGTCCCTCGGGCTTCCTGGCCGGGGCCTCCTGCCGTCTGGTGCCCTGCGGCCAGTGCTTCCCGGGACTCTCCACCGGAAGGTAGGTGTCTCAATAGGCAGGGGAGCAGACAGGGGCCCACTGGGCACGGATGTTCACCTGCCTCTGGGCTGCCTGGAGGAGGGGAAGGGATGAGTCACGTGTGGCTCCTTTACGACTGAGACCACAGGGCATTATCTCAGCAGTGGTCAGCGGTCTCGGGTCTGTGCATCAAAGGCAAGCGCAAGGCGGACGGTTCTTGGCACCGAGCGGCCCCTCCAGGCAGGCTGGCCAAACGAAAGGAGACTAAACACTCTTTCTTGGTTGGCTGCAGTCCTCGCGCTCAGATCCAGAGCCCGGAGGCTCGTGGCACGCAGAGTGGACAAGCAGTGGACAGCAGTGGACATGCCTAACAGGTCATGTCGTGACAGACCTTGTTTCTCCATGGACAGGGGAGAGATGATGACGTCCTCCCTTCCTCCCACAGTGGCTTTTGAGGAGCAGAGCACTGTGAAGGAATGTGCCCCCCACGACCCTCCGGCTGCAGGAAGACAGGCCACCCGGCGGGGTCTCCAGCGAGGCTCGCCAGGCCTGGGCGCCCTGAGTACCCTTCAGGGCTACGCTGGGCCACTAGCTCCGTGGTCGGATGACAGTCACGCTCCCGAGCTTTGCAAAGGCCAACTTCTACTCCTCATCCAGAGTCTTATGGGACTTGGGACTGCGAAGAGCTGTGCGTGTGTAGGACCCTGGGAGTCACCTTCTTCTACCTCTGAACGAATCCTGCTGATTTTTATTGTCTTCAGTGCCCAGAGCAGGGCTGATGTAAAGGCCAAGCCAAGCTATGTTTGTTAAAATAGTGAATGAAGAGCTGCTGGCGAGCTCAGGACGACGGTGCCGCCCTCCGGGAAGGAGCGGGGCTGTTCCGCTGACTGGTGCCAGGAGATTCTGCAGCCTGCACTGGGCTGCAGGACCAGGGTCAGAGCTCTACCACGCCAAGGGCAAAGAGGAAAGTAAGTGGCGGACCCGGAGCTGCCCATTACGGGGGCCAGATGATTCAGAAAAGGGGGGTTGGGAGGACATGATGGGTGAGGGTGCCACTAAGCTGATGTTCACATCCAGAACCCCAAAGGCCAGTAGAGTGGACAGCTCGTGGACAGTGAGTCTTAGGAGACCTCAGTCAGCCTGGTGGCCAAGACAGCAAGCCCGTGGAGTGGGTTCACTTCACCTGGCAGCAACGGGTTCTCCTCCCCTGGAGTCAGTGCCCGGGCTCAGTTTGCCGGTTGGTGATAATGACCGGTGACCTGTCTCGGTTGGCCTGCTCCTTGGATCCCCATGGCATCCAGCTCACAGTCAAGGCCAGGGGTCCCTCGGATTCTGAGCTCATGACCTCATCCCAGGGCTTCGAGTTCTGGGTCCAGTTCTGTCCTGGCTGGAGTTCAGGAGAACCAGGAGAGAATTGAGTCAGAAAGACCCTCACCTAGGAGAGGTGGTCAGGAGGGGTGGACACAGGGAAGGGAAACCAGATGGCTGTGTGTGGTGAGTATGGCCAGAGGTCCTAGGGGCCACGGAGGACAACTGCTGCCCCGTCCTGCCGTGTGCTGTTTCAGAGGTAAAAAGCAGGTGCGGGGCGGGGAGCAGCAGCTCCTGGGAGGGGTCAGGGTGCAGGAAGCGCGTAGAATCTGCTCAGGGCTGCAGTGGTGTGGGCCAGGCCTCTGGGCACAGAGTGCAGAGGATGACCTAGCGGGAACCCCACGGACGCCTCGGGGAGTAGCGGGCAGGGCTCCGCCAGGAGAAGGCTGCATGAAAGGCTTGGGGTCCATCAGGTTCCCCTGCTCAGAGTGAAGCCCACTGAGGACTCGGCTTGTGGGTGCTACTAAGCTGCAGCCGGCAGGTCCCGAAAGGGCTCCCACAAATCACACTTTTCTTTACAGTATGAAAAATTTCCTAGCACGGTTCCTGGCACACACCAGATATCCAGTGAACATCTCCCACTGGGTTGTTGCTCATCGATTTTAGAGAAGCCCAACACCATGGTGCCCGCAGGGCAGTTTTAGGCACTTTGTAAATGTTGACTCTTGTAACCTCTAACAACTGCTTGAAGTGGGAAAATGGTCCCCTTCTTGCAGGCGGAGCGGCAGAGGTAGGGAGGTGGCTCTGCTGCAGTCACGCAGCCTCCAGGCGGCAGGCACAGGACTGGACACGGCACTGAGGTTCCTGAGTCCATGCATTGACAATGTCGTCTCCCATCAGGGTGGCCCTGAATTCATGGCTGTGGTGGTGCTGGGACCTCATGCTCTTCTTCTCCACTGCAGCACCATCTCTGTGGAGCTGACCCTCACCTTCATCAACCCACGGCTGTGCAGCTCCAGGTCCACCCTCGGGACTCCTCAGAGGAATGCAAAGCGCTGTAGGGCCGGAGACCTGGGATGAAGCACCTGCCTGGTGATGGTGGTCAGAGGCACAGAGGTGGCCTCTTTGCCCTGACGTTGACCCTGGCATTAAGTTCTGGTTCTAGCACCGCAAGTCCGGGCAAGTCATGTGATCTTTCAAGAGCCTGTTTCTTTTGCATGAAATGGATGCAACCCGGGTGTGAATGAGCGCTAGGCGAGTCAGTTTGTGTAGACCCCTAGCCCTCAGGCCCATGTCCTAGGTCACCTAGCAGGTGGCTAAGCAGTGACGGACATATGCGTCAGGAAGGACTGAGGAGGGTCATGTGGCTGGGTGGGATGCAGCTCAGATTTCTAATGAAACTAAATGGATGTGAGGACAAGACCCCTTCTGTCACTCTGAACCCAGGTGACACTGGGTCCCTCCTCCACTGAGACTGTCAGAGGCTGGGAAATGCCACTCCTGTACACTGTCATTCTGTCACATAGGAGGTTTCTCAGAAAAAATGCAGCATAAACTTAAATTTGCTGAATTAAATGGTATTCAAAAGCAAGACATTTAAAAATAAACTCCGTCCTTTGAGTGCCTCGGCTTTTCGGACGACCGTGGGCCATTCCCTCACCCTGGCTATGGCTGTTGGACAGGGCTCCAAGGTCTTTCCAGCCTCTGAAGCCCCCTCACTTTCTCTTTTCCATCTGGCGGCCACTTCCCAGCGTGTGAACTGCCGAGCCCGCCAGCTTTCCAGCCAGGCCTTCCCAGCAGGTTCTCGGTCTTTCTGACCCAGCCACCTTGTGAGCTCCGTGCCACTGGGGGTCCCTGGTGGCACCTTCCCAGGGGCAGATGCTCTACCTGTGTCCCCGCCCTCTGCTGGTCTGTCTGGGAGCCATCTGGAGGAGAAGGGCATGGATACGCTACTGACCACCAGAAGCCAGAACCAGAGGCCAGTGCACTGGAGCCTGGGGCCAAGGCCAGGGACAGGTGCAGGGAGGCTCCAGGCCAGGGACTGTGACTCCTGCTGCTGCAGGGGGACACTGAGGACACTGTGCTGCGGGGACCCAAGGGGTCTGCACCCTCCTCTCTGGAAAACCTCGCCAGGCAGATTAGCAATGTGCCCAGGAGGCCGACAGAGGCCAGTCATTCAGCAGCGTCCCTTGAAACCCTGGGGGCCAGGTGTGCCCAGGGCAGAGTTGCTGCTTGCACTCCCGTGGGCTTGGCCTCATCCAGACCCTCCCGGTGCCCTGGCTCCCAGGAGCACAGTGCTAAGAAACATCAGCTTTTTACCCAAGAGCACTGCCTAGGCAGACCGTCTCTGAAAGGTTCACCCAGACCAGAAGCAGAGCCCCCGAAAGCTTCCTCTGTCTAAACCGAGGAACAGAAGACTCTAATAAGCAAATCACAGCAAACCAAATACCTTGGACAAACCCTCACTGCACATTTCTTCCTGAATGCATGGTCGAGTTTGGTGGTCAAGAATGAAGAGGAAACTGCAAACTCAAGAGGTAAGCGGGCTCAGCCTCAAGACCTACCAGGCAAAGATGGAAAAGAACCACAAGCGTCACGAACGCCCGGCCCAGACGGGCAGGAGAAGGTGTGCGGGACACCGTCGGGAGCTCCCCACCCCACAGACACAGACTCTGGAGAAGCACACAGAAGCAGACTGGAAGCGTGCGCCGAGGGGCGTGGCTCAGACTGAGGTCCATCTTCACCAGCGAGCTGGAGGCCAGGCAGAGCAGCCCCGCGCCAACCCAGTCAGCTGGCCTCCGAGAAAGGGCAACCCAGGAGGCTGGAGAGGGTGCTACACAGGGGACCCTGTGTTGGGGGCGTCCCGCTGCCAGAGACGGTGGGAGCAGCTGCCAGAGACGGTGGGAGCAGCCGCCAGCTCTGCTGGGACTTGCCATCTCACACCAGCCCACAGGGCAGGACCAGAGGTACAGGCAGGCCAGCCTTGACAGTGCTTCTGCTGTGCAGCCTGCTCACTTCTTAGGGTCTGCTCTCCTGGACCTTAGAGGCCTAGGCCCCTGAGGGCAGAAACCTCGTTCTTCATATTCTCTCCGACCTGCTCTGTGCTGCAGACCTACCGGGCAGGAGCCAGCCCCCGAGGTTTGTCGAAGGCACCCCTCTCCTGCTCCCTCCTGAACTCCAAGTCACCAGCTCAGGGGAAGTCTTCCTCTCTCCTCTGGACAGAGTCCCCTGCTCACCAGTTCTCACCAGGCGTCAGGAACCAGAGTTCAGTTGCCATTTTAAGTCACAAGTGATTTTCTTCAACGATCACCCAGGAGGGGGTTTTCTTTAGAACAGAGTGGCTCCTGGACTCCCAGGAGGGTGGGCGATTCTGCCTGAGGGGAAGGGCCCTGCCACTCCTCCAGGTCCCTTGGTCCTCAGACTCAGAGGCCGTGGTGCACCCAGACAGGGGGCCAGGAGAGCTGGGGTAAGGTGCCTGGCTAAGCCAGCGGCTTGACCAAGGAAGGCAGAGGGTCAGAAACCGGACAAGGGGATGCTGGGATGGACACATGTAGGAGACTGGGACTGAGGCAGGCAGGAGCCTGGCGAAACACACTAGCCACTCAGGCAGCAGGCCCGCCAGACTGGGGTCAGGAGGCCCGGAAGTCACAGGATTTGAATGGGCTGCGCCAGGAAGTTGGCACAGGAAGGGCCCCAGCTGGCCAGGAGACCGAGGAGGCCCTCCCCCAGGGAGGCCTGGAGGGCAGGGGCCAGGGTTAGGTCCAGTGCAAGTTTCAAGGGAAGGGAAGGCGAGGCTGGGCTGAGTCTCGGATGGGTGGACACCGGACAGGGCCCTGGACTTCCAGGTCCTCCTCGGGAGAGGTGGCCCGGAGGGTACAATTGCAGCTCTGGAGTGGCCAGCCAGGAGAGGTGACTGGCCACTGGAGGAGCACGCTCGTCCCCGGCAGCCCCTCCTCTACACCTGCCCCAGGCCAACAAGGGCAGGGAACCCGTGCGCTGCCCGGCAGCTCTCCACAGTCTCCTTCAGGGTGAGCGGGGCAGCTGGCCCAGGTCCGAGGCTGGGTTAACAGCAAAGGGCGGGCGGGAAGGAGGAGGGCGGGAGAGCCAGCAGGAAGGCTGGAAGAGGGGACTGCACACCCAACCGGAGCCAGGGCACAGCCAGGGTCCCCAGGCCGGGACACCCTCTCAGACTTGTCCCATCTGTTCTGCTCCCGGGGGCTCCCAGCTGAGCCCTGCTGGCAGGGGAGGGCCCCTGGCCCTCACAATCTGTCATCTTGGAAACCACTTGGTCTTTTCCCCTGGGGCTGCCGGTCCGTGGGCAGGGAGCCAGGGGCCCAGGCCTGCCTTCGCACCTGGACCCGAGTGGGGGACGTGGCTCTGGGCTGCCGAGCATCCCGGTGGAACCTCGTTTCTCCTTTTGCCCTCCTCCAGTGGCTGCCAAGCCCCCACTTCCTGCTGTCTGTGTTGGGGTCTCGGGGAGACCCTCCCCCTTCTAGCTTGCTAATAGCTGCGTATGGACACTGGGAATAGCCTGGTCTCTGTTCCTGGCAACTGCGTAGACGTCCCTTGGGCTGATCCGAGTCCCTCTGTGTGCTGCCAAGGCATGGGCTCATCCTGCACACAGGACGCCTTACCCCAGCTCTCCGGGCCCCTGTCTGGGTGCACCACTCCCTCAGAGGTCTGAGGTCTAAGGGACCCGGAGGAGTGGCAGGGCCCTTCCCTAGGGGCAGAATCGCCCACCCTCCTGGGAGTCCGGGAGCCACTCTGTTCCACCCTTGGGTCAGTGGCCATCTCTGCCTGGAGGCTACCCTCCGCAAGTGAGGGAGGGCGGCCGTGGCCCTGTGGTGCGGTACTTGCCTGGCCTGTGTGAGGTCCTGGGTTCCATCCCAGGACCATAAAAACAAGGGCGGGAAGGAGGTGGGGAGGGAGGGAAGGAAGGAGGGGGAGAAGTAAGTTCCATCAAGTCCGTGGGGACAGGGTGAAAAGGCAGAGGGGGTGGGCACTGACCACAGCTTTGCAGACAGGGTGAGGGTGTGGGGCAAAGGTGACCAGCACCAGCATGGCTTCGGATGGGAGGGGTCTGCGCCCTGACTGCCCCACTTCCATTCTTATGCTGTCCCTCTGGGCCTAGGCCTGTCCCCATCTGTGAAGTGGGCAGCTGGACCAGATGGTTTCCGGCACCGCGCACCTAACACCCCAGGAGACGCAGAGGACTCTGTTGACCCAGCACCTGCGATTCCTAGGGGCTTTCTACTCTGAGCTGTGACGGGGAGCTGGCCTCAGTCACTGCCTGTGGCAGCCGGAAGGGCAGAGCACTGACTGGTGCTGAGATGTCCCCGGGTCTGATCCCAAGACCCGAGTCTATCCCGACGGCTTGGTGAGCGGGGTGGTGAGGAGGCAAGCCACCTCCAACGGACTCAGCCTTGGCTTCCCAGTCTCCTCAGCAGAGGAGGCCAGCTCCGGCAGCTCCAGGGCACCCGAGGCAGCCAGCACAGCACCTCGCTGCCCGACCTCCGAGGGCACAGCACAGGCCACACCACTGAATGCCTTTGATCTGGTTTCTAAATGGGGCTCTGCCACTCACTGGCTGGTGATGCTGGGCCGGTGCCAGCCCCCTTCAGTCCCCGGACACAGGAACAGTGCCTACATCGTAGATGGTACACAGGGAGCACCTGACAAGAGGTGCGTGCTCACGCAGGGTCCTTCCCGATGCTGCAGAGACTGCTGACTGGCCCCTCGGCCAGGCCTCTGACAGCCCCAGTGCCTTGCCGGACCCAGGCCCACCGGGCCTAGGAGCCTGCTGGGAAAGGCCAGGCCCCAGGAGCAAGGGCCAGCAGAGCTGACAGACAGGACTGACACAGTACGCCTGCTGACGGACCATCGATGGCACGTGGCCATCTTGGTTTTAATCTGACAGCCTGAAAATCTCTCTTTGCACTTGTGAAATACATTTAGATGCACCTGTCCTCTCTCTGGTCTTCAGAGGCCACGGCGCACAGCTCCGAGGATGCTTCCTTCTGCCCCAACTGCCCCCTGGGGCTGTGTTCATGCACTTGGCAGGGCACTGGGGCAGGGGCTGGAGGCTGGGCAACCAGCAGGATGACCCTGAGTATGTGGCCTGTGGGCCTCAGCCTGCTCAGCTAAGAAGGGGAACAACTGGTACCCCAAGCATGTCTCACGTATCGAGGTTAGTGATATGAGGTCCTCTTACAGGGAGAGGAAATGGTGAAAGGGACTTGGAAAGAATAACCTATATTAAAAATAGTTTTGGACACAAATGATTTCAGATGTTGGTCTCATCCATCTCCCGAGCCGGAAGCTCCACAGCTTTCCTGAGCGTGACAGTATGGTGCCCGTGCCCCAGTATGGCCCCGTCGGAGGCACAGCCCTGGACACAGCGTAGCGCCTTACCAGAGCCTGACCAAGACTGTCCCTAAGGGAGGACTCCGATGGGGCAGGCCCTCCCCTGAGGGTGTGCCTAAGCTGCAGGCACCATGCCCGAGGGTTAGGAGCAGCCCAGTCCTGGGTGCAGCCCTTGGCAGAGCAGAAGGGCGGCTTTGGGTGGGGTATGGTCTCTCCTACCCTCCTCAGTGTGAGTGGGCGACACCCTGGCTCCAGAGGCACGAGCAAGCCTCCCTCCTCCCTCTAGCTCCAGGTGGGGACGCAGGGGTCGGGGCTGGCTTATCGGGGACCCTCCCCAGTGTGTGAATGCCTCTCTGCCCAGGGAAGCCAGGGCCAGAGCCACAACCTCCCAGAGGTACCCTCCAACCACCGACAAGAAACAGCCTGAACACACACGCTGCAGCTGGAGAGACTCCCGACCCCGTATGGGACAGGTCTTACTGTCCTGCAAAGAGGACACAGACTTGACAGGGCTGGCGCTGAGCCCAGGGCTACTGCCTCCAGCCCCTGTGCTGGGCAGCTGAGTGAGGTCTTCACCTGGCACTGCGGGGCTGTTCCAACTGGAGCTGGAGAGAGAGCCCGGTTCCTCCCACCACCAGCAGGGAGCGCTCTTCCTCCTGTTCCTCCTACTCATCTGCTCAGAGTCAGATGCACAGAACTCCAAATCCAGCACCAGAGCGCTCTGGACTCTACCAGAGCCCATGACTGCCCTTCAGGGCTGGTGTGTGGCCACAGGAAGGTCCCAGAGGTGTAGACATGGGACTGAAACCCAAAGCCAGACCAGGCAGCCTGGAGCACCCGAGCAGAGACCCCAGGCAAGTTCCCTGCTGTTCCTGCTCCAGCCCTCCCACAAAGACGCAGCTCTGACTGCTGACCTGCCACTCTCAGGAGGAAGAGGTGCACATCCATGTTCTCAGCTCCACTTCAAAAGAGCAAGGAAATAGACAAATCAGAGAAAAACAGCAAGGCCAAGTTCGTTATTTTTATTTTGCAGAGCAAGGTCAGGGAACCTCCTTCTGCCCAAGCCCATTAGAAACAGAGTATCCAGGGGACCGCACTTGCCTCCTGCCTGGCCTGCTTGCTCAGGTCAGGCACTGACCTTCCCTGGACCTCACAACAGAGTACGTCCCTCACGTGTGGAGGGAGCCCAGCAGAGGAGGCCCGCAGGCCTTTCGGCCCGGCCACCTGTTCTCCTCGCCTCTGCTTTCTCCCAGAGTCCCAGGCGTTCCCTGGTGAGGACGACTCTCCAAGAGGGGCCCGGGCACACCTCTACTGGCGTCCATGACAACCCTGGGGCCACCCTGACACACCCCCTTGGTTTGGACTAGTGAGAACGGGAGGCAGTTTGCCCCTGGCTGCCTCCGAGGGACGATGCCCACTGCGGGCACCCTGCTGCTGGTGTGCAGGCTCCCAACCCCACGCAGGGCCCTCGGCACGGCCTGCGCTCTGCCTCCGTGGTGTCCACAGGAGCTCTGTGCTTGCTCGTTCACTGTTCCTTGTCTTCCTGAAGAGTCCCCATTACCGGCTTCTAAACTGCAGCCCCTGGCTGGCTGGTGCCAGTGCCACAGCAGTCACGGCCCTGCTGACAACCTGCCTGTCCTCGGAGGACCTCAGAGCAGAGAAGGAGGCTGCTGAGGAGGGAGCTGCGACCACCACCTGGGCCTCTGGGCAGCCAAGGCCCTCCCTCAGGAGCGCTGAGCTTGGGCGCTGGGGCCTGTCTACAGCAGCTGTTCAAACTGAAAACCCCAAATTGGAAATGCTCCAAAATCTGGTGCTGTCTGAGCTCCAACCTTCACAAGTGACACTGCCCGATCTTACGTGCGGGGTCCAGGCAAAATGCAGGCTCACTAAAGAGACTCTACAACCATGCCAGCCACGAATGTGAGACATCGTGAGTTTCAACAGCAGACCTGGGTCCTTCCCCAAGACCCCTCGCTATATGCATGCAAAGATTCCAAAACCCAAAACAGTCCCAAGACTGAAACACTTACGTTCCCAAGGGTTTTGAATAATGGACCCGCAACACGACATGAGGCTTTCTAGTGCTGACAGGAATGAAGGGACCTGTCCCTGTCACAGGCCAACCTGGCCCCAGTGCAGACAGGCAGGACACAGGGTCAGAAGCCACGGTGTATAATCCCAGCTCAGCTGCAGGACAGGTCTTGGCCTCAGGCAGGCTGTGTGACCTCTCTGAGCCTCTGTAAGAAGGGATGATAATGGTACCTGTCTCCCAGGACGGTTGGGTCAGACGAGATCAAAACACACAAAGGGGAGAACAGGACCTTGCGCCCCACACGGAGCCTGCATTTCCCTGATCGACTGCCAGCCTCGTCCTTCTCCGGGACGCTGATGCCCTGCAGATCTGGCTCCAAGACAGCATCTGCCCCACTGTCCTGCAGGCACCAGTGCCCTCTATCCCTCGAGGCTCATCTCCTGTTCTGATGCCCCCTGCTCACCCCAGCCTGGGCAGCTGCAGACTGGCCCCTCAGCCCCACGAGCCCAGGTGCTTCTTCCTTCTCCCTTTGCCTGACCATCTGTCTCCTTGCGCCCCTGCAGGCCCCCCACCTCTGGAGTGGGCCCTGCCTCCAGCCAGCTTAATGCTGCACTGATAAGGCCAGTTAATCCTCCGCTTTCCTCTTTGGCAGAGATGGAGATTAGAGGCAAAGGGTTGGGCCATCCCCGCTTCAAGGGCACTCAGAATGTGCCCTGGGGAGCGGGATCTGCTTCCCCTGATGCTCCAGGCAGGGCCCCAGGGTGCCTGGTGAGCAGCAGCACTGGTCCTTCCAGGCAGAGAGCCTCCTGGTGGAGTGTAACAGGGAGGGGGCTGGGCGTTGGGCAAGTGGCCAGAGGCTCCCCGGGCTCCCCGGGTCGATGGGCTGATCTCGTCCTCAGGAGCAGAGTGCCCAAAAGAGTCATCTCTACCACAGCAAGGCCCCTCATTCTGCCCATGCAAGAAGAAGGTGGGTGCTGGCCCAGCTCGGAGGTGACCAGGGAAGGCCTTGAAGCTGGGCCCTTAAGCCGGTGCACAAGTCCCGGGGCTCATGGACTCAGGATGCAGGAGGCACGGGGCTAACAAGGTCTCCACATCACGTTTCCTTGACCAGACACCACATGCTGCGTGCTGGCAGGCAGGTGACAGGAGGGTGAGGTTTCTGGGTTTGCTGAACAGCTCTCCTGGAGTAGAGCACACTGCAGGGAGACAGCGAGTGGCAGGCGCACGGCCCGTGCCGCGGCGCAGGCCAACCAGAGTGACGCAGAGGACCCAGACACAACAGCATGCTGCACGGAGCTGACCGTGTTGGTCCTGAGCAACTGTGGGGGTCAACAGTTCAAGACTGCAGCTCACAGGAAGAGCCAAGGTCCAAGAGACAGGACTTGTGGGAGAGGGCACCAACACCTGGGCCATAATAATGGCTCGTTTATTTACCTGTATCACATGTTCACTGCATATCTGCTTCCGTGACCCCAGTCCAAAGAAAAAAGTGGATACAATATTTGATTTCATTGGTGCTCATATTGTAGTGGCGAGTCAGAAGTTGAATGCACATTACGTTCTCACGGACTGTAACAAGTAAAGGAACAGTGTGTCATGAAGGCAAGAGCAGAGGACCCCGCTGGAACTGCAACCAGGAAGGTTCTTGCCCAGCCTTCGGAGGGGTGGCTGGGCAAGAACCGGCTAGAACAGGGCAGCAGGAAGAGCACTTGGGGCAGAGAGCGGCCCGTGGGAAAGTCCTGAGCAGACAAAGTGGGTGGCTTTGAAAAGCTGGAGAAGGCTGACATAGATGGGGAGCCGAACCTCGGTGGGGAAGAGGCTTCTGAATTCTACCTTCGTTGTGACAGAAAGTCACTGGAAAGTTTAGACGGGATTTAACGTAAGATTGCCTGCCCTGTGGGAGACAGACCGGAGGGGGGCAAGGATGGGGGGGCAAGTTCAGTTAGGAACCTCCTGCAGGCATAGGTGGGGAGGGGGACGCGGCCTGTGACGGGGCCGGGGCCGGTGGTGGCCTGATCCTAGCTGTGTCCCCAGATAGGATCAGTAGGGCTGGCTGATGGCCTGGATATGTGGGGAAACACTTGGGGTGGCGCAGATTTGAGCCTGAGAAACTCAGGGAGTAGGGGTGACATGCACTGGGAGAGGAGGGATGCCAGATGTGTGACTTCGTGTGGGAGCTACAGCGGAGAGTTCAGGTGGGGACACCCGGAGCCTGAGACGTCTCCCCGACAGCCACAGACATGCGTACCTGGACAGGGTGTGCATCACCAGCACGCCCTACCACTGGGGTGGGTGGGACCGCCCAGGCAGAGTCCAGGTGTGATACAGCGTGTCCTGGGGAAAGACCCAGAGAACAGTGGGAAAATGGAGTGGAGGCTAAAGATGGGTGACTGGAGACAGAGGGATGGTGGTGAAAAGGCAAGCACCTACCCAAAGTGGCTCTGGCTTTGGGACCGTGGAATCACAAACAGAACAGTTTCAGGCTGGAGAGGACCGGCCTGGAAGGCAGGGGACAGGCAGCAGTGGTGGAGTCAGACCCTCACCCACTGGCTCTGAAGGAGGAGGAGAGACACAGACAGGAGCTGGCTCCCAAAGGCAGAGTGAGCAATGACGTCCTCAAGTCTTGCCCAGGCTAAAGGTCTTCAAACCGCAGCCTGTGGAGAGTCCCTTCCTGCCCTAGAAACACATGGAAGGTCTCGGCTCCTGTCGGCACTCCCTGAACCTCTGCTTCATCCCCTGACAGAGAGCCCCACTCCTTGTTCACACCTGTCTCAGGAAACCCCTGGGTTACGGTGCTCCAGCACGTGAAGTGCTCATGACAGTGTTCGGCAGTGTTCTTCCACACACGGGACTGGCAGCTAGCAGACCACAGCAACCTTCATGCAGCATGAGCTTCTGTTAATATGAGTCTGTTGGAAAGCTCCTGGTACCGGAGGGGCTCGGAGAAGGCAGAGAGCCTCCCAACACCCCCTGTCTGGTCAACATCTGGCCGCCACCTTCTCTTCCAGGCCCTCCCTGCAGACCCTACCTACCTGGCACACTCCACCTGCCTGCCTTCCCCCCCCAGCTTCCTCCTACCCCAGTGGGGGGCACCACTGTGAGGCCTCTGTGGGCTTCCCTCAGCCTTATGGTGCCTGTGTCTCCAAAGCACCTGGTAAGTGTGTGTCCACTGATGGCACCTGTCCTGCCTGAGGGTGCCAACTTGTGTCGGTCTGCTTAAGGACACACTGATGGACTCCAGCAGGCCCAGGCAGGAGGAGAGCAGGTGGCTGGGGCATCTACCAGCCTGCCTTCTGTACAGTCATTCAAGAAAGTGCCAAGTCACTTGAGTTCAGGTTCCAATTAAGCCACGGTGGCCACCAACTATTCCAAAGGCTCTTTAAAAAGCCTCCCTCTTGTTGGAAATTCAGACCATAAGAGCTCCTGTCTTCCACCGACCTTGTGAACAGGTCTTACCATTTTAAGCTGTGGGTATCCTCTGGCAAAATCCTTTTTTAAAACATTAAAAAGGCAGGTTTCTCACCCAGACCTTTCACCACGTCATGCTTCAGGGTCAGAACACTACACAGGAGTGAAAATGTGGCCTGCAGTGTCCCGCCCCCACCCAAGGCACTGGCTACAGTGAACACAATAACTAACACATCACCACAACTCTCATGCAATACGAGTTTCTACTAAAAAGTCTCCATTGGCGGAGTTTGCAGGGTATAAACATTTTGTGGAAATTGGTTCAATACAGTCTGGGCTCCTCGGTGGCCTTAAACACCCTCAATAACTGTAGCCATGAAGAGACAGGAGGGCTCCGGGCACAGATCTAAAGTACAGTTTAGTATTCTTGGGGCCTATTTTTGTTCCCCTGCACAAACAACATGAAAATCAGGAATCTTAAAATATCAAAAGTTGCAGTTAAAAATCCAAAAATCTCTTTCCAAACCCCAAATGCAAGAATCCAGTGATGAAAGGTCAGAGAACATGCTGTCTCTGATTTACACCCCTGAAAACTGGTTCCAGTGTGAACTCACCCTCCTCTAGACTCAAGAGGAAGAATACATTGCCCATTTTCGGGAGAGTTATTTATTTATATATTTACTCTAACTTACAAGAGATGTGAGGCCACAGACGGCCCACTGTGCAGTCTTGGGAAAAGTGTGGCTGCTTCTGCTGGGTCTCTCCTGGCCTCCTCCCCTCCAGGCTGCGGGGGGTGGGGGAGGTATGGTGACTCTCCCCTGGCAAGATCCCCTCACTGCCATCAGGGTGAGGCCGGGGGATGCGACAGGCCTTTGCCTTGTTCATGGCTTTCTCTGACTTGGCTGGAAAGAATGAATTCCATAGAAAACAAAAGCAGTTTTAAGACACATGTGTTAAGATGTAATTATTCTTTTGAGGGTGTGTCTTTTTAAATGGCATGATTCACCCAAAATAACATGTCCCCCGTTTCTCACATCTAACTGTCTTCCAGAAAGACAGGAACACAGTGTGCAGAGGCACATTGGAAACTGGGATTCACATTTCTTCACCAGGAATGAGCTTTCTCCAGCACTGAGCTTTTATGCTTAAAGAGAAAAGTGCAAACTCTGGGAGGGATAAAGGAAACAAAATGATCTGTCAAATTCCTTTTAGCGCCTCTGACTAGTGTTAACTTACATGCTCTCAGAGTGCAATGAAAAGCCTGCGAACTGCTGCTAAAAAGATGCCTTGACCTTTTAAAACGAGCACTCCCCCACCCCATATCCATATTAAATAGGTAAACCCTGGAGCTGTAGAGTTTTAGGTTAAGAAATGAAATGAGGTTGAATTTCCAGAAAAAGGGATCCCCTACAGGCCACAGGCTAATTAGGGTGCTCTAGACCTACATTGTACAGCAGGTAGAATACAGGCCCCGGGCCCTTTAGCCACTGTAGTCACCAACTGCTCAGGGTACACACCTGCAAGGAGGCGGGCGGGAGTTATGAAAATTCAATAATTAAAAACGTCCTGGCCGAGACAGCCTGAAGCCTGCAGTTAGTTCCAGGGCCGGCTGACGGCCCCTGGCGGCCAAAGAACCAACGGCGGAGATCCTGGGTCTCCATCGCAGCCGCCCAACCCCGGGCGCACCCACCCGCGTGGTTGAAAGAAGTTGGAGAGCTGGCAGCTTGACAACCGGACTCAGCGGTGGGCATCGGGGAATTCCTTCCAGCACAGCAATTCGGAAAGTTTTGAAAAGTAAAGACCCCAGACAGAAAAGAGACTCATCCTTTCTTTATCATAAAAAACACCCAGCGCGGCGCCAGCCGGCTGCTTGCAGAAGGCCGCCAGCCCTGTCGGGGACCCGCCCGGCACCTCCCAGCTCCCCACGCCCCAGAACTCATCGCAGGGCCAGAGAGGCGGCTGGCTCAGATGGGCTGACGCTTACAGAGGGTAATGCCTCGGGGATCCCGGCCTGGGGCACAGGGCTCGAATTCAAGAGCTACCAACTCCCGCTCCGACGCCCTGGACCTTCTCCTCCAAGCCGGCTCGGGTTTCTCCAAAGGACGCGCGGCACAGCCCTCGCGCCCCCCGCGCTCCATTCCGTTCCTCTCTACGTTTCTCCCCCAAACTCTTCCCGGGGAGCCCCGAAACTTCCAGGGCACTCTCCAGCTACCCCACACCTCTGCGCCTCGAACCCTCCTGGTCGCTTTCTCTCCGCCCCGCACGGTTCTCCCTGCGTTTCGGAGGAGTCAGAAGCCAGCCACGAAAAACATGCCTTCGCGAGAAGCCTCCTTACCCCCGCCCAGTCACCGAGACAAAAGCGCAGGGAGGAGGGAGGTGGGTGGGGAGGCGGGATGAAGGTTCAAAAAGAGGATGGGGACAGCGGTAAGAAGGAACTGGGGAGGGGGTCGCGGTGGAGGGCAGAGATGGGGGCCAGCACCCCGCTCCGGCGCCGCGCGGCGGGTCGCTTACATGCCCAGGTCGCTGTAGGTGTTGAAGAACTCCATCTGGTTGCACGCCTGGATCCAGCCCACCACCCAGGTCTCGTGGCGGGGGATGGGGGGCATGACCACGCGGGCCGAGGCTTTGAAGTAGGGGGTCTTGTAGCGCAGGACGATGGGCGAGGTCTCCTCGATGCGCGTGGGGCACTGGTCGATGGTGGCGCACACATCGTACACCACGATGTTCTCGCGCCGGATCCGCGCCTTGCAGGTGATGCTTTGGATACAGCCCATCCTGCCGCCCAGCGCCGGCGCGGCTCGGCGTGGGGCAGTGTGGGGGCCCGCGCGGGCAGCCGGGGGCGCCCGTCACGCCGGCCTGGCGACGCGCCGCTCGATCCAGGTCCGCTCAGCTCGCGCCTCCGGGCGAGGTGCGGCCGCCGGGCATCCTCGGGGAAGCCCCCTCCTCTAGCCGGCTGCCCGGACGCCCGCCCACGCCCGCCCCCTCGCTCCAGCAGGGCGCGCGGAGCGTGCGCTCCTAGGAGGCGGCGGGCGCCCTCGCCGGCTCCGGCGCCCAGGCGGAGGGCAGGGAGGGGAGCGGCGCTGCGCGGAGTGGCGCCCACTCGGGGCCGGAGCCCCCCGCCCCTCGCCGGAGAGGAGGTGGCGGCGGCGGCATGGAGCCGGGGGAGGGCGGCGGCGGCAGCGCCCGGTCTGTCTGCCTCCGCGGCGGCAGCAGCAGCAGCCGCCGCCGCCGCCGCCGCTGCTGCATGAACCTCTGCACCGCGCTGCCCCCCGCGTGCAGCGCACCCAGCGGCGGCGAGCGGGCGGCCCGAGCGGCAGGCGGAGGCAGCGGCGGCGGCGGAGATCGCGCTCCCGCCGGCCCCGCCCCGCGGCCGGGCCTTGACGACTCTCCTCGCCGGGCGCCGCGGCCTGGGGGCGCCAGGGGCCGCGGCCGGGTGGAGGGCCCGCGGCTGGGGCCGCCCGGGACGAGCTGCGCGGAAGACACTGGCTTTGCGCCATGCGTTTTGTCCCTCGCCGGCTGCCGTCCGGGTGGGGGGCGGGGGTGTTTAAAGGGCCGCGAGCCCAGCGGCCGCGCGCGGGGCGGGGCGCGGCGCGGCGCAGGTGGCGGGCGCTGTCCAGGGTCGGCCGGCGCCGGCGGGCAGCGGGATCGCGAGCCGGGGGAACTGCGGCCCGGGCCGGGGGCGCTCCTCGGCCGGCCCAGCCGCTCGGGAGCTCCTCCTCCCGCCCGAGCGCGCGCACGGGGAACCGGGTCCCAGCACCGCGGCCCGGAGCGCCGGTCCGGGTGGGCGCGAGCCCGGCTCCGCCTCCGCGGTGGCCCGCCGCGTCCGAACCTCGGCCTCTCCAAATGGTCCCCAGCAGGACCGCCGCTCGCCCGGCCCGGGAGCCCCGGAAGCCCGTGCCCCGCGCGGCCAGCCGGGTGGGAATGCTCGCGGCCTCCTTGGGGTGGCCGCCTGGGCTTCTGCCGAGGACAGGGGAAACTCGAGAGCGTTTGGGAACCAGGCAGGATCCAGTAGTAACCTATTCATTATACTAATGTCCCCGCCCCCGCACACACAGACGCCTGTCCTGGGCATTGGACCTGGGGCCTGGTGCATGCCAAGGCCGACCACTGACCTATGTCCCCAACCCTGACATCTGGGTACCGTTGGTAGCAGCCCACATACCCCACAGAAAGCCTGGCCTCTTAGGGTTCCGTTTTAGTCTTGCTTCCCCAGAGTGCTGCAGAGTGACTGGCACAGGTGACCACCCAACAGTTGTCTGTGAACATGAATGAAGCGTCTGGCTGCCGCTGACCTGTGGGAACTGCCACCACAGACCATGGATGTTGTGTGTCGTTGGGCTACTGCTGTGTGCCTGTTATTGCTAACGTGCCATCAGGAAGAAAATTTAGCAGACACTTTTACTGGGCATCTTCTCACACTGAGGTTTCAAAGCCAATAGCTTCTTTTTATGTATTTCTTCCATGAGCATTGAACATTGCTGGACCTAATGGCCAAGGGTGAAATACACTAACAGGCTGCAGGAGGCTGCTAGACTGTCTTTAGGACAGATGTGACCAGTAATTTAAAAATTGGTTGTGATCTAAAACTACTCTTCATCCTTATTTTAACTTTTCTGTTACCTTGGTTCACTTTATAGTTAACAGAAAAGCAGTTTCCCTCTTTGATGGCTTGACTCTCAGTTTATCTCACCTCCATCGTAAGTCCTTTTATCATCCACACTGGCTTTCTGCCTGGCAGGAGCCACGCACTGTGCTGGGTACCAGGAATTCAAAGCTGAACAAGAGCACACAGAAAGCTGGAGAAGACAGACTTGTTAACAATTCGTTACAGTCAACTGTGACACATGCTTAATAGGGACATCTGTCCAGTGCCACGGAAGACCAGACAAGAGAGTCTGGGATTTACATATGCCTCTCCTGAAGCAGTGACAGCTGAAATGGATCTGAAGAGCTGATGGAGGCTTGCCAAGAAGCCAAGGATGAAAGGGTAGGGTTGGATGAGCACAGTCCAGGTGCGTCTCCATGTGGTGTGTGGACCAACACAGCAGAACCATCGTCCAAGAACCAGCTGTTGATAGGACCAGAGATGGACCTTCTGCAAAAGCTGTTGAAAGCAAGAGTTGGCTTTTGAGAAGAATTAGTCTGTATCATTGTGGAGGATAGGAAAGCAGGGTCTCAGGCATGATTTGGCTCTGTGCTGGGTAGCACTGTGGGGCTGCAGGGGTCTGGCTGCCTGGGAGAGTCATTTAGGAGGTAGATTTGATTTACTTGCTGATTAGATGCTGGAGGAAGGTATGAATCAACTCTGTTTCCAAAAGACTTGGTAATTAAGTATATGTGGGCAGAAGGAGACAAACAGATGCAAGTTGGGTTTGTGAACGAATCGTGTTAAGTTCGAGGTGCTTGGGGGTCATTTTGGGAAGGGGTCATGAGTTTTAGTGGTTGTTAGGTTCTAGGAAATAGACCAAAAGAAAAGCATTCAGTTAAGAAATTAGGTCATATTTCCAATTAAGTTATTTGTCCATTGCAGAATTGTGGATAAATATCTCCTTTGTCTTCTCTCAGCTTCTGCTAAGTCTCTTAAATGAAAAGAGAACAATAACTTTCCCCAGATTATAGGGAAATCATGTAAGGGAGAACATACCTTACTTTTTGAACTTTAGACCTTATTATATCCAGTAGAGTGTCAATAAAATGAATTCATTATCCACAGACTTGCCCCCTTGACTTTCTTGAAGGGTTCATTCATGACCTTAGTGAGTCTTCAAAATCATAAGTGTCACCATGACATATGATTTCCAATATATAATGCAGTAATATGTAACTGGAAAGTATAAGGAGTTCTCTCAGATTCTTCATGGCTCTATAAATATGGGGCCAAGGTAATTTCTAAAGATATTCAAATTTCCCATTGAAATAGACTCCTTATTTCATTGTCTTATATCCTACCTCATTAATTCCATCTTTCCCTGACTGTAAGCCCACGATGACAACCTGACGAGAATTGCCGGGTAGATGTCGGAAGAGCGGAACTGTGCTGGACACAATGCCAGTTTGGAGTAGGGTCCACGCACGAGCTGTGTTGCTAGCAAGTGCTCTCTGGCCTCAAAGCAGCCCATCCAAATTTATGTCTCAGCAAATTGCCTCATGGCAGGAACCTTTCAAGTCACTCACTGGAGACTGTCATCATTCTTGAACGTTCAGTTCTTGGTTGCCACCGCAGCGCTGCACTTAGCCTAGAGGAAGTCCTCAGAAATGTGAGAGCTGCGTGAGCTTCCCGCGGCTCTTCCCTCCCTGCTTTCTCCCCTTCCTCCCTTCCTACAGTCCTGGGGTTCACATCCAGGGCCTCCGGGTGCGAGGCAGGAACTCCCCTCTGAGCTGCGTCCCAGCCCTCTGGGTTTTTCTGCCTCTGTGGGCACCTTTCCCATGCTGCTGCAGTTGCTCACACCTGTCTGCCCCGCTGGGCGGTTCCCTCTGTGGGGTTCTGCTATTGTGTCTAGGTGCCCATCCAGAACCTGGCCCCAAGAGCTGCTCAACAGATATTCTGCTAAGGTGTTCTCAGAAACCTGCTAAAGGTCCTTCCCCACACATCCTGTGGGCCTCCAGGCGGTCCCGATAGCTGCGGGCATTTGCTTCCTCCTGGTTCTTTCTGCACGGTGCCTCTTTGCCCTCCCACTCTTTTCTCTGTGTGCCTCCCTGAGGTCAGGTGGCGCCCTTTGTCTCTGAGCACTGTGCCCTTTCTCAAGGATCATCCGTTCTAGGACGGGATGTTGACGGCAGTGGATCCTCATGAACAACTTCCTGGCGTTCCTTCTAGAGTACGGCACAAATGCCTTTGTCCATCACTGTGCATGCTCTTGGGCCGGGTAGAGCCCCTCAGTGCCAAGCAAGGCTCTCGAGCACTCTCCAGGGTGCTGGCCTGCTGCCACCTCCACAATGCACTCCCTCAGCTGCAGATGACCCTGCCCTCTGTCCTTTAGGAAGCAGAGTCATCTCTGACTGTATTTTTCCTATTGATTGACTCATTACTCAATTTTTCAAGAATGCTTTTTAGAAACTCGGGTCATAGGGGCTCATTTTCTGGTTGACCTTGGCAAGGATTTTCAGAAATCACAGAACAGACCACCAAAAGTTGAGGAATGGTCCCTGATCCGGTTCAAATAAAGACGGATTTTGATCTAATTTAGATGGCCTGACGGCAGGTAAGAGGCTAAATGAGATGTTCCAAGACTGCAAAGTGAAAGACAAATCCTGTTTGAGAGTTGTGCAGACCACCACCCCGGGGCGGAGCAGCCAGTTTCTCTCCAGGACAGTCTGAGAACTCAGCGTGGAGAGGGCAAGGCAAGAGTCTCCGGCTGCTCTGCCAGAGCCATTAGCCCCAGCTGTGGGAGCTGCTTCAAGCAGCCCACGTTTACAGTCTTGGATTATATCAGGCTGTGGAAACTACAGCAAAGGGTGCCAGTTCCTCAGGTGTCCCGTGAAGTTCCCCTTCCTGTCTGCCATACTCAAAGTCCTTTTCTCAGTCCCGGGTGGTGGCAGTTGATGCTCTTTCTTCCGTTATCCCTGGAGTCCTACCTCTGGCTCTTCTCTTGGCTCCCAGCCTGCTTGCTTTCCCTGTTTCCCAGGGTGGCATCTCCTAGGTGTCCCTGGTCCAACCTGAAATCCCTCGGGCAACTTACCTGTGCTATTGGTTCTGACTGATTTTTCCTACTTGTTCTGCGAGTCCCACCAGCCCCGCAGCCCCGGCAGCTCTAGCGTGGCCTCCCCATCTGTGGCTGGACATTTCCATCTGGCTGTACTGCCACCCCGCCATCTCAGGGGCTGACGGCCTCCTCACCAGCCTACATCTCCGCCACACCCTTGTTTCTGGCTGAAGCCCCCAGGGTCATCCCAGTCTTAAAAGCCTGAGCCACACTGGCTCCTGCGTCTGCTTCGTGGCCTCTCTCCTCTGACACATCACGTCAGGGATCTTGATGACGCTTCTTCTGGCTGGAGAAATCCTCGTGTTTCCCCTCTGCCCTCAATCCCGCCACCCATCCCTCAGGTTGGCATTCGGTGGGGCCCGGTGGGAGCCGGCCAACCCGCCTCTACCGTTCTTTCCCTCTGCTTCCCAGCCATGGAGGCCGCGGCCAGAGTAGAGGGCCCATTTCCTTGAGAGGCCTCTTCTCGGTTTTGGTGAAGCCCTGCCTCTGATTGTGCGCTCCATGACAGTCACAAGTACCAGTGGTGTGCGGCTCATTCACTCCTTACCCAGCCTGTGGGGTAATGTCCTTGCCCTCTTTACAGATGTGGGTACAGTGGCAGAGAGAGCAAGGGATGCCCCAGGGTCCCAACTGGTGAATGCTCAGGCCAACTCCAGACTCTGACCGCACACTAGTGACCGTCTGGGTCCCATGAGGACCCCTCCTGGGACACCCGGTGGACATGAGTAGCTGGTGGATGGACGAATGGAACAATAGGGCTTTGTGGCAGGCTTATGATAAGCCCCAGGAGGAGGAGAACCGGGAAAATCCAGGAACCTAGAGGACAGCCCCATGGAGGAGGACACCATAAGGTGATCACACGAGAAGAGCTGAGTCTGGGGGAGCTGTGGCAACCTGGGTCTTAGGCAGCGGGTGTTCCAGTGACCATGGCCTCTGGGGACTGGCTGGGGGATGTTTTGTCTGATGGTCATTCTAGAAGTCACGGCTTACTGTTCTCCGGTTTCTTCCTCCCTCCTTCCTTCCTGGGCCCTCTGAGCCTTTTCCTGGTGCCGCCTTGTGAGTGCCCAGAGCGTCCAAAGCACGTAGGCAGCAGGTGCTGCCCTGCTCTCCACAGCTCGTGCCCTTTCAGGACACAGGTGGTTTGTGTGTCTCTCCTGTGCATATGTGACCATTGTCTCACATTTGTGTGTCACATTTATTGCAGTCTATGCACAGACCTGGCACTTTTTATATCCTCCAGTGACGATGAGTGAGGACCGGGTGCAAATGATGGCCACACAGCTCCCTGGGGTCTCGTGATGATGCTCACTCTGCCGGGGTCCCTCTGCGATGTGGCCTGAGAGCTGGCACTCCCCTGTGCTCTGAGGACCAGCGGTCTCGGCGTTGGAGTTGGAGGGCTGAGAGTGGACATTTCCCTGTGCTCTGAGGACCAGCGGTCTTGGCGTTGGAGTTGAAGAAGCACAAGGGAGGTGTTGTCCAGGGAGCAGCAGGAAGCGTACTGTGGCCAAGCATGCACTTGGGTGCAGGGAGAAGAGAGGCCCACAGGGAGCCTGGGTCCCCAGCCTCCAGACCCAGGGTCTACACCAGGTAGGGGCAGTGAAAAGGGAAAGCATTGGAACGGACATACCTGGGTCCCAGCTGAATTACACAAGTACCAGGTCTACACCCCTGCTGTCCCTAGGCCTCATTTTCTTCCTGAGGCTGCTGTTGCATTGACTCAGTGGTAACCCAGTGCCGCACCTGGCCCGTGGTCCCTCAGTGAATGCTAATCAACAGTGGCCGTAACATGGTGGCCACGTGAAGTCTGGGCAGATGGAGACAGCACAGTTCCTCCTGTAGGAATTTCCAGAGTGGTCGGATCAGCAAGTGGACAGGCCTGGCTGTGGCTCCTCCATTTTCTGTTTCCCTTCATGTCTCGAGGGGATAAACCTGAGGTCATGGCACAGCTTGACCACCTTCTTGCTGCACCCTGGGGTTTTCCTGCCTGACTCAGGGGATCTTGGACAAGGTGTTTATCATCATGCCCCTCATGGTCAGATGGTGAGATTGGCTGTAGGATGTCCAGCTCCCTGCACGAGCAGCAGTGTGGTGCTTGGAGTCTGGAGGGCTTCTCGTCTGCGGGGCTGCTGCTGTCCGGCCATAATGCACACGGGGGCACAGCCACCCCTCTCTTCGTGAGTAGAGCTCTGATCTCCAAATGGTCTCCACTGGAGCAGAGGAAGAACATAATGGAATTTTAATTTTTCCATCATTTTGGAGGTTTCCTGTTAAAAATGTGTATTTTTATGTATGTTTTGTTAGTGGCTGTGTTAGAACCAATAAACATAAGCAAGCCTAACTGGTCACCACCGATCTGGACAGTGGGGGGCCCTTCCGGATGGTTCTCTCTCTCAGTCCCTCTTTTACTTATGTAAAAGATCTTGTTGTTTGCTGGCCCTTCTGAAGGCAATGCTCTCCCCGTTAGCCCTTCCTTCATGTGCCGGGCAGCTGCTGCGGTCAGGCCTTGTAGGAAGGGCTGGGGAAGGAGGACACAGAGGGCGCTGCCCTTGGCCTGACCTCGCTCCCCATGACGCAGTGAACAGTGATCTGGCCCCTCCCTGGCCTGCCGCCTGAACTCCTTCCTGAGGCTCATGTTTAACCAACTGAGGTCCTTTGCACCCCAAACAGCTTGCACCCCGGCTGCTTGTTGTCTTCCCATCCTGTGAGCGTGGCAGCTCCCTGAGGGTGGAGGTCTTTCCTGGGATCTGGCCCTCAGGTACCGTCAAGTTTCAGCTCACCAGGGACTGCCAAGGAGGCCGACTCTGAGCCTCAGTGGAGCCGGGGTGCCCCAACTGACCTTGGGCGTGTGCCCAAGACCCAGGGCTCACTTTAGCCTTGGGATGAACCTGACCTTGGGCGTGTGCCCAAGACCCAGGGCTCACTTTAGCCTTGGGATGAACCTGACCTTGGGCGTGTGCCCAAGACCCAGGGCTCACTTTAGCCTCTGGTGCTGAGCCCAGAGTCTCGGCTCCTTCCCTAGGACCCACTCCAAGCTCCCTGTCCCACCTCTGCAGTGGCTCTCTCCGATTCTCCGAGCCTTCTAGCTGGTCCCCTACATTTCCCTCTCACCCCTGCCTAAAAACTATTTTTTAAAACTATGGTTTGATAATGATCCTTAAAAATTTCCACTTTTTCTGGAAAACAGTGTGACCCCCCCACCCCGACACACACACCCTGCTCTTGGGACCCCTTTATCAGCCTTGCCATAGCCGTGACTGTGACAGGCTCCTGGTGATCTGGCTCCTGGCTGCCTCGCCGGCACATTGCTGCTCCATCTCCCTTGTTTCGAGCCACAGAACAAGTCCAGCTCACCCACCCCAGGCCCCTGTGCCAGGCCCTGCTTCTGATGGGGTCGCTCTTCCTGCCTCTCCCTGCTCAGACCTTTCCCAGAGCAGCTCAGCCTTCTAAGTCCAGCCCCAGTGCAGCCCCGGACTGCTCTCGATCCCCCAGCCCCAGCTGGGTGCTGCTGTGTTCTCTTCCTGCGCCTCTTCCTCGGCACCCGTCAGATGAGGAGGCGATGTCCTCTGCCCCTGTTGGATCAGGTCTGCCTTCCTGTCTGGTCACAGGCTCCATGAGGACAGGATCTCTGTTGGTCATTTTCATGGCCTAAGGCCATGCCTGGCACAGAGTGGTGGTTCAAAAAATATTTATTGCATAAACGAATGAGCTTGAGTCCTTGCTCTGGTGACCCTCACAGTGTCCCAGTCCTTCTAGAGAGACTGCCCTATCTCACCTTGACCCCTCCACCCCATGGCTGGGCGGGAGGGTCCTGAGCTCCGCCCTGGAGTCTGGCCCCTGCTCACTCACCTTGGTGAGCCCCGCCTGCCTTCTCTGGCCCCTGCTGGACACATCTGTCCCCCCGGCGGGGGCTTGGTGCTGAGGCCAGCCTTTCTCTTCCTGGGATATGTGTGGGCACCTGGGACATGTGAGATACCAGACACATCTCTGCCAGCTCCTGCTTTGAGATCTCATGTGCGTTCCAGGTCCCTCTCCAGTACTGCCCCCCCCCTGGTCCTTGGGGACAGGTGTCTGCAGACCCACAGGTGAAATGGGGCTCCGAGAGGGGCTTCAGGGGGTGGCGTCTGGGAAGCGCTGCTGAGTGCTGTGTGTTCTTAGGAAGCCCAATGCGGCCTGGGTCCAGGCTGGGTGAACAGAAGGGCTCTGTGAGCATGTTTATTATTGCCGTAAACGATTGGGTGTGAGTAGACAGCCCGTCTGAACCACGCATAAGAGAGGACGTGAGCAGTACAGGAGGGAGGGAGAGAGAAAGCCAAGATCCCTTTAGGTGGATAGAAACTCATTCTATCGGAATCACTCAGTAAGCGTCACACACCACAGGCAGGATGACACTGGTGGTCACACTTCCTAGGCCATTGCCTCCAACTCCCACGGCCCTGCGCTCACACGAGTCGAGCACCAAGCAGCCCCACATCCAATTCCTTCCCCAGGTCCCTGGGGCTGGGTGGAGAGCACCAGGCTGTCTCCCTAGAATGCTCGAAGCACATTGATCGCATCTTAAATAGGCCACAGCCTGACCCCTGTCCATACTGGGTTCAGATGGCAGTTCTGTGCCACTCTTTTGGGTAGGAACTTGTGTCTCTGAGCTTTGTGCCTCTGCTTGGCTGCTCTGGGCTCAGGCAGGTTACTTGGATTCTCTGAGCCTCAGTTTCCCTGTTCATATGGTGATTTACGTCTCGAAGCTGTCCTCAGACCCCCTCCTGCCTTCCTTCTTGGGAGCTCCCGTGTGGCTAAGAGGGTCCGAGAAGAGCGTTAGTGACGAGCAGCTGAGAGCTGTAGGAAGCTGATGCGTGGTTCTCGTGGACATGAGCGTGGCTTTGGAGAAGGGAGAGACAGAGTGAAGAGGGACGGAGTTAAGAGTGGAGGGTGGACGCAGCTGTCCACCGCTGTGACAAGCGCCTGAGGTCACAGCTCACAGAGGTGAAAGGTCAGCCCTGTGGCAGAGCAGCTCACGGTGGCAGGACCCGGGGTCCAGTAGAGCCCTCCCCTCACCATGGCAGGGGTGAGGCAGGAGTATCAGGGTCCCAGTCCCCTCTGGGGAGTACCTGCGGTGACCAAGGCCACCCCCTGGGCCCCACCTCTTGAAGACCCTGCCACTCCCCAGTTATGCCCAGCGGTGGGCCTTGGGGGACCCTCAATGCAAGTCCCACAATACAAACCCAGCTCTTTACAGGCTGGATTTGCTGAAGCTGAGTGATGATAGCCAGTAATATCCAGTACAAGGACGGCAGGACGCTCAGATGGGGGTCTGTGCCAGTCTTTCCCGTCACAAGACTGCTCCTCTGTGTCTGCAGACAGCACACAGCCGTGTTCACACAGGAAGGCCGTGTGTGTGTGTGAGAGAGAGAGAGTGTGTGTGAGTGTGTGTGTGAGAGTGTGTGTGTGAGTGTGTGTGTGAGAGAGTGTGAGTGTGTGAGAGTGTGTGTGTGAGAGAGTGTGTGTGAGTGTGTGTGAGAGAGAGTGTGTGTGTGAGAGTGTGTGTGTGTGAGAGTGTGTGTGAGAGTATGTGTGTGTGAGAGTGTGTGCGTGTGTGAGTGTGTGTGAGTGTGTGAGAGTGTGTGTGAGAGAGTGTGTGTGAGTGTGTGTGTGAGTGTGTGTGAGAGTGTGAGTGTGTGTGAGTGTGTGTGAGAGTGTGTGAGTGTGTGTGTGTGAATGTGTGTGTGAGAGTGTGAGTGTGTGTGTGAGAGTGTGCGTGTGAGAGAGTGTGTGTGTGAGAGAGAGAAAGTGTGTGAGAGTGTGTATGTGTGAGTGTGTGTGAGAGTGTGTGTGTGAGAGAGTGTGTGAGTGTGTGTGTGAGAGAGTGTGTGTGTGAGAGAGAAAGTGTGTGTGAGTGTGTATGTGTGGGAGTGTGTGTGTGTGAGAGTGAGTGTGTGTGTGAGTGTGTGTGTGTGAGTGTGTGTGTGTATGTGAAGAGTGGCCATCTTCCACGTCTGGGCCATTCTAGGGCAGAGGCACAGGAATGACGATGACAGAGTGGAGCTGATACAGACAGATGGGAAGATCCCCTCTGCTAGTGAGGACAGCCTCCAGAGCAAGAGTGAGTGGACGTAAGTCCTCAAGAGGGACGGACATCTTGAGGGGAAGGGGTTTCTGAGGGCATGGCATGGGCATTTGAGCAGTCCAGCTCTGAGTACACCTGGGTCACACGTGAGCTGGGGAAGGAGCCCAGCAGCAGACCAGACACCCTCGTGGGCCATCGCGGTCAGAGCGGGTCACTGTGTTGGCTACTTGGGGAAGCGCCCAGACCTGGCTGCCCTTGTGTGGCCCTGAGATGGAGGATGCGGGAGAAGCTTGAGCCACTGCCAGATCCTGACATTACCATTCAAGGGGCTCAGTGTCCCCTCTGCTTGTCCCCAGACTTTGTGACTCTGTGTCCACCTTGGAAAAGTGATTGTTCTCGGAGATCAAGGGCCATCTGCTGGGCAGCGTCTTCCTGCACATGCTGTGGTGATAGCTAAAATAAATGCAGATCTGAGCAATTTGGCAGAGGCCTAAGGAGATTGTGCAATTCCCTGCTCAAAAAGGAAGAAATTAAAATATGACATCAAACAAATGGAAAAATGAATGATCAATGGGAAGCAGCTCACTCCTTCCCAGATGACAGAGCCAGGACCCAATCAGGGACTGGGGCAGCTCTCACAGTGAAGGGTGGTGGCCCGAGCAAAGGAGGCCTCACCACTGCCCCTTCTGGGACGCGGTGACAACCCAGCAGGTGTGAAGGAGACCCAAGCAGAAACAGAAACACAGGCTCGGGGCAGCCGCTGGGATGAGATGCAGCCCGTGGGGCCCGAGTCCCCAGTCACCCCACACAGGGGGCACCGTCCTGGTGGGCAGGGGCTTGTCTTAGAGGCCAGGTTGGCTAGGAGGTGAGTGGGAAATGTTCACGGGACCGCGGACTGCGTTCCCATAGGTTCTCATTCAGACATGCCTCTTCTCCATATTTATTCCCTTAGGAAAAGACATCAGGGGCCGGGCAGGGGCAAGCAGGGTGGCTGTGGGGCTTCCAGCACTGTCTGCAGTGATCCTCGGGGGCGCGCGGAGAGCCTGCTGAGGTGTCTTCTGCAGGGAGCGGGCAGTGTGGCGGGTGGGCACTGGACAGTGAGTGGGCTGGGCGAGGACCCCCTCCCCTGGCACCGTCTCACACCAGGATCTTGGGCAGCAATCCACCTCTGAGCTCCAGTTTCCTCATCAGAGAAACAGGGGGCCCCATCCTCTTGGTGCCTCAGGTGCGCTGGCTGAGGCTCTGACCCCAGAGTCCATGGAGAGGTCTTGAGTGGCGGACATGGAGTGCTGTGTCTGCACACCTCCGTCCCTCTGATGACCACTTCTGCTTTGGGTTCGTTTTTTCCGACCCCGGGATACTGGGTTTTATCCCAAGGAAGTGCCGACTCTTCTCCACTGAAGTGTCTGCTGAGCAATGGTTCACGAAGGCTCCACCCCGTGCCAGGCCCTGCGGGGCACTGGGGACTCCAAGAAGCCCGGGTCGCCGCTCCTGCCCTGTGGGACCCGCAGTCTAGGAAGAGAGCAGTAGTTCAAGAGAAGAGGGAGTCCCGGGGGGAGGCCCACTGGAGTGCCATGGGGCAGAGGAGCAGGGAGCCTGCCCAGGACGGGGAGCGTCCCAGAGCACAGGCCGCTGTCCACACTGGGACGTGGACCAGGAGGATCCCCCGTGAGATCTGAAGGAAGAGACGGTGTGAGCAGGGGCCTGGCGTGAGCACAGGAGGTGCTTCACACAGGAAGCAGAAAGACGCAGGGCCAGGGGCCGAGCTGGGGAGGAGGGGGAAGATGAGGGTGACCCGGGACGCGAGGCTGGAGGCGGATCCGCTAAAGGAGCCGGGTGTGGGAAGAGCAGTGGGGTCTGAACTCCACGTATCCCGTCCTGGGATACGTCCCATTTGGCTCGATGAGTTTCCTCTTTACAGGCTGGGTTTGCTGGAGCTGAGTAATGATGTCCGTTTTAACGCTCTGCAGGCTCCTTGGTTGCCAGGCGATTGTCTGGTCCCAGTACCAAGATGCTGCTGGAATCCCAGAATGGATTGGAAGGTTCCTTTCCTGGACTGGTTTCCTACTGCTGCTGCAACAAATTAACACAAAGTCAGTGACTTAAAACAACAAAAAAGTATTGCCCTCGAGTTATTGAGGTCAAAAGTCTCAAGAGAATTTTACTGGCTAAAATCCAGGTGTCGGCAGGGCTGGTTCCTGGGGGTGGGGGCCAGGAGAGACTCTGCCCTTGCGTCTTCTGGTTTCTAGAGGTTTTCTCAATTCCTTCCTCAGGGCCACCTTCTCCTCCTTAAGAGAAGGCCAGTGGGTATCTCCCAGCGCCTGTTCTTCCCGCTGCTGCCCCCTCTTCCATCGAGAGGACCCGGGGCTGCAGTGGGCTCCCCTGGGTGGGGCAGGGCACACAGTTTGCTCAAGGTCTTCAACTCAGTCACGTTTACACATTCCCTTTTCCCACGTGAGGTGCCACACACACAGAGGACAGGACACGGGCACTTGTGGGGACCATTATCCTGCCTGCTAGGCTTTATTTTGGTGGGGGGAGGTACCAGGGATTGAACTCAGGGCACTCCACCACCGAGCCGCGTCCCCAGCCCTATTTTGTACTTTATTTAGAGTCAGGGTCTCACTGAGTTGCTTAGGGCCTCACCGATGCTGAGGCTGGCTTTGAACTCAGGATCCTCCTGTCTCAGCCTCCCGGGCTGCTGGGATTTCAGGCGTGTGCCACTGCACCTGCCCTGCTACCCTCTTCTTCAACTTTTGGGGAGAGTTTGTGAAGGACTGGTGTTTCTCCCGTAAATGTTGGGTAGAATCTGCAGTGACATCATCTGGGCCTGGAGTTTTCTTTCCGGAACCATGTTTGAGTTACAATGCGATTTCTTTATAAGGCTCTTCAGGTTTTCTACTTCCTCTCCCTCCACCTCGGGGAACCTGGGCCTCCTGCATGCTGGGCAGCGCTCCCACTGACCTGCAGCCCAGCCGGTCACCCACTTCTGCCCCAGACCCCTGGCACTTGGTGCCCCAAGGTGATAAGGGCAGCATCTGGTCCCCTCAGTTTTCTTTTAGTTCTGTGCAGTCCGTCATGAATCCACCCTTTCATTTCTGAACTGCTCATTTGTACCCTTTTCCTCCTTTGTCATGTATATCAATCTAGGTGGAAGGTTATGAGTTGTGTTGATGTGCTCCAAGAGTCAGATCGGGGTCTTACACCTTTCTCATGACCAGTGTCGTTCCTGTTCAGTGGATGCCGACTCCTGACGTCGTCATTTCCTTCTTCTTACACCAAGGTTGATCTGTCCCTTTTTACTTCCTTCTTTCATCGTTCACTTTTTCCTTTATCAGTTTTCAGTACAGTTTTTTGGCTCTCGGGAAATGGACAGTCAGATTAATGAAATCAGTCATTTAACCACTGGTAGTACATTCCTTAATTATTTTTTGTTTAAATGCTAAGTAGAAAAAGACATACAATCGCATGTTTCTTTTTTATTTGTTGTTTTAGGTTACATGACAGTAGTATGTATTTTGACATATTATACATACGTGAAGTATGATTTCCCATTCTGTGGTTGTACGTGACCTGGAGTTATGCTGGTTGTGTATCCATATATGAACATGGGAGAGTTATGTTCAATTCGTTCTACTGTCTTTCCTAGTCCCATACCCCCTCCCTTGCCTTTTTCCCCCTTTATATAATCCAATAAACTTCTATTCTTCCCTCTCCCCTCCTTATTCTGTGTTTGTATCCACATATCAGAACACTCAGCCTTTTGATTTTGGGGGATTGGCTTATTTCACTTAGCATGATAGTCTCCAGTTCCATTCATTTACTGGCAAATGCCATTATTTCATACTTATTTATGGCTGAGTAATATTCCACTGTATATATGTACCACATTTTCTTTATCCACTCATCTGTTGAGGGGCATCTAGTTTGGTTCCATAGCTCAGATATTGTGAATTGAACTGCTATAAACATTGATGTGGCTGTGTCACTGTAGTATGCTGATTTTAAATCCTTTGGGTGTAGACCAAGGAGTGGTCTATAGTTTTTTGAGGAATCCCCTTACTGCTTTTCAGAGTAGTGCACCAATTTTCAGTCCCACCAGCTGTGAATGAGTGTGCCTTTTTCCCCACATCCTCACCAACATTTATTTTTGCCTGTATTCTTGATATTTGCCATTCTGAATGTAGTGAGATGGAATCTCAGGAAGAAAGAAAAGGGATATGAATAGGAAAATAGCTACGTAAACTATCCCTGTTTGCTGAAGACGTGATTCTATATTTAGAAGACCCCCCAAAAAAAACTCCATCAGAAAGCTCCTAGAACTCATAGATGAATTCAGCAAAGTAGCAGGGTATAAATCATCACTCATAAATCAATTGTGCCCCTATACATCAGTGATGAATCAACTGAAAGAGAAATCAGGAAAACTACCCCATTCACAATAGCCTAAAAATATCTGGGAATCAATCTAACAAAAGAAGTGAAAGACCTCTACAATGAAAACTACAGAACACTAAAGAAAGAATTTGAAGAAGACCTTCGAAGAGGGAAAGGTCTCCATGTTCTTGACTAGGCAAAATCAATATTGTCAAAATGGCCATATTACCAAAACCCTACACAGATTTAATGTAGTTTCTATTAAAGTTCTGATGACACTCTTCATAGGAAAAGCAGCCATGAAATCCATTTGGAAAAATAAGAGGCCCAGAATAGCCAAAGCAATTCTTAGCAAGAAGAGTGAAGCAGGAGGCATCACAATTCCAGACCTCAAATTATACTACAGAGCAACCGTCACAAAAACGGCATGGTATTGGCACCCAAACAGACACGCAGACCCTGGTGTACACAGGGACACACCCACATGAACACAGTCATCTCCTACTAGACAAAGGAACCTTAGACATACACTGGAGAAAAGAGAGACTCTTCAACAAATGATGCTGGGAAAACTGGAAATCCACATGTATCAAGATGAAATAAGTGTGGGTCTCTCACCCTGCAGGAAACTCAACTCAAAGTGGATCAAGGACTCAGGAACTAGAACAGAGACCCTGCCCCTACTAGAAGAAAACGCAGGCCTAAATCTCCATTGTGTTGGCTTAGGAACCAAATTCCTCAACAAGACTCCTGAAGCACAAGAAGTAAAATCAAGGATCAATAAATGGGTTGATAGCAAAGTAAAAAGCTTTTTCACAGCAAAGGAAACAATCAAGAATGTAAAGAAAGAACCTACAGAATGGAAGAAAATCTTTGCCACCTACACCTGAGATACAGCATTAATCTCCAGGGTACAAAAAATTAAAAAAACCTCAACACCATAAAAGCAAATAAACAAATCACTAAGTGGGCAAAGGAACTGAACAGATATGTCACAAAAAAGAAATACGAATGGTCCACAAATATATGAGAAAATGCTTAACATCACTAGTAATTAGAGAAATGCAAATTAAAACTGCACCGAGATTCCAGCTCGTCTCTTGTCTACTCTCTTAAGACAGAAGCTGGTAATGGATTTGAGAACTTCCTGTTTGTCTAACTCAAGTGCTGCATGCTGTGCATTTTCCTCTGAGCAGTTTCCATTGTATTTCACTCCACAGTCCTCTGTGTGGGCCTCAGGGTTTGTTGGTAGGTGAGTTATTTAATTCATCAATGTCAGGGAGTTCGAGGTGGATGGTGTTTTCTTCTGGCCCCTTTGAGATGTTACCCGTTTCTTCTGACTTGCTTGGTTTCCAGGGAGAAGTCTGTTGTTCTCCTGTCTGTCCTATATAGGACAGATGTGACATACCTTTCTATAAATGCGGCTTTAAAAACATTTTTCCGTATCTTCAGTTTTAAGCAGTATGATTCCGATGTGCCTTGATAGGTCTGTGTCTTGTTTCTTCTTTTGAACTTCTTGAGTCTGGTTTATAGTTTTCTTCAAATTGGGGGAAATTTTTCATTATTTCTTGACATTTTCCTCCTGTTTCCTCTTCCTGTTTTCTCCCACTCTCTTTCAGGGCCACCGGTGACACGTTGCTAGCTGGCTTGAAGCTCGTTCATGATCTGTTCACTCTTTCAATGTTTCCCCTCGATTTTAACCTTTGAGTATTTTTATTGGTGTTAAGGGACCTTTCTATATAGGACTGATCCCTCAATGCTTTCTGTTGTTTTTAACCTTAGATGTGTTTTTCATCTATAAAAGTTCAATTTGGATTTTAAGACACCTCTCCTCTCTCTCCTGATCACGTTCACGATTTGTTATCACCCTGAGCCTACGGGTATGTTTATGACGGTGTTTTAATGTCCTTGTTAATCATGTTATGGTCTGTGCCATTTCTCGTTGTTTACTTGTCTGGTTTTCCTCCTCGTGTATCATATTTTCCTGCCTCTGTTTTTCTCTGGATGCCAAACACTGTACATCTTATGTTTTGGGTATTGAATTGTTTTTTTTTTTTTTTACTCCTTTAAATGCTTCTGTGCTTGTTTTGGGACCCAGTAAGGATGCAATCGCACGATCCTTTTGAGACTTGCGTCTCGGCGTTGTCTGGGGAGGCCAGGCCACCTTTCACGGGGCCAGTTTGGCGGTGTTCTCTTGAACGCTCTTCCCGACACCTGTGTGTCACGATGTCTGCACTCTGGTCATCGGGAGCATAAACTGTGCCCGGTCCTGTGTGAGCGTCAGGAGTTGTTTCCCGTGTTCTTCTCCATGGTCCTTCTACTCAGGTAGTGTCCTCACCAACAGGGATGCCCCCTGCAGATGGCCCTCTGTGCCCTGGCGTCCCACCTCTGTGGGGTCATCGACCGTGAGAGTGTCTGAGGGGCAGCTGTGTCAGTAGCACCCACGCAGGCCTTGCTGCTCTCCGCCATCCCTAGACAATACAGAGAGCATCGGTTCATACACTTTCACACTGACTCCCGTATCACAGTCACCTGCAGGTGACGCAGGGCAGGGCAGAGGAGGTGGGCAAGTGATGTGCGAATCCTGTGCCCTTCATAGAGGGACTTCGGCATCCCCTCTGTGGGGAGCCCACTCCTGTGGACACCCGTGGACGGCAGCAGGAGCCCTCTCAGACCCTGAGCTCCGTCATCCCCTGGTCTGTCGTCCCCGTGAGTGGAGCACTGGGACACAGCTTCTAAGGAGCACGGGTTACTGTGGCTCATGGCTTCAGAGGCTTCAGTCCTGGCCAGTTGGCCGTCGCGTTGGGCCTGTGGGGAGGCGGAGCACCACGCAGGAGCAGCTGTGCGCAGAGCTGCCCACCTCGTGGTGCTGGGAAGCAGAGAGGAAGTGAGCGGCCCGGGTTCCAGTGTCCCCTCAAGGACACCCCTCGGGGGCCTAACCCCCTTCACTAGCCCGTCACGTAAAGGTTCCACTACTCGGGACAGAGCCGGGGCTGGGGCCAAGGCCGGGCCGCGCTCGCCTTTGGGAGTGTTCGGATCGGAACCACAGCATCGCTCTCTCTGTTCACTGGATCTAGCTGCCTCGGCCCCCCATGCCCAGTCCACCTCCTCGGCTCAGGGAGACCCCTTTGCCTGGGACCCTCTCCCCCTCTTTTATGTCCAGAAACTTTCCAGGTGTGAATCGGGACCCATCGCAGGGCCCCTTTGAGGTTTCCTCTTGTGGGGACCCGGCCCTCCCTTGCCTCTTCTTCCATGGTCTGAATGTCTGTGAACTTCCCTTGTTTGGGTTCTTTAAGGCTGGGGTCATTTTACCCCATCTGGTAAAGTGGGAGTGGAGATAGATGTAAAATAGGTGAATTGCTTACAGATCTCACAGTTGAGGAGTCTCCCATCCAAAGTGTCATGTCATGGTCATGGAGAACTGGAGCCTGTGCACACAGGGCATCAGGGGAGCCCCGACACGCCTGAATCCCAGTGGTCAGCCCCACCTGCCGCAGACCAGCCGCCCCTGCCTCTGGACTCTGTCAGCATGTGTCGGAGGAGCCGGGAGGCCGGACCCCCTTACCATGGGTCTCCCGAATCCAGCTGCTCCCGGTCTCGGTGGATCTGCCTGGTTTCCTTGAAACTGTTTCTGACCCGGTTCCCAGGGAAACAGCCCGGGGCCATGGGCCTCTGCACACCTGGACCTCAAGCTCAAGACTAAGAATGGAGCCACCCAGCCCGGGCCTCACCTTTGCCCCTTGGGACCAGGATGAGGGACTTTCTCTCTGTACAGCCGTTCAGATTTCCGAGCACAGCGGACTGTGGACATGAGGAAGAGCTGGCAGCTCCTGGTGCGTCGAGGCCGGCCGCCTGGACGTGCATCTGACAACCTCCCTCTGGACAAAGAGGTGGAGTGGACTCCTCAGGAGTTCAGACTCTCCCAGCCCAGGCCTCCTTTCAGAGTCTGCCAACGGGCTGCCGGCTTTTCCTTTCATCTCCTTGGCTCAGCCCTTCCCCTGGTTTCTTTTTATGGCGACAGAGTCCGCAGGAGCCCATTCCAAGGAGTAGCAGCCAGGTGTGCTGCTGCACCTGCCTAGGGTGGCCCTCGCCTCCCTGAGTGACCAGAGGGCCCCTCTGCAGGGCAAACCATGACAGCCTCTGCACCGATGGTAGGTGGTCACAGAGACGACAGGCGCCGCAGCATCTCTGCAGTCACAGGGGCCTGTGGGCGGGGCAGCCTGAGCACCGGTGTGTCTAGTACTTCTGCTGAGTGCCCGCAGGTCGGGGGGCGCAGCAGCCCAGGAAGTGCTCATGGAGCAAGCCACGCTCCCTGGCGGTCATGGAGTGGCCAGGGCTGTCTGGTGAGGTGAGAACAGCCCTCACCCACCACGGGAGCTCACCCACCAGCCCTCACCCACCACAGGGAGATTCCTGTCTGAGCGGAAGAACCGCAGGACAAAGTTGGAAGCTGCACGGTGGACACTCACTGTGTCGCACAGCCCAGGAGGCACGGGTCACTGGGTTCCAGGTCTGTCCTAGTGGGGCCTCTGAAGCAGTGTTCTAGCAGCGCGTCCTGAACCTGCCCCATGTGGGCTTTTCTGCCCGGTGGGTCTCACCTGTCCAAGAGGAAGCCAGCCACTGGCGTTCCCCCTCCTTCCAGCGCGGCCACATCTGCAGAACCGGGTTCTACCATCTGATATGCTCTAGGGAAGACTGACGCGGTGTCCACCGTCTCCTGGTGAAGGCAGCCGTGCAGCAAAGGGGGCAGGGCTCCGGGTCCCCGGGCCCAGGGTCAGGGCCGCATCTGTGCTGGAGGTACAAGTGTGGTCCACCCTGGTCATGCCACTGCCAGGCCTGGCCTTTCAGCCCTGCTCCTGATTTTAGGAGCCATCCAGTGTACTTTAATAGCTCTTCTTTTCTGCCGGGTGCTGTGCCGTGGGCAGCAGGACCTGGCAGCCTTGGAGGGTCAGGGCCGGTGCTTCCTGCCGATGTGAGTGGCACTGATCTCCTGTGAACTGTGGCTGAGTTGGGAGGTCGGAAGGAGAACCTGTTGGAAGGAGTGGGTGGAGGTCTCCCTGGAAGCTGTCCTGCGTTTCTGCTGCTCCTGGGAGTGGACGGCACTAGTCACCCTCCGCCTGCACCACCGTTTTAGAAAGGACTCCTGTGAACCCCAGCTGGAGGTGTGCAGCCTTCCCAGACCCTTCCTCGGTCCCCGGCAGTCCCGGGCTCTGGAATTCCACCTCGTGACTACTGCCCAGTCTTTGCCCTTCTCTCCGTTCCGCAGCGGAGGCCCCAGTTTTGCACGTCCCCCGTGGTGGGTGTGACCCGGCTCAGCCCTTGCCTCCAGTCCTTTCACACTTCAGGCATCCTCCAGGCCACCAAGTGTAACTGGGCCCTGTCCCATCCAGGGTGAAGCCCTTCAGTAGCCAATGATGCGACTGTTCTAAAGTGACTTCCTCCTGCTCCCCATCGCGCCCGCCCGCCCCCAGCAGTCTGCAGCCTCTGGACCTCATTGCTGACCCTTCACGCTGCTCTGTCTTCTTGAGACGCCTGACTCCAGGCCTTGGGCAAACCCTGACACGTCCCGAGTTTTCCTGAGAATGCCACCAACTCTGGGAGCAGTGCCTGGCATTTCCAGCAGAACCAGGTGCTTCTTTGTGCTCCCAAGCTGCCTTTCTCCACCTGGGACAGCACTGGCCACCTGGCGTGTTGGTTTGCAGTTGATCGTCCCACTAGACGGCCAGCATGGGAGGGTAGAGCTGAGGCCTCTTCTCCTCCACATCCAGGCTGAGAACAGTGACTGACACTTAGTCAGGCTCCATCAACGCTTATGCAATAAATTAATTAATCATCAATGAAAGCAATTGCTGGAGAGAACCTTGAAGCTCATGCCAGACTCCAGCAACCTTCCCCAAATAGAGGCTATTGTTAAAGTGATGTGATTCTAGTCACTCCAGCCACAGCTGTCCCCCTCTTGTGGCCCATGTGCACCCACAGAGGAATCTCTTTCTGTGCAGGTAGCCTAAAGCAGACCCAGCAAAGCACCTGCTATTTCACAAACACCTAGGTACCCAGAGTAGTAATTAACACAGAGCTCACTAGTAGGAGTAATTAGTAGTCAAAGGTTGGCATTTAGCAAAATGCTGTCCCCCCACTTTTTTTTTCCCTGAAGCAATGATTTTAAGTTGAGGATGTTCACGATGGAGTGGGTTGGGGGAGATCATTCCAGACACCATGTGCCTCCCACAGGCAGTGCGCCCTGTGGGTGTCCTGTATTGTCACCATGAACCAGGATACAGTGGCACTGGGAAGCATTTACTGGGCCCCACAGCCAGGGCAGGGCGTAGGATCCAGGGCAGACCCACATTCAGGAAAATCTCTCCTGGGAAGAGAAGTTACGCTTGCAAAGCAAATGAATTTGGAGGGAGGCAGGTGATCATTCGCACCCTGAAAGACCCTTGGCTATACCAAAGGGTCTCCCACAGAGCTCTTTTAAATAGGAGCACCCAGGAGCACTCAGAGTTTACAAGGAATCAATTAAGAACCAATTCTTTGAGCAGATAATCTATTGCACTGTGGGTGCAGCTACCTTTAAAATGGCAGCTCCGGTCTTTGCCTGCAAACTTTCCACAGCAGCTCTGTGCAGAGGAAAGTGCAGGGCGGCCTGGGGCCCTGGGTGGGGGTCTGCTCAGGGCCATGCTGGCTGAGCCGGGCAGAGCCTGTGTCTGTATTCTCACCTGGGTCTAGGGCCAGCAGTCTTGGGGTAGGAAGCGAAAAATGGTGAGTGTGAAGTGGTGGGTGGCGTGGGTGCTTGTTCTGCACTAGTTTGCTGAGGCCACATGACAAAGACCACAGATAGGTGTCTTGGGCAACGGACATTCCCTGCCTCACAGTCCTGGAGCTTGGTGTTGGAGGTCGAGGACTGGCAGCTGCTCTGCGCCCCTCTCTGGCTTCTGCTGGTTTGCTAGAGATCCTTGCCGTCCTTGGCTCGGCTGTGTGGCCCTGGAGTCTGACTTCATCGTCTGGTGGCGATCTCTTTGTGTGCATGACCAGTGCTACCCACTCTCAGCTCATGACATCTGCATTGACCCTCTCTCTGGGTCAGGTCAGGTTCTGGGGTACTTGGGGTCAGAACTTCAATGTGAATTTGGAGGCAGATAATTTAAACCATAACAACTCGTTATTGCTCTGGCCTTAAGACACTGAATGACAGACAAGCTGTGCTTTTTCTAGTTAGATATTTTTCTTTCTTGTCTAAGATGTTGCCAAGCGAAAGGTATTTTTATAGAAACAACAGCAAGCCGCAAAGAGAAGCTCTTGGATGTAGAAATCAAGGCAAAGGGAGACCTGGAGGAGTGCAGATGGGCTGGACTTGTGCCACTGCCCTACGGTGGCTTTCTTTTATCCTTCTCCTTTTAGGAAAGGGGACACACTCACTGCGGACGGTCACCTCCTCCTTGCCACGTGGAGGAGGCCGAGGGAGGCCTGGAACACATCCTCCCCATGATTCACGGGGAGGATGCCTCACATCCTGCGGAAGCTGCTTCTGTCAGTGGAGTCGGCTTTCTCCTCTGGGCTCTGCCAAACCAGACGTGGCAACACTGAATCGGTCACTTCTCTCCAAGCCTGCTTCCCAGCACACTCCGAGAGCCAGCCGGGGCTGCTGTCCTGTGATCTGTTACCCTTGGATTGCTGGAGGTCCGCAGGTCAGAGGAAAGGACTTAGAGACATCCTGGTTTGTGCTCTGGTTCCCGCAGCTGACCCTGGCCTGCTGGCGTAGACCGGTCGTAGGAATGACCCCATTGGGTCTGCCTTGGAGACCACACAGGTGGCAACGCCTTCCACACTTCCTTTTGGTAACCATGTGACTTGCTTTGGCTAAAAAGTGCTTTGCTTTAGAGACTGTCCTCTTGCTGCCGCTCTGCCACCACCCTCACCTGGTCAAGCTCAGCTATCTTGCTAGCCTGCGGTAGCCAACACTGCCAGGGCCCAGATGTTTGAGTGAGCCCAGGTGGTATTGGCAGAGTCTGGCCCAGGCGGGCAGAATTGCCCTTCTGAGACCAGACAAGGCTTCAGATTCTCCAGTTTGTGAGCTGCAATAATGTCTGCTGTTGTTGTAAGCACTTGGTTGAAGATGGCTAAAGCTTGCCAATGCAGATATTTCCCGAGGGTTTTCCTAGAGTCTGGTGCTACTGGTGGGATCGTGGGTGTAGGGAATTTGGGGACAATTTCCTGTACAGTCAGCTCACATTTGGGCGATCTTGGCTGTCGCAGGCTCTGTCCTTTGGGAGTATCGGCTTTGGAGCTGAATGATGCCAGTTCAGACTGTAGCACTGTGTCACAACGCACCAAGTCTCAGCCCTCACACAACAAAGACGCATCTCTCTCCCACGTGGTAGGCCATGTGTGTATTTTTGGTGTCTCGTACATCTGTGATCAGCTGCACTGTTGGCTGGGGCTGGCCCACCCGAGGTGGCTCAGTTGGGACCGCGTGTCTGTTCATACTCCAGAGGACCAGCTTGCCCTCATTCCACGTGTCCATGAAGACTTCAGTGGATCTGTGTGTCCACTTGACCTGATCACAGGAGGCCCTGATGTCTTCCGGGTGTGTCCCAGGGAGGGTGTTTTCTGAAGAGCCGGCTAGGGAGAAGATGCCTCCCCAGTGGGTGCGTGTCATCCAGGCTGAGGGCTAGAGCAGGTCCAGAGGCAGGGGAAGGGAGAGGCGCTTGCTGCTGGAGCTGAGTGGACTGCACTGCCCCGCCCTGGACACCTGCTCAGGTCTCCGCCTGCCGCCAGCTCTCCTGGGGCCCCAGCTGCAGATGGCAGATCACGGGGCTTCTCAGCCGCCACAGCTGGGTGAGCCAATGAATCACGGCAGCTCTGCGTGCCTGCGTAACGCTCACGGGTCTATTTCCGTGTATGTCTATGTGCCCTGTCTGTTCTACTTCTCTGGAGACCCCTGACTAACACAGGGCCCAGGCCCCTTCTATCCAGTGTCCCCTCAAGTCCTCCACTGTATTCTCTGCACCCAAACAGACAACCAAGGAGACAGACCAGGGGAACTGGCGAAACTTGCCTTAGGGGCAGGGCTGGGGTGACTGGCGCTAAGTGGCTGCACTGGGAGCCAGGGGCTGGGGTGCGATCAGCGTGTTCCAAGACGACAGAAAGACAGGTGCTGGTGAGGGCCAGCAGCCCAGCCACGCAGCCACACAGGGCCAGGTGCTCGGGCAGCCTTCTCTGAGCTCAGGTCCCTCCCCTGTGAAAGGGAAGACATTAGGGTGCTGCCCCTGCTCCTGCGGGAACCAACAGGCCCCTCAGGTGAGGTGGTCAGCTCCGGGTTTGCACAGGAGTGGTTGAAACGGCAGCTCTTCCTCTTTGGATGGTTGTAGGACAAGGGGACTGTGGACGGTGCTCACTCTTGGATCTTAAAGGCAGTGAGAACAGCCCCCTGGTGGTGTGCAATCTGCGCAGAAGGGGACTTGCTCCAACCTGTCCCTTCATCTGGTGTGTGGCCCTCCACACTGGGGAAACCAAGGCCGCTGAGCGCCACTTCACTGTGCTGCTGTCAGACCAGAGTCCAGGCAGCGACATGGTGTGGGCACAACTGGGTGCGTTTCTGCAGGGAATCTTTAAACCACAGTGAAACCCACTGACAGTTGGTGTACTTTTAAGTATCATCCTGGGCAACACTGGCACTGAGATACTCCTGCCTAAAAGAAACCCTTTTGTCCTCTAAGTGATGAATAATTGTTTCTGTTGAGATGTAACGATCTCTGGGGAGGCTATAGTTGGCTCCTTACAGGGGTGAGAGCTCGGCTCTGTGTGGGGTTTGAAGAGTCCACGACAGAGACACCTGGAGTCCAGATTCTTTGGAGCGTGGGTTTCAAATGATCACTCGGGACGCTCTGCCTACTGTTGGAACACGGGAACACGGGGCGCTGGGGTTCACCTCACTCACTGGCATTTCCCAGGCCCTGGGTTTGACTCCCAGCACCACAGAAACAAGCCATCACAAACTTTCTGAACACAGTAAAACAAGTGGTCACGTGGGACAGCAGAACCAAAGCACTCGGCAAGGAGGAACCCGGTTCTGAATCGTCACTGCCCCAAGCGTCGCTTACCTATCACCTAACCTGGTCCCAGGCTCCATTCCAGCCTTCCTCTCCCCACCGCCTGCTCAGCCTTCGTTGCCACAGATCCCTGTAGACAGCCCTCTTCTCAGGGGCATCCCAATGTCCACACCTGGGTGGACCCTCCCTGCACAGCTCCTCCTCCCAAGCTCTCACACTCTCGCATTTCTCTGCTAACGCAAGCACTTTTCTCCAGGTCTCAGCAATCTTTAACTTTCTGTCGTTAATCAGGCTCTATGATTCTCTCCTTTTCTAGCAGCCCAGGTTTGGACTAGGGTCTACTTAGATCACACCGCTGCCAGCCGTCTGCGCTCTGCTGCCAAAAGGAGCCTCCCAAACACCACTCGGTCCATGTCACCTCTCCCCTGAGACCCTGCAGAGGCTTCTGCTACTGCTGCCTCAAGACCACATCCCCTAAGGGCTGATGCGCTCGGCACGGAGACTCCCGCTTTCAACTGGAGACTTTTCTTAACTCCAACAGTAAGCCTGGTTCTCTGGGGCAGAAGGCGCAAGTGCTCTCACGGGGAGAGGACACGCGGCCGATGTAGAGGCGTGACAAGTGTTTCTTGGATGGAGCACAGTGTATGCATGGGATGTGAAAACCGTCTTACATGTGGAGCTTTGCCGGTGCTCACGGGTTGCTTCTGCAGGTGAACTCTCCTGACATGTGGTACCTGAGAACAACGACTGCCTTTCATGCTCCTCTGGGTCCTGGGCTGGCCTCTCTGGGTCCCCTGGGTGGCAGTCGTCACAGGAAGCCTGGTGCCGGGACACCTGGGCCTTTCCTCTTCTTGTGGACTCAGGACTCTCCATGTGGCTGCTCTGTGGTGTCTCTATGTTGTGTTTCCAGAAAGGCCGCCGGGCTTCTTACATGGAGCTCAGCAGCTTCCAGTCCTCTGCTCGGTCCTCTGCTGGTTCAGGGTCAGCTCTGCCTGGCCTCTTAGTTAAATCAAGTCCTGTAGCTGCGCTCAGGGAAGGGGACCCATGCAGCGGTGTGCAGTTGGGTGGGTTCGCAGGGAGCCATCTCTGGAGCCTGGCTGCTGCCCTCTGGCCTTGATAGTCACGTTCTCCCCACATCCCGAAGTCCCCCTGCACTTAGCATCAGCTGGGACTCCAGGATGTTTGTCCACTAAACCAGGCCCCGTTGGTGTGGAGGGGTGGACGCAATCCCTCACAGGCACCGCCTCAGGTGTGAGGGCCAAGGACAGGTGGCCTGCCCTCCCTGTCCCGCACTTGTGGTGAAAGACGGCGGGAGAGCTCCCACCACCCCCTGTGCAGGAGGAGGCCCCGTCCTGGCTGGTTCTGAAACCCGGCCTGACACAGCGGTGTCTCTGCCCCGAGGCCTGGGGAGGTCTCTGGCTGAGGCTCACCTCTGTTTTCTAGAAGAGGGTCTCTTGGGGGCTTGGGCGCACCCCCTGGGCCCTGCCTTCTCTGTACTAAGAATGGCCTGTTTGCAGGTGCCTGGCTCTAAGCCTGCTTCCTGCTCTCTGGGAAATTGGGGCCCTCAGGGAGAGCCCACTGTGGTGTCGAGTCTACGTCCCTCCGGGGTTGACGACCTCCTCTGGCTACTCGCTCATGGAGCCTGGCTGGTCTAAACAGCGGGATGAGGCAGGAGAGACCCCGCGCCAGCCCTGGGCAGAGCCGTGAGGAGCCCTGGGAGCTCCTGACTTTGTACTGCCGGGAACCTCAGCCACTGTGCGAGAGGCCTGGCTTTCCTCTGGAAAGCCCCCCCGGGCTCAATGGACGTGGAGCGGGAGACAGGCCACCGGGCTCCAGCACACCAGAGGACTCCACACCAGGTTCCTGCCTGACGGCAAGCACATGAGGCAGCCAACCAAGACTCCCAGCAGAACTTCCCGGAGCCTATCCCACCTGTGGATCTGTGAGAGGAAAGTGGCTGTTGCTCAAAGTCATTAAACCGGGAAGCAGCAGATGACAACCAAGACCTGCGCGCCATTCTCTGGGGGTCGTTTATCTGTGCATCTGTGCCTGATGCTGTCAGGTCAAGTGGAGGCAAATCCGAAATCTACAGCAGGGATTCCGAACTCCATCTTCTTTATAGACGCTGGGAAAGTCTTTGCTAATGGAAGTATTTTAATTTTACACTTTAAATGCATGCACAAGAGTTTTGCCTGAGATATACTAACAGTGAATCCTTTTATGAAGAATAATTGTTGTGGTATTCCTCATACTTCTCATTTTCTTCAAGTTAAGGTTTTCAAGTAGTGAAGCACTCCTGAGCTTTTATGAATATAATTCAACAAATATTTTCTGGGCATTTCCTGTGTGCTTTTCAGTGTATTTTCCATCTCTGTAGGTAAGTGAGACTGGGCTCCGTCCGATGCTGTTTTCCACTGGCCATCAGTGGCCTGTGGGGGTCACTGTCCTGAGTTCCTGGGGGACCCTGCTCTGTCCATTAGCATAGGTCCTTGTCACGGGCGAGCACCCCTGGCTGTTTTCTTGCTGCTTCAGTAGGAATCACCTTCAGTTGCTCAGTTTCTAATGATCTAATCAGCAACACTTGCCGGCTCCCTTGCTGCTCCCTGTCTCCAGGCCGCTCCCCGTCAGCACCCTCTGTTCCTCTCTGAGCTTTACTCAACCTTCTGTAACAGGTTCGCGTCCCACTGTTGGCCGTCCGTGGACTGCTGCCCAGGCATTCGAGACTCTTGCCTTAACTATTGGGGGAAATCTGTTCTTGACCTTTCTTTGCTAAGCGCTGCAGGTTCTGAGTTTCCAGTCACTTTTCTCGTGTCTTTGTTTTTTCACAGAAAGAGAAATCAGAAGGCAGAAAGGAGTCCCGCCGATGGTGTGATGTGACAGAGGAGCCTGCTGTGGACGAGAGCCAGGTGACGTGCTCAGAGTCACAGCTGGCTGGTGGAGAGCCAGGAGCCCACACCAACGACCAAGAAGCCTCGCCTTCCCCAGATGAGGTCGTGAGTGCAAACTGACCCTGATGATCCACGAACCAGCTCTTACTTATGATTATTAGTGGCCGTGACCAGGTCTCTGTTTTGCTGTCCACATTGAGCTAAAACTGGAGAAAATATGAGGAAAAACAGAAAAGTGTGCTGGGCCCAGAAGCTGTGAGGTGCCCAGTAGCAAGTCAGAGTCTCAGTGTTTGTGATTTCAAACACATTATTATCCAATGAATATTCATTGAGCACCTACTATGTGCATACATGTATGCATGCATGGACATAGATGCACACTTCCTCCAGAAATGTGTCCTGTTCTCATACAGATCTTTACCATATTATCCACCACAAGTTTCGTGCCTGTTGCAATATACCATAGATCCATGCTTTTGGGGGAAAATGGATACTGTGATCCTTTATAGATACTTTGCGTGTTCCCAGTCTTAGCACCATCCTGTCATCAGCTTTCAGGGAGGATCGGGGCCATGCAGTCACTGGGAGTAAATGAAACAGGCTGAGCACTGCCCGGGGGGAGGGACGGGGACTGGGGCAGCCTCAAGACGGAGAGTCCCAGTGGAAGGGGGCAGTTGCTACTCTATGTCAGGTGACTGCCGTCTTGTGGGAATGCTAAGCCCAATATTTCCAGAGCTTCTGAATTTTCAAGAGATGCTAGACACCTTTATTTTATGTGAAATCTCCTGATTTAAACAAACAAACAAAAACCACTGGTGACTAATTTAAAACCACAGCAGGGACCCAACTAAACATGCTCCCCAGATCTGACCCCTGCTGTGTCCCTGCCCCTGTCCTGAGATGGCAGGTCCCCAGCGCCCAGCCAGGGGCCTCCCTGGAGCATTCCCTGGCCTCCTGCAGAGGGCCTCAGGGCAGTGGTGCTGGCTGCTGGCTTCTGTGGGGCGGTCAGTGGCCCAGCTCGGTCAGTCCTCTACCTGATGTCCAGACGTCACCGTGCCTCGGGGGAATGAATGAGGTGGGCAGCTGTGTTGAGGTTCACATAAGAGGTTGCCCGGGCCTAGTTCATATTAGCTCAAAAGTGTATTGACTATTCTGGAACTTTAGATGCACCCCTGGCGGTGCCACCTGGTGAGTGGGGGGTATCCCACGTGGAGCCTGAATCAAGCACTTTTGTGCAACCCCGACGCGGCTGGTATCAGCCCGAGCTGTTGGGCTCAGGGTCTCCAGTAGCCTCCTGATGTTCCAGTCTAATTTCCTGCTCTTATTGCTTGTCTTATTTCATTTACTTAATTGTCAAATATTTATAGAGTACATTCTGGGTGTCGGACACGGTTTAAACACTGACGGCACCGCGGTGAAGCCCAGGGACGTGGTCTCTGCTTCACGGCGCTTGCTTTCTGCGGAGGAGGGGCAGACGACAGCAGTGAAGAAGGGAGTTACCCACGGGCGGGGGGGGGGGTCCTGGTTGTGATGAAGGAGCAAGTGGGGGAATGGGAGGATGACGAGGGAAGGCTTTCCCGAGGCGTACGGGGGGAGACTGGACGGTGAGAGGTGGACAATGAGGAGCTCTGAAGGCCGGGGGTCCAGGGGGCAGCAGCCCTGGCGTGGGACGGAGCAGCCCACCAGTGCTCTCTCCAGCGTTCGGCCCTGCAGAGCCCGGCCTGGCATTGCAGGCACCTCTAGGTCTGGGCCTGGTGGTCGCTCTCCAGGGTCCTGACTTGGAAAGCTCAGCCACGCTGGGGTTCCAGATCGGCTCAGGGTTCTCACCCGGGTAACTCTCCCCTGACGACTTCAGCTTTGTGTCCACGTGAGGGGCAAAAATGCCCACCCGTGAGGCTTTCTTTTCTCTGTCCCCCAGAGAACTTTGCAGTAAGTAATCCAGAAAGATGAGATTCTGAACTAAAACAGCAGCCGGGGTAGAACTGGAGAGCCCGAGGGCCTCCCTGACGTGAGCGGGTGTGGCTAGAGGGACAGGTGCCGGCTGGAGGTCCAAGGTGTCCGACTTGAGAAATGGCACGTTCGCCGAGATTCAGGAGGAAGACCCCGGCATCATTTGGATGCAGAGCAGGGAACATGGGGGAGGGCAGTGGAAGGGGGAGGAGGTCCCGGATCTGAAGCTGGGGTTCCATCAGAAAGGAGAAAGCCTCTTTTTGCTATTTCAGAAAGTTGCTAATCAGACGTATTACAATAAGAAGATTGTTCTACAATCCTAGGGTAGTGTTATTCTTCTATATTAGGATAAAAGGATTTTATAGGTTGTCTTAGGAATATACCTACTGATAACAGCATCGCTCCTTGAAATCAGGATGCTACAAGATCTGTCAAAGTTAAATGTCAAAAAGGTAAAAGTTGAGGCAATTCCCTGAGGAATTAGACCAGAGTTGTTTGGGTTATTTAAGTTTCTCCTCTGTCCAGTGTTAAATAAGACAACAGGTCGTTTTAAAAGAAATAAGAAAATTACTTATTCTGAGCAAAATATGAAGACCACGTCCTGGAAACATGGATTCCAGTTACCTTGAAAGCCATGCTCTACTGTGGAAAGATTGTATGAACTTTCATGGCGACAGAATAAAAGAAAGTCATAGGTCAACACACGGCCCACGTCTGTTGGCGGGAGCATCGGGAAGGCAGGCTCCATGCAGGGAGGGACCTCTGCTCTGGGTTCAGATGCAGCACACTCCGTCCAGGCTAGAGGGTCGCTAAGCTTAGTGACACCTTTCAAGAAGTCCACAGAACAGTCACCAGAAGGTAGCCTGAAGTAGGACAGAGGAGGCTGGCACCTGAGGAGTGGCCAGGAAGCAGGTTCATTGACTGCGGAGTTCAGAAGTGGCTCTCGCCTAAGAATCCTTCCTCTGAACAAAGATTTGGAAGTTCTTTGAACTTTATGCCCAGTGGAGGCAGGGCTTGGAGGGTCACATGGTAAGTACTCTCTGTTCCATCTTCTAGACCAGAAACGGGTTTCACAAGGTTTTTTTTTTTAACCAATAAACACAGAGACAATATCTTTTGTACAACAAGTTTGCAGACTCTGTCACACTTTTTGTGTGCAAATTGGCATTTACAAGAAAGAAGAGACTGCCACCCTCAGTAACCTCTACGGAGGTCCTGCTGGTCTGACAAGCGGGGAAGCTTAATTATGGCAAGGGTCTTTAGGTGGGGGTCTCTGGCCTGCTTCAAGCCCAGACACAACGGAAAAGGTGAATGGCTGTTGAGGACCAAGAGGACCCAGACCATTTTGAATGCCAGCCTACAGGGTTCCACCTCTGCCCTGCAGTGAAGGTCGGTCAGCGACCTGGAGCTTCCTCAGAGACTCGCTTCACCAGACGGTGGATTCTATAGGAGTGAATCATGGACTGGGGCACAGGTGGAAGGCATGGTCACCGAGTCATCTTAGATGATGTTCATCAATCATTAAGTAAAGTCTGTGGGCACTTGCTATGTGCCGGACATTGTGCTGGGTGCCAGGGACACCGGAAAACAAGACACAGCTCCTGCCTCCAAATTATCAGCAAATCCCACCTGGGCTGCCATTTTTACGTCAAACTAGTGGCTCCACTCCCCCCTTCCTTCCTTCCTTCCTTCCTTCCTTCCTTCCTTCCTTCCTTCCTTTCTATCTCTCTTTCTCTCTTTCTATCAGGGATTGAACTCAGAGATGCTTAACCACATCCCCAGCCCTTTTTAATATTTTATGTAAAGACAGGGTCTCACTAAATTGTTTAGGACTTTGCTAAGTTGCCGAGGCTGGCCTTGCACCTCACGATCCTCCTGCCTCAGCCTCTTGAGCCGCTGGGGTTACAGGTGTGTGCCACCGTGCCCATCTCCTCTTCTCAACTGATAAAGCTGTGTGTTAATGGGTTGGGAACACGTGGTCTTTACTCACGTTGGTTCTTTTATCCCTGAGGCTAATGGCAAGTTACTATCTTGCCAAAGAGCCCTACGGTTTGTGGAAGAACAAAATCACATCTCTAAAGATCTTGGTTGGCTTTCCTTTGCTCTCTAGCCCCAGGGCACATTGTATCCCATGGCAGAGACCAAGTGAGGAGCCAAGCTGATGTTGGTTTTGTGGACAGAAAAGGGCTTAAATCAGGCAGAAAGAAAAGACAGAGCTGTTTGGTTGTTACAGTTACTTTTCATGTAAGGAGGGGACAGGAAGATAGAACAAGAAGGAAATGTCTGATTAGGTCCTCGAGTTACCGTTAGGTGTAAGGATGGAGGCAGAGCAGCCACATGATCACACTGGGTGACAGTGGCTCCTTGGGGCCAGGCTGCTCCGTCTCCAGTCCCAACTCCTAGTGGGTCCAGGTGGGCGCTAGGTTTCCACATGGCGAGCTGCAGTGAGCGTCAGTGAGTGCATTTAGAGTTGTGGTCAGGTCTACTGCAGCCTCGTGCAGGTGATTAGTCCAAAACAATGGCCTCCGTAATTTTTATTTAACAGATTTCAAGAGACTCACTGTATGTCCCTTTGAAGAGGGAGAAGTTCAGTGGTGGCCAAGACCTGCTTTATTTATTTTTTAAAGAGATTCTTTCGGAAGAAGTCATTTCCTTGGCTATTCCTTATGAATTCTTTTCCCTGGGGCCCCCAAGAAAGCAGCTTGGTTCTGGCATTTGATGGGATGGACACCCTGGACCTTGGGTGCTATTGCTAAGGACAGTCGAGGATGGAGTCTCTCCCCTGATGAGTCCTGATAGCTCTGCAGAAATTGGCCTCCGAGCTGGTGTGGTCTCCGTGAGTTCCCTCCTCCCCATGGGTGTGGCTCGGGGATGTGACCGTGTTTTGATTTCGCTATCCCATACGTTATTTTTCCATGAGGTTGTTTTGAAAGTGAAATAATCCAAAATAGGACAATGAATTTGGGGGTGCCTGGAGTTAATTAATCCCTCTGCGCCTCGACTTTTTAACCTGTGAAGGAAGGAAAACAGCTCTGCCTACTTCACCTGGTCACCCCGAGGGTCAAGTAGCTCCTGGTCAGTCAAGTGCGGCTCCAGAGTCCTGCCCACGGAAGACATTTGCTTCATCGAGTCTTGGCTTTCCTTGTGCTTCCTGCCCGAGAGGGTGTCGCAGCTCTCTCCAACTGTTTGGGCACAAACCACCACCTGTACTGTCCTTGAAGACCAGGAACATTTGCAGAGCGGAGAGGCATCATGAACCCAAGCAAATGAGGAGTCCAAGGGGCTGGTTTTCTGTTCCAGCCCCAGGCCAGCTGGCCAGGTGACCGTGGCAGACTGTTCATGTGAGCAGCACCACTGGGCCGACAAAGGAGCTGAGGGAGATCCTTCCCCAGAGCTAAGTGCTCGGGTCTCCCCCACCCTCACACCATCACCGGGACCACCTGCTGTCCAGGCTGATTGGACGGGATTTCCTCTTTTCAGCCACAGTCCAGCTTCTCAAGAGCTGCGCACCCGATTTCTACACCTTTCACCCGTGTTCACGTCTTAGTAATGCCTTAGTGAGGCAGGCTCCCCGCCTCTGTCCCCCTCGCACCCACTGGGGTTAAAAATCACCTTGTCGTCACCAGGGGTCACCTTTCAACTTCATGTCCTTGACCTGTGGCCACAGAGAAAATAAGGCAGATGACCTTCCTGGATGATAGACAGCACTTTCAAGTTTGAGTCCAGACCCCTCGACTCTGGATGCTGAAGTCAGAATTGCCATTGGAAGAGATTTTGCTCTGCTGAAAACAGCCCGTCACCAGAAAGAGAATGTGCATCATTCACGTGATCAGGGAAGCCAGGTCTGCTCCGATATCTCACTGGGACATCAGGCACCTCGAGTGACGTCTGATGGCAGGATGGCGAGGACAGTGCACACCCGCTGCTGGAGTGCGAGGATGGGGGTCCTGAGCCTGGACAAGGCTAGGAGCTGCAGGGCTCTGCGTCCCCGGGACGGGAAGAGGTGGCCTCACCTACTGCTTCCAGCCAGGGGCAGGCAACCACGGAGGGGCTAAAGCAGGGTCCAGGCCGCGGGGGTGAGGAGGCAGGGGAGCCCTGAGGTCCTGAGCAGCCCTCCTGTGTTCCTGCACAGTCCTGAGCCAGCACACAGCCCTGGGGGTGGCGGCTAGGGGTAAGGTGGGGAGGGAGAGGCACACTCTGATCTTTAAGATCAGTCTCTGGTAGCACATGACCTTTGAACTCTGTGTATTCATGACTTTGACTTAAAAAATGTCTTCAATCAGATCTTTTTTTTTTTCTGAATTCTTAAAATTGACACAGGCTCATTATGAAAGTTTTGAAAAAATGAGCGTCACTTCCAGTCTGTGAAGCACTCTGGGCTGGGGTGGGGGGTGGGAGCTGGGGCAGAGCGCTGGCCGAGCACACAAGGCCCCGGGTTCCTTCCTCGGCACAGCCAAAATAAAGTCCAAACACCAGGAACGAGTAAAGGCAACTAGAACATTGGCACATTCTCCTCTGGCCTTTTAAAACTGATCATATTCGTACACGTTTGTGATCAGTGGAATAAGGGCCCATTTTGATGAATTCCTGTTCCTGTGTCCACACTAATTAGCTTAGGTTCTGAAAATAGCTCACAACGTCTTAAGTCTCCCTCAAGATTGAAAACAAGACCAAACAATCATGACGGTGAGGTCTCCAGGGCCGAGGCCTCTGGCGCTCAGCAGGGGCAGCCGTCAGCCCGTTGGTCAGGGAAAGCCGCCCGGCCGTGGAGTCCTGCTGACCTTCTCGGGCAGTGGGAGCTGTTAATTACCAGCAGAATTAAATCAGGCCCGGTTCCTGTCTGAAGATGGAAGCGCAGAGGCCTCGTTACATAACCAGACACGGCCTGCAGCGCCTTCCGGACCAGCCTCCATCCCTCGGCCACCCTCCACAGGCCTCAGCCAACTGCCTCCTTTGGAGGAGCCCCCTTTCCAGGTGGGGCGGGAAGAGCTCCCCAGCCCTCCAGGCTGCAGCCTGGTGCTCTGAGGTGCTCGGCTCCCCGCTTGGCACTTTGTCACTTCCATCCTGGGCTACCCTGAACTTGGTGGCTCATGACTAGTGCACCCACGGGGGGCGGGGCTGGCCCCAAGGAGCCTGGGCATGGTCCCAGACCTGCCTCTAACTGACCAAGGCACTTCTGCATTTGGACCCTCGGCGTGTCCCCTGTACGATGTTGATGACGCTGCCTGCCTCGGTGGTCCTGAAGGGCCATTGGCAGGGTCGGGCCTGGGGCAAGTGCCCAGAATCACCTGCGATTCTGCTGTTGCCTGTGGCTGCCATGTGGCCGGTTTGCACGTCCAGCCCTCGAGGTTGGGGACTGTGCCTTCCATCTTACACCATCCGTCTCACTCTAGAGCTTGCCATCCTGTCCTGGAAAGTTTGTGGACTGCGTGAATGACCGCGTGGGGGATGTGGAATGAACCCAGCAGTCTTTGTTTCCACAGCTACCACCTTTGGGGATTGTAGCTCCACCAGGGGACCTCAGAGTCATGCCAAGAGCTGCGGCATAATTCAGTGAGCCAAAATTGTCCTAATTAAAACAAAGGTCCACTTCCTGAACACATTTACTGTATTTTTCAACTCTGAGAAAGAGCTAGAAATATGGGCAAGATGGGAGGTCTCCTAGCAAAGCAAGACCTCGCCCCTCCTGAAATCAGAGATGCTGGACGTCCAGCCTGCAGAGGCTCAGGAGAGAGGTGCCATGCGGGGATTCTAAGCCACCTCACAGATGCGAGTCGTGGTTAAAATGCTTTTTATTATCCTGTGAGATGTGTGTGTTTGTGTCTTCCTGGCTATTGCCTCTCCGTAGGATCACTGTTCCTAGACACGGGGATTTTCCTTTAAGCTCAGGTATATTTAATTCCTTTGCAGTTAGGGGGGACTGACTTATGACCCCAGGGACGAAAGTGCCAAGGTGGCTCTGTCCTGAGGCGGGGGCTCCATCTGTCGGCACAGCACCCTGGAGCCGGAGCTTGGTGCACTCCACGCTCAGGCAGAGGGTGCTTTACTCCCCTCGCAGAAACAGGCTGGGCTGGCAGTTACTCAAGGCCGCCTCCCTGCCAGACACTGGGGTGGTTACTTGGGAGAATAATGTTTGTCCTGCTGACTCGGAAGGCTGCTGGAAGACTCTCGTGAGCCGTTTTATAAAGTACAAAGTGATCTACAATACAAGGGTTTTATTATTAAGAACACATCTCATCTTCCACCAGAACATCTCGATAAAGGAGTGCCGGTGCAGCAGCGCGCGCTGACGGGGGAGAGACACTAAAACCCAGTTACCAGATATCCCTCCGGTACCGGCGACGGTGCTGCGGCTTTGACGAATGATAGCAGCCTGCGTCTGCGTCTCTCAGTTACTGGCTTTGACCCCCTTTGCCGACCAGGATTGGTTTATTGCTGCCAGTGAGTGACTATCAAACCACTGAGGCCTAGCTGATGCGGGATGAGCGTCGGCTCTGCTGATTGTGTGGCTCAGTTTTACGAAGGAAGCTGTATCCTGGATTCTTCTCCCTTAATTTCCTCCTGTTTAACTGTTGGTCATAAAACAGTTTCAAATATTATCTGCTGAGTCTGAGAACAAGTTTTGCAACTTGGAAAGTTCCTGAATCGGCGTGGGCACCCCTGAGGTAAAGCCGTCGGGGTTGGGGGCTCTCTGGCTGGAGGACACAGGGCTGCCTGGCTCCCGCCCAGCCCTGCCGGCTCTGCCCCGCAGCTGCTCCCTGGCACTGGATCTCAGCGGTCATTAACAAGCGCCAGCATCAGGAGTGGCTCGGGCGCCATCCCTCTCTGACGGCCTGTCCTGGGGCTGTTCCTCCTCACTTCAGCAGCAGGAGTTGTGGCACTTGGCCGTGGCGTCCCAGCACCCCCTTTTCGTTTTGGTCAGAAGCCCCCGATTTCCCGGGGGCTGCAGCCCCCCACTCCTCTGCTGCTGCACTCTGGGGTCAAGCAGGGCTGACCCTTTTCCCTTGCCCCAGGAGTGGGTCTGGACAGTTGGAGCCGGGGGCTGCTTCTGGGATGGGGTTGTGACCCAGGCCTGGCCAGTGGGAGGCCACCCAGGGACCTTGAGGACACCATCAGGGGAGAGAGGCCCTCTGTGCCCTCTCGGGGTTGAGAGTGCTCAAACTTTGAGCCTGGGGCTTCCTGCTTGTTTCCCTGCCACTCCAGGAGAGCCCAGCTGAGGACGGGGACAGCAGCGGGGAGAGAGCCCAGGACGGAGCCAGGCACGCGGCGCCTCGCAGGTGTGGGTGGGCCCGTGGAGCCTGAGCCATGCCCAGGCCGGTGCTCTCCTGGTATAGGAGACAGTTTGAACAGGATTTTGTCCGAATGGTGATGCCACCATCCAACACCTTTCTGCCTAAGTATGCTGTGTATGTACAGAGCCTTAAGAAAGATTAGAATATTCCAGAAAGAAGTCAGTGTGCCGGATACAAAGTTCAGAGTTTTAGAACTGCACACATATATTGATGCATGATTTCTCACCCTAGAAAAAATGTGCTCGAGTCCATTGGAGCTTTCCCGCCGTGCTGTTAGAGAGGTCTGATGGGAGGGCTTCTGTGACGTTCCACTGACAGGGGGTGTGCTGTGTCCTCACTGGGGGTGGACATTGTGGTCTAGCTGATTTCAGTGGATCCAGAGTCCCGGACCCACCGAGAGGGAGGCCAGCTGTCTGCAGTGAGCACCTTCGCTGATGCGTGCTTGCACAAGGCCACAGACCGCTGCTCGTGCGGGTGGCGCCATGCTTGGTCTCAGGAGCACTCAGCCCTGGCTCCCCTTGGCATGAGGCCCTCGGCTCTCGGAGCTTTCAACCTTGAGGAGGAAGATTTCTCTCAACAAGGAAATGGAGGCAGCTCGGCAACAAGCTGAAAGGGCTGGAAGTGCCCCCCATTGGGCCTCTTGATCTGGCATAACGGGCTTCCTGGGGTGCTCATGGCTGGGTTCAGGGACCCTTCCCCCACGAGCTCTCCACGCCTGGTGAGAGGCCCCACTCTCTGCTCCTCGTATCCGAAGCCAGAGTCACACCCCAATGGTGGACGCAGAAACCCAGGCAGCCAAGGCCAGAGGGCCGTGTGCAGCGTCGCGGGTGCCAGGAGGGTCCTGGGCCCCTGATCCTCCTTGAGAAGCTTCGTCCCCTCCCCCACTGATGTGCCCCGTGCCCCCTCCCGCCCCCGCTGCCCCTGTGCTGCATGAGCCGAGTGGCTGTCACTCCACGGTCTTGTAATCTCCTCCTTCTGCTTTCCTCCACTTCTACCCACCCACCCTACGGTGTGAGCAAGTCACCCTCCTGTCCCCTACCCGCCTGTCCCCTACGGTGTGAGCGAGTCACCCTCCTGTCCCCTACCCGCCTGTCCCCTACGGTGTGAGCATGTCACCCGCCCGTCCCCTACGGTGTGAGAGTGTCACTGGCCTGTCCAGACATCTGCCCTGCCCATCCTCTGCCTGCAAGGCCATGTCCTGCTCCTCAGCCAGGCGTGTGCCCTGGCCCATGGCTCCCTGGGTTGCAGCTCCCTGACTCTCTCCTCTGCTAGATCCTCTGTCCCAGGGCAGCCTGCCACCCCAGCACCTGGCCTGAGCCCTGCTTCCACTCCTCTGCCCCGTCTGGAGACTCTGCGGCCCACAGTCACCTCCTGTCCGGGTTTCCCCCCTTCAATTCCTGCCCCTCCCTGCAGGCCGCAGGACAAAGCCTCCTCTTCCAGGAAGCTCTGAGATGGCCGCTGATGGAGGCCACTTATATCCTGGATGTACTTGATTCCGTTCTGCAATTTTTAAAAAACAGAGTCTGATATTGTTCACATGCATCTGCTCCCACTGCTGGTGTGTGAGTTCACCACAGCGTCACCAAGAGTGGCATCTGCTGCCACGATCAAGAACCAAGCGAATGTTTGACTCATGGACGAGCCTCTCTCGGCTTAGACACAGGCCTGGACACCATGTCCCCTCCCCTGAGCGTCGGCAGGGGCGGCTGCTCTGGGTCTGGGTGGTGTGCCTTGCCGGGCTCCCCCGTGGCTGTTCACACCCCCGGGCGCTCAGCCCGAGGCAGCACTAACCTGCGCCCTGCGGCGCCTGTCGGTCTGTCCCTGTTCACCCCTGCGCCTCCCACCGTAGAGTTGGCTGCTTCAGCACTGAAGATGTCTGTTAGAACACTGTGGGTGATTTCCTCGGCCCCTTGATGGCCACCAGCCACACTGGCCCTCAGGGCCCCCCACGCCTCGGTGTCTCCACACAGGCTCGTCTGTCGGCAGCAGCTAGCCCCAGCTTCTGAGCGATGGCCTCAGTCCTCCTCCCAGCTCGGAGGTGGGCTTTCTGTGTCAATGGCCGTCTTTCCTCCCCAGTGGGTCTCCAGCTTCCCGAGGGCAGACGGTCTGCTTTCTGCCGGGTCCTGTTCTCTGTGCCCAGCAGCGTCTGGGGCACAGCAGTGTCTGCTGAGTCTGAGCTGGGTCTTTAGGTGAAGGCCGAAAGCCAGCGTCGTCAGCTGGATCGGCGGGGCACGGGCATTTCATTGCTCAAAGAGCAGAAGTCAGGACCACCCAGAGAGGAGCTGGGGAGGCACCGAAGGGCCAGGACTCTGGGGTGGACAGTCAGGGGGCCTGGCTTGGGGTTCCATACAGCGTGTGCTGAGCCCAAGGGACACTCAGTGCTGTTGAAGATGGGGACCGATGCAAGAGCAGCCACCTGGTGCAGAGGTGAGTCCAGCTCCTGAGCACCTTTTCTGTCATGACCAGGAAGCAGGTCAGCAGGCACCCTCTGGTTTCTGTGGGTTTCTCCCTGGTCCCCAAGGCCCCTCCCGTTCCCACGGTCTCTGGGGTTCCAGGTAAACACCTTCCTCTCCTGGGGCTATGCGCCTCGAGGGCGTGAGGTGAAGGTGTGCTGTTGGGGCCTGCTCAGTCCCAAGGCCTGTGCCTGAGCTGCGCTTTCCTGCCCCAAGCCCATCGCACGGCTGATCAGCTTGGGCTCTCTTTGTTGATGTTAGTGCTGAGCCAATTGAGATGGGAGGCATTTCAAGCGGATCACCTCTGTATTGATCAGCTTTGCACTAAAGCCTGAGTTCTTAATTACAAGGAGAAGTCTGTTGTTCTTGTCCGTGGATGTCAGCCTCCTGGGGGGGCCTGACCTGCCAGGGGAGGAAATGCAGGCTCCAGCTCTGGGGGGAGCCCCGTGTCTCAGCGGTCAAGGCTGAGGGCTGCAGCACAGCTGAGATCCGCCTTCCTGGTGGGCTCCACATTTGAGCTGTCGGGGCACCTGCCCAGGGGTTCGGCTCTGCTTGTTCCGCTTAGTTGTGGAACTGCCCCAGTAATGATTAACACACTGAGAAGGGTCTTGGTGCACGACTACCTTAACCACTTGACCCCTGGCTCTAAAGAGCTGAAAACCTAAATGAAACAAAAAGGGAGGACGAGGAGGTACCTCCAGTGGGGCCTCAGGAGGAGCCACTGCTGTGGAGGGGCCCCTCTGACCACGGTGCCCTTTACGCTCCCTCTCCTTTCCCCGCCTCCCTGAATGCTGTGTCTTCCAGGCCGAGTGTCCTTTGAACTTCTCCTTCCCAGATAAGTGAGTTTGCACGTCCCTCCTGGGACGAATCTCACTGAATTACGTGCTGTCCACAGTTCTCATCTGCAAGGTCCACTTGGTTCCTGCTCGGCCCTGCTGACGCCGGCCTGCGTCTCATGGCCTGGTTGCCTTGGCTTCTGGGTGGCCAAGAGCAGGCCAGGAGCACTTCTTCCATTAGGGGAAGAACATGGAGGGAACCGGAGAGTGACCCTCTCTTGACCTACCAAGTGGGTCCAGGCTCTGCATTCACCCACTTTGCAGCAAAGAACCAGCCAAACCAACGGCAAAGGCACAGTTCTGCGTGCTGTGTGCCAGTGTCCCCGAGCTGTACACCACTCTGTGAGGTAGGTGTCAGTGTGAGCCCCCCTGGATGAGAACTAAAGCTACAGTGGTTAGTGTGCCCCGGGGGCACAGCTAGTGAGCGGCAGGGACGGGGTCCTCTGGAGCATGCATATCAGCTGTCCCCTCTCAAGTTCAGTGGACGTTTGAGCTGGGCTGCCCGACAGCTAGCTGGCTTTGGTGTGCGAGGAACACCATCCAGCACCACTCCAGAACCCAGCCGAGCCTGGGTGACCTTCCACCCCTCTGCATGCTCAGGTGATGACGTCCACATTAACCCGTGCTCACGTGCAGAGGAGGCAAGTTTCTGACCTTGTTCATTTTGTAAAGTTAGGGTCACATTGTAAACATAGCTATGTAATTTACCTTGCTCTCATAATAACCCATGGGAACCCCTTCAAGGCAATAGCTGGGGCATGAGCTCCCTCCTTCCAATGGCTGTCTGATGTCACCGAATGAACTTATCAATCCTAACATCCCCCTAGAGATGGACGGCCATGTGGTTTCTACAACCTTATGTTACAGTTCTAACAATCATCATGTTGCTCTGAACAATGATGCAGCAGACATCCTGAATGAATATCTTCATGTCCCTGGAAATTGGGTTTCTGAGGAACTCAGTTCAGTGGTTTTTAGGATATTCACAATTGCTCACCGAAATCCCAATCTAAGAACATTTGTACCACCCCACAAATACCCCAGGCCTAACAAGAGTCACTTCCCATCTCCCCCGTTGTCCGGCTCTGGGCAACCACCGGCTGACTCCTGTCTGTTCAGACGGAGGTACTGGCCGTTGGTGTGTGCGGGTCATGGGACACGGTCCCCTGGGGCTGGCCTCTTCACTCTGCGTCTCCAGGGCTCCTCGGCATCGCAGCATTATCAGTGTTTTACTGCATTTTAGGACAAAGTGATGGTGTGGCTATTCCATACTTTGTTCATCCATTTGTCCACTGATGGACATCTGGCTATCTCCCCTCTGGGCCATTGTCAAGTCACACTGTGAACGTGGTCTGCCTGTTTGTCGAAGTTTCTGCTTTCAACTCTTTGGGATTGCTGGGCCATAAGGCGACGTTGCATTTAATTGTTTTAGAAATACCACACTGTTCTACCTGTTTTTTTGGTACTGGGGATGAAACCCAGGGCCACGCTACCTCTGAGCCACACCCCAGCACTCAGCTGCCTAGGCTGGCCTGGAACTTGGCATCCCCCTGCCTCAGCTCCCAAGTCACTGGGATCGCAGGTGTGTCCGTCACACCCAGCTCACACTGGCCTTTCCCCAAGGCAGTGGACCCCCGTCCACCCCCAGGGGACAGTGACTTCCCAGGTAATCCCAGCGTGTGCGCATAGCCGTCGTTTGATCATGCCGTCCTGGTCGTGAGATTGTGTCTCACTGTGGTTTTGATTTGCATTTCCTGAATGCCTTTTCTTGGATTCGTTGGCCATTTTTATACCTTCTTTCGTGAAATATCTATTCAAATTATTACCTATTTTTAAATTCAGCCACTTGTCTTTTTATTATTGAGTTGTAGGAATTCTTTATAAGTTTTAATTTCATGAGCTGCATCAAAAATGATTTGTAAATATTTTCTTCCATTCTATGGGTCGTCTTCTTGGTTTTTGATAGTATCCAAGCACTAGTTTTAACTTTAATGAATTTTTATGTAAATTGTTTATTTTATTCTTTGGTTACTTGTGTTTTTGGTGTCATGGTTAAGAAAGATTTTTTTAACTCAAGGTCAAGACTGTCATCTTCTAAGAGTTTTAGAGCATCTTCTCTTGTTTAGTTCACCTGGGCTGCTGTAAAAAATATTCCCAGACTTTTGTAAGTAATAGAAATTTACTGCTCACAGTTTGGAGGCAGCAAAGTCTAAGATCAGGTGCCAGCACATTATATGGCTATAGCATTTTTATTGATTCATTATTGTCCTTACTTTTTTGTCTCTTAAATTTGTCTCAATATAAAAAAAATGATACTCTCTTATTTTATTTATATATATCATATTTTTTTCTTACATTTCTCTTTATATTTTTAACTAATACATGAAAATTATACATATTGAAGGCTCCCTGTGTGATGTTTCAATACACATACGCATTATGTAATGTCCAATCAGGGTAAACATATGAAACATTCTTCATTTCTTTATGGTGGAAGCCGTCAAAATCCTTTCTTTTAGATTAAAAAAAATGCAGCAAGTTATTGTTGTCCACAGTGACCCTACTGTGCAACAGGACACCTGGACTTCTGGTCCCGCCCTGTCTGACTGCAACATGTGCCTGTCAGCCTGGCCCCCCAACTCCCCCCACCCTCCCAGCCCCTGGTGACCACCCTTCTGTTCTCAACACCTGTGAGATCAGCATTTTAATGCTGCACCTCGTAGACCTGGTCCTCCGTGCCTGGCTGGTCCATCATGTCCACAGTGAGCTCCAGATCCATCAGCGATGTTGCAAATGGCATGATCCCATCTTGGATGGCTGAAGGGTACTCTGTGGTGTGTGTGGACCACACTTTCCTGATGTGGACCCTGGGGGTTTTCCATTTCCAGGCTGTGTGAATAGTGCAGCAATACCCAGGTGTGTGGCTGCCCCCTCAACAGCCTGACCTCAGGTCCTGGGATGCCTGCACTACTGGATGACGTGAGCTTGCTTCTCCTCTTTGGAGGGCCCACCATGCTACAATGGCCGCTCAAGTTGCCTCCCCTCCAGCACTGTGCCAGGGTTCCCTGCATCCACATCCCGGTCAGCATCTGCTCTCTCAGTCCTGCTGATAATGGACCATCTGACTGGAGGGTGGTGGCGTCTCGCCAGTTTCATGTGTGCTTTCCTAGTGGTGAGCGAGGCTGGGTGTGTCCATGCACCTGCTGGACACCTGCAAATCTCCCTTAAGATGCACCTGGCTTGGATCACTCTCTCTGCTTCTCCTCCCCGCTCCCCTTGCCCACAGTAGTCTTCTATTTTCAGGGTTGGTTTTTTTTCCCTTTCTGTTTCTACATATGAGAGAAAACAGGATACCGACATTTCTGTATCTGGTGAATTTTGCTTAACATTACTCCTGATTTTGTCCATTGTCTAGCACAACAAGGTGAGTCTATTTAACATGGCCAACTGCACACTTGAAAATGGCTAAAAGTGTCAATTTCATGTTATTTTTCTTTTACCACAATAAAAAAATAAAATTTAAAATGTTTTTGAAAAGTCTTCTTAGAGCTTCCTTTTTTGCTATTGAATTGTTCAAGTTCCTTATTATATGGTCTCGTTACTAACTCCTTTTCATTTGTATAGTATTTATTTTTGCTGAAGGAAACTATGATATTCCTGCTCTACCTATTTTTTCCTAGGGTTTTGTTGTTTTTAGGAGCACACACTGAATTACTCTGAATACCCTTTTAACACATATGCATGTAGTTAGGTAATTTTTATTTTTCCTTGTTGAAATTTGTTGTGTTGACAGATTTTACCATTAAACTCTCTTGTTTTCAAGGAACAAGACCTGCTTGTTTTTTGAACAGAAGAATTCTCACTTTTTAGTATATTATTCTATTTATTATTTTTTTATTTAAACCGCAGACCTATGTTAATAAGTGATATTGGTTTATAGATTTCTTCTCTGTAATGCTATTTTAACAGCAGGTTTTGCTATTAAAGTCATATCACCTTTTTAAGCTCAACATTGAGGATGATCTAATGTTTAAATGAATTTCGACGGCAGATCCTTCTAGCCCTGGCTTGGACGCGCAGGCCAGCACTTGCCTACTACCATGGGCAAGGCCCTGGTTTGATGCCCAGTGCTGGGGGAACAGAGGTAGGTCGTTATTTTTTCTAATCCTTTCCATGGTAAATTATCTATTCAGCATTTCCGTTTTTTTCTGGGAGGAATTTTGTAGTTATCCAGGGTATTATTTAATAACTGTAGTTTTCTGCAGAGGATATAGTATTCTTTTGTGATCTATGGGCTTGTGTTTACATTTTATGCATTGTTTCATTCCTAATTTTCTCTGTTTCTATCTCTTATTTCCCTTAATCTGACTTACAAAGAGTCTATCAATTTTATTTTTCATTTCAAAGAAACATTATCCTAGGTTTATTCGTACTTATCCTACGTTTCTAATGTTTTGCTTACGACTTTGTAACTTCAATATTTGTTATTCCTGCCTTTATCCTGGGCCTCAAGTCTGACCACCTGCTTTGAAGTCTGTTCTTTCTCCTTCCTTCCTTCCTCTCCGCGCAGGTCTGGGGCTCTGCTGCCTCCCCCCGCCCCCGCCCCCGCCCCCTGGCCGCCACGGTCTCATGGAGGGAAGGTTTCCCCTACCACCAGGCGGCACCCGCTGGCCTTTCTGGCCCCAGGGGCTCCTCCCCTGCAGTGGGGTTGTTGTGCTGGACTTGCAGTCTCCCTCTGTTGCCCAGCTGGCCTTGAACTCTGGGCTCAGGCCGCCTCCTGCCTCCCTCCCAGGTGGCTGGGACCTCAGGTGTCACCACACCAGGCAAGACACTGGCGCTCCTCTTGAGTAGCTCAGATCACTGTGTGTGTGTACAGTTTCTATGACGGACGCTTCATCCTGCTACTTAAGTCCCTAACCCACCCACCCACCATGGAGGAAGAAGTGTGCGGAGACTGGCACACCGCCAGGCCCCTGGGAGAAGCCTCCCTGCTCCCTGGACCCCCATGCTGTCCTGGCCTCTGGGGCAGGACACTCAGACGCCTTCCCCAGGGACATCCCACGGTGATGCCCAGCTCGGGGTTCCCTGAGCACCGCTGAGCCCACTGTGGAGAGTTTGCAGATTCCACGTATCCGGATCTTCACTTGCTGTCCACGGCCCCCGAAGCCAGAGGGGTTGGGGGTGAATGCAAGGGGAGAGCTGGATTCAATCACCGTCTCCCCCCAACTTTCTGCCTTTGTTTACAGCAGACCTCAGTTTTAGTTCAATGTGCTTTAATCTGGTTGGTTTCCCTGCCTCCCCAGCAGGGTGTGTCCTCTGAGGCCCGGGCTTGAGTCGCACTTGTGTGCTACACCCAGCTCCTGGCACAGTGGGTGGTGAGATGGAGTCCACTGGTCACATTTGGGATGAATGAATGCGAATGTGAGTCTGTGCCAAGGGCTGCTCTGGGTCCCAGGAAGGGCTTCCAGAGGCCGGCATTGCCGCGAAGCCCCTGACCTGCTGGGTGAGGTGGGGGCTGCCTTGGAATGACGGTGTAGGCCCGAGGGTGGAGAGCACAGAGGTGGCTTGGCGGGGCGGTGGGGCAGCCCTCCGGGCAGAACCCGCGTCAGGCCTGGGAAAGCAGCAGGGGACTCTGGGGGAAAGTCCTCCAGCCTTTTAAACTTTATTTTTATTTTTAAAGCCTTAACATTGCTCACTCAAGATTCCAAGTCCTGGGAGAGAATCCATCACATGCAACTGAATGGCAGCCGTGGCAGGAAGGGCTTTGCCCCAGGCCTCTGAAGTGGAGGGGTATCTGGATTTCCGGTGCCACCAAGGCTGGCCACAGTGGGCAGGATGATTCCCTGACGGGACAGGAGTGTGTCAGTAGTGGAAGGGACCAGAGGCAGGCCTAAGTGTTCTCAGATCCCTGATTTCCAAAGTGGTACAAGGGCCCCTTTCTCCCCGGCCGACTACTGCGCTCCTAATTCTGCTGCCAAGGCCCGGGTGAGCGGAGGGGTGGGGGCTGGCACGCCGACCCGCTCTCCATCTTCCAGCTCCCCAGCCTCTGGGGCAGAAATGACGCAGCGTGTCCACCGGGTCCTTCTGGGGTCTCTTCTGCTCCAAAGTGGGACCTGCCCCCAGGGGAGCCAGGGCAGTTCCCAGAACTGGTTTTAGGGAGAGGCCAATGGTCTTCAGGGGCCTGGGGTCCACCTCCGCCCTTCCCTTCCCTCAGGAAGCGGCATGGGAGACAGGGAAGTTCTCATTTGGAGCAGGCCTTGGTGTCTGGCTTGAGATCAGTCGTTAAGTGATTGAGTCTCTGTGTCAGTCTGTTTGGGCTGACGGAGCACAGACTGGGTGGCTTTTAACAGCAGGAGGATGCTCTCCAGCTCAGCAGCCTGCGGGAGCCAAGACCAGGGCGCTGGCACACCCCGTGTCTGACGGGGCCACTTCCCCACTCATGACCCTCTTCTTGCTGTGCCCCTGGGGAGGGGCTCAGAGTCCCTTCTGGGGCCTCTATCACAGGGCTGTGTGAGAGCTCCACCCTGTGACCGGTCTCCTCCCAAAGGCCGGCTCCGGGTACCACCACCATGGGCTGAGGTTCAGGTGTAGGTTGGGGGTCACCCATATCCAGACACAGAGCTGTCCTTTCTCTACCTACAGAGGCCGTGGAGTGCTGGCCGCTGGGATCCAACACACACAGCACCTTTCCTCCTGGGCCTCACAGACCCACAGCAAAAGCCGCTCAGCTGGGTGTTGGCACATGGCCACATCCCATTTGGGCGTCGTGGCAGGGGACTCTGGGGGTCAACACCCAGACAAGTGCCTCACTCTCAGACTTGCCCCCTGCAGCTGGGAGCCCAGGAGGCCTGGCAGTGCTCACCACGGCGGCATTGCCAGGTGGACTTGGAAGCACTGGAATTGAGTGCAGAGCAGAGACGCTATCACTGTTCTGTTCAGGGTGCCAACAGCACCTCATCTGGAGACCCCGGGGCCAAGGCTGGGTATCGGGGCCAGCCTCATGGAGCTGCCTCGTTGCTCTAAACATCTGGGACAGGAGCAGATTGGCACAACCTGAGTTCAGTCTCCTAGAAGAGCGCAGCAGCTGGAAGGGACAGGTCTGTCTCGGGGACTGGGGCACTGTCTCTGAGCCAGGGGACGCTGCAGGCAGTGAGCACAGGGAGTGCAGGGCAGGGGTCAGAGGAGCTGGGCAGGGGTGGCAGGTCATGGCCGGCCTTGCCAAGGACCGGAGCCTCCCTGAGAGGCTCTACACAAAGGAGGTGGTGACAAGAATCTGTGCCAAACTCAGATTCATTTAGGTTCTGTGGTCCTCTTGGTCAGAACTTCCTCCAGGGAGGGAGTGCTGTGTCCCCCCACGTCTGTCACCTCCTCTTTCTCACGGCTTTTATGATCTGCTGGGTGGTTTCCACCTAGAGGTCCAGGTCAACAGCAGGACTGTGCTGTGGGAAGGCACTCTTTCCACTCCTGACGAGCTTGCTCTCTGGTGGGGGGACAAGTTGTGACAGAGTGAATGTTCCCATCCCAGGAAGCCCTTGGTTTAATCCAATTAGCTCCCCAGTGGACATCCGTCTCCATTTCAGCGAGGCCGGCACTTTGCGGTCAGGGCCAGGGCACTGCCAATGTATCTTTGCAAATTTCATTACTGGTGGCTATTTCTGCCTTCTTCCAGGTCCTGATGAGCCTGTTCAACGAGGCCAGTTCCACCCCCCACCTTGGATGTGCCCCCGCCAACCCCTGGCAGCGCCTTTCCCCGGCCTGCGCTCCCCCAAGATGGCAGTGTTCAGAACCAGGCCCGTTTGCACACAGCACGGCTTCTGTGGAAGTCTCTGTCAAGGGCATTCTGAAGCCCCATCGCAGCTCCTTCCTGCTCCCTGCTCATCTTCCCTTTGCTCTTTCACCTGCCAGCTGTTGCTATTTCCCCGACAGGAACACACACACACACACGTGTATATATGTATGTATATATGTAGTTATCGCAATAAATACACATAGCAGAAAAGCTACCGCCTTAGCCACCTTAAAATGTCCGATTCCATGGGGTTGTGCATATCCACATTGCTGTGTAGCCGATCTGCAGAACCAAGACCCGGCCTTCCAGCCACGGCTCTGAGTCGGACGACTGTAGGTACTGTGTGTCGAGGGGCCCCATCAGTGCCTGCCTCCGGCTTCCCTGCAGGGCTCGTCGTGCGGCAGCAGTGCCATGCTTGTCTTCCCTCCCATGTGGCATGTGCATCAGCGGGCCACACTCGGTTCATCCACTCACGTGTGATGGCATTTGAGCTGCTTCCTGTTTGGCCGTTATGAACGGTGCTGCCAGGAACACGTGTGTACCAATGTCTACCTGAGTCCCTGCGTTCACCCGTCTTGGATACACCCATGGAACTGGAGTTCCCTGGGGGTGGGGACTCCGTATCTACCCCCTGGGGCACTGCTGCCCTTTCCCATCCCAGGTGCATCCAGCGCGTCGGGGCAGTGAGTGCCGGGGACTCGCCCTCTCCAGCGCTGGTGACTTTCCGTTTTCCGCAGCAGCCATCCCAGAGGTCGCGCTGTATCTCGTGGTGATCAACTCGGCACTTGCCTGCTGAGGAGTGGTGCCCACCTGTCCCTGTGGTCATTTGTAGATATTTTGCTGAGAAGTCTGTCAAGTCCTTTCCCATTTTAAGTCGAGTTGTTTGGTTTGAGGTCATTAAGCTCTAATGTCTGGACGTCAGTCCCTCCACTGTGCGACTTTTCCCACGTCGGGGCCTTCTGGGTTGTGTCCTCCGGTGCAGTCTCCTTCTGCGGGCCTGTGACTCTGCAATGTCACTCTCCTGGGTGAGCTGCAGCTCCTGTTGGCCAGCAGCCAGCCCAGCCTTCCCCTCTACCAGGGTTCCCTCCCCCACCCCCATCTCCACTTCTGGGGCCGCCTTCCACAGTGTCAAGGAAATCCCAGCAACAGCCTGATGAGGAAGCAGGACGGGCGGCGTGTTACCTCACTGGGAAAGGTCAGGGGTGGCCGGGTCCGTGGGACAGTTGTAAATGAGTGGTAGCTAATACCGTGTGGCCGACTCTAGGGAGCCACTTACCTCCTTCAAAAGAAACGGCGATTCCCACTTTATGGATAAAACGGAGACCAAGGAGAGGTACCTCGCTCAGTGTCATACTGTTCCCCTTCTGTGCAGGTCTCCAAAAAGCTATTTTTGAATTTTTCCAGAAAATACAGAGATCGCCTCTTAACTCGCTCCTTTCCCTTCCCCTGTCCCCGCGTCACACACCGGCAACAGCTTCCTCACAGGATAGGGCTGTGTGGCCAGCTCCACACGCACTGCCTGGTGCCAGGCAGCCGGGGGCCAGGAGGCTAAGGAAGCTGCCGAGGCTGCCGAGGTCACCAGGGCTCTGGCCTCGTCAACGGGCTCATGACGTGATGGCATTATTGGGAGGAGGTGGACACCGCAGGAGGAGGGCCTAGTCGGTGAAGTGGGTCACTGGGGACCTGCCCCGGAGTGGTACCGCTTGTCCCCAGCTCCTCCTCTCTTCTGCTTCCTGCTGCCATGAGCCGGTAGCTGTCCTCCTCCACACCTTCCACCACCATGCTCTGCCTCATCCCAGGCCCAGGCACCGGAGCCCGATTAACCGTGGACTGAAACCATGAGCCCGAGTAGATGTCTCCTCCCCCAAGGTGTTCTCTTCAGGTGTTTTGGTCGCAGCGATGAGAAACTGACTGACGTGGAGCCTGGTGATGAGGAATACGGCAGATTCACGGTGTGGAGCCGGGAAGGACCTTGGAGAGAGTCAGTTTGATTCCCACATCCTCCTCAGAGGAACGGAGGCCTGCAGAGAGGAAAGACTGAGAACCTCGATAAACTGTTACTGTTTTATGAAGCATTTAAAGATGTGATCATTATTTATGGGGCATTGCTAGAAATGACTGCAACATAGAACCTTCTTAATGGACCCTCATGGGACGTTAGTGCTGAAGTTATGTCCGGGTCATCTGCTTCCAGTTGCTGGTCCACTAATGAGGCACCGGGTGGTTTCTTCTCTTGGTGCTGAGTCAGAGCTTGCGGGTGGCTGCCTTGAGCAGCAGTCGGGCTGGGGCTTGGCTTCTGTCTCCAGAGCAGTCCTCTCTTCTGTTGGTGGTATCTGGCCCAGCAGCTGCAGGTCAGCTGGAGTAAGGAGGCAGGCAGTGTGCTGAAGTCACATGACACAGACGGGGACGACAGGGACGCAGAGCGCACAGGGCCTAATGGCTTAGGAAAAAGGGACGTGACCACACCAAGCAGCAAGCAGTCTGGAAGGGGCTCTAGGTGTTGGCATCGGCTCCACCTGCCACTAGAGACCCAGGCTTTTAAACATCTTCCTGCTGGTAGAACAAGCAGGCCTTTGCCCTAGGCCGATGAGCCCAGAGTGGCCGCCGCACCTCCAGGCGTCAGGCTCTTCACACTGACACCGTCAAAAGGGAGACACGCAGCAGGCCGCTGACCACCTCTTTGTTGACTGTGGAGCAACACCCTCCCTGGACACAGCCATAGAATGGGGCCAAGTCTCCCTGGCTGGATCTGTGTCCCGTGTCCACCAAGCCCCAGCAAAGAGACAGGAAGTGGCCTTGGTGGCCCGACTCACAGCTCCCCTCCCAGGTCTGAGGATGTTCCTCTTCCTGGAGGTGAGGTTCCTACCCAGTTCAGAGTTCTGTGGGGAAGAGACCAGGCTGGCGCTGGGCGGGGAACACGGGGCGCCACAGCACAGGTGAGCTCACAGCCCTGTGCCGTCCCCGGAGCGAGGCATCCTTCAGGAACTGCTGATGGGCACCTGCAAAGGCAGGCTCTTTCCCACGTAGGTTGGCGTGTAAGTGGCCTTAGGACCAGGCCTCCTGGACATGAGTCTCGGCAGTGACTCGCGCTGTCTGCCTTCTGCTTCCTGCTCTGCTGAGAAGGGATAATAATAGCCCTCACCTTATAGTTTCTAGGTTTGTTTGTTTGTTTGTTTACAAATAGTGAGTTAGGAAATATTGTGTAATTATTAAGCACTTAAAGCAGCGTCACATGCATAGTGAGCACTGAATAGCTGTTGACTGCTCTTATTTTGGAACCACTGGTTCCATAAATTTAATTATCTATTTTCATTTGATCAGAATTCTATACGGTGCTTTGCTAATTCCCCGTGCCTACAGCTGTACTTTTCCAAACATAAAACTCCCAGCTGAGTCCACTCCCTGGGAGGCTTGCTCTGTTCTGGCCCAGAAAGTGTGGGCAGATCTGCTGGTCCTCTCTGATTTCCAGACTGCTCCAGAATGCAACCACAGCTCACCCGGGCCCAGACGCCCATTTATTTGATCTGATTGGCCTTCTGCCTTTCAGGTCCAAACCAGAGCAACAATGCCATTTACCTCATCGGCCATGCATTTCTGGCTCTGCGCAGGTGGACTTGGCCAGCCCCTCCTCTCCCAGGACACCCGGGCAAAGGGCCCAGTGAGCCTCTTCTCCCAGGCCCAGGACACTGAGCTGATCTGGAAAATTCCAGAAGACTAACCGAATCCTCACTTCATTCATTTGTGATCCCGATGGGGCCCATCTGTTTGGGATCCAGTCACAGAGCTGCGTCCACAGGAAGGTCCATGACTGGCTAGAGAAGGCACCGTCCCTGAGATCTGGCGGGGTCCTCTGCCCGCCATGCCGTTGACGAGCAGAGGCATCATCATTGCTCACCTTCACTCCGCAGTCTCCCTGGGGGTCTCCCAGTGAGCCAGATGTCCCCTGTGAGGGATGCACCCAAAGGCACTGCTTCCCGGGGAAGAGGCTTCAGAAGTCTGTGGGCAGACACTGGTTTCGGGTGTGGGGACAGCGGGGCATCATCTGTCTTCACAGGCACAGTCCACCTGACCTCTGCTGGGTTTCGCCCCGAGGTGCTTACTGCCCTGAAGAAGGGTCACTAACCTGACAGACCTGGCCACCTCTCCTTCTCTCCAGATGCTCCTGACCCCAACCCTTGGGCAGCGGCTGCACCTGCTGTCCTCGACAACCCCCTGCTCCTCCGTGGGCCCAGCCCAGGGTAGTGGTGTGGCCGGGCCTTGGCTCTGTGAGGCTATGGAAGTCCTCGCGGACCCAGCCTCTGCAGGTAGCTGCTGCCCTGTGGGCTGGCCTGGGCGAGTCTCCTGACCCACAGCCCTCTGCAAGCCCTGGCCCGGCGGCACCCGAGCAGCTCCTCCCAGGCTCCCCTCCAGGGTGCTGAAACCTGGATTCCAGAAGCCACCCAGGATCTGGTCGCCCCACATGGGAACTGTGGTCTTAGGAGTGGACGCTGCTCCCTGCCCCCTCTGGCTCTGGCCTGGGGCTGTGCGTCTGCTGTTGTCACCCCTCAGATTTCTTTCCTATCTCTGGCCCAAGCGATGGTACCGCTTGTTTCTAGATGGACTTGTCCCCTAGTCTCCATTTCCATCTCTCCTGCAGTCTCCCCTGTTGCTCGCTGGTGACACAATGGCACTGGCAATGTGACCTTACTGTGTCGTGCTTCCTGAAGTCCTTGCTCTCTAACAAGAACCGCACAGTCCCCACCTGACCCGAGACAGGGGACGATGCCACCAGCCTGGGACAGTCAAGTGAGCTGCGTGACTGCCTCTGCGCTCTCTGCAGGACCCACCTCCAGCTGCTCAGTGCTCAGGTGCAGGGGCTGCGTGACTGTGGTGCCTGCAGCCCCCAGTTGTCACCACGCTGCAGTGTGGGAGTGTCTAGCTGTTCAGAGAGAACCCTGGACAACTGAAAGACATCTTTAACCTTCAGTGGAGCTTAAACTCCCAGTGGAGATCTCCTGAACGTTGAATGCCGACCACTGGTTCTGTGTGATGAGGAGAGGACGTGAGGTGGGTGTCGCCCGGGCAGCCTGAGGCCCCTGTCATGTGCCATGTGGGTGGGTGCAGTCTCGCCCCTGGGCTGCCCAGGCTCCACATTCCTCTGGGACCCACACCCGGGTGAGGCCCAAGTAGAGAACCAAACGCTCTGGCTCGCTTTTCACGTTGGCAACCACTTCTTGGCCCCGTCTTGGTGGGGACACAGGGTAAGGACAGGGCTGGGGGAGCCAGTCCACGGGGATGGTTGGCCACTGAGCAGGAGGCGCTGGGCTTGCAGCCTGGCTGACGCCTGGGGCCTCACTTCCCAGAGTTCAGCCTCCAGCCACCTGCTCCCCCTCCTCATCCAGAACCCCCTTCTCCTCGACCCTGCACCTCCTTCAAGAGGCAAAAGCCAGGTCCCGGCGCAGGAGGTGAAGCGGTGGTGGCGGCCGTTGGTCATGCCTGTCCAGACTTTGAAACTCGAGTTTCCTGTGGTGGAACCTGAAGGCAAAGGAAGGGATCAGATCCTCGCGTGTCCCGCTCGGTGTGCACATCCACACGCTCCCTGAGCGAGGGTCCTGTGTGTGGATGTGGCCACCTGAGAACGTCTCAGGACAGGCCCTGGGGTCCTGAACCCCAGTCCTCTAAGTGCCCAGCGTGTCGGAAGCAGGGGGCGACCGTCAGCCCCACTGGAGTGTGAGGGCAGGGAGCTGTCTGCAGGGGGGGCATGGAGAGGGGCTGCCCCTGACCTCGGGGGGCCCCGGGCGGCCAGCAGGCATTGCAGGGCTGTCGGGGTCTCTCAGGGGCTCTCAGGTCCTAGAAGTGCTGGGAAAGCAGGTGACACCTTCAGAGAGACACGGGGGCTTGGCCGGGGGAGGCCCTGGCGGGGGTGTGTGGAGACGGGGGTGTGTGGAGACGGTGGCCGGGGCATCTCTTTCCTGGTGAAGCAGGGTGAGAGCAGAGGGCTTCTCGCCCGGGCCCTCTGGGCCAAGGACCCGAACAGACAGCCCCTCAGGTGACTCCTGTGTATTTCAACAGGCAGTTGCTGCATTTGAAGATGGAGCTGGGACCACGGCAAGCCAACATTTCTGCCCATGCGTCCCAGATATGTCCCCACTCGCCTGCTTAACAAATCAGAGACGGAGTTGAAGAGATGACCCGGCTCCGTGGGGCCCTGCTGTGAGGGGGAGAGGAGCCTGGGCAGGTCTCAGAGGGGCACACCAGCACAGAAAGCGCTGTCCGCCAGAGCAGATATTGGGTTCCAACTTGACAAACCAGGAGAAGGACAGTGTGGAGTGGGAGCCGCGGCTCCAGGCAAACCTGCTCCCTTCCAGATGAGCACAGCACTCGCCGCGCGCAGGACCCCACGCTCAGGACACCGCCTCCGCACAGCAGGGGTTTCAGAATGGGGCACACACAGCCCTGTCCTCAAAAAACTGCAACTGGACCTGAGAGAGAGGGGCACCACAGTCCGCTGGAAGCAAAGCGAGACGCAGAAAGGCAGGACAAGACAGCGAGTGGGGTCCAGAAGTCAGGCCCTGGAGCCCCCCAAACTGGATGCCCAGGGGAGCCCGGGCAGGAGGGATGATGAGGCTGGGGAAGCCCAGGCCTGTGTCCCCGAAGGGAAATGGCTGGAAAGCAGGGGCACGGTCATGTCCACGTGGTGAGGGTGACAGTGAGCTGGGCAGTTTGACTCAAGTTCACGAGGGACGCTGGGGAAGAACTTGGGTTTGGAAATGTGAGGGACCTGGGGAGAAGGACTAAGACTCTGCCCCTCCCTGCAGGTGGCTGGGGCTGGGTGGGGGGCTCTGAGGGCCAGAGTCACGCATTATTTCAGGGGGAGTTCCTGGCAGCAGGGTACCCGGGGACTGTGGGTGAAACCTTTGAAAACCAGCCAGGGGGCTGTGGCCGGCTCCAGAGAGGGCCAGGACGCAGAATCACAGAATCCTGTGATTTCAGAAGTGGCCAAATGGGTGTGGCTGTTCAGCCAGTGTGGACCAGTCATTTCCAGTTACGGTGGCATCTAGAGGAGAGCAGACAGTTTCAACTTCGGGCTTTGTGCATAGGAAATTCAGAACCGATTAATTTACTTATATTCCTCTTCTCAGTCTAACTAATTCCCAGGGCCTTAAGCAGGTGTGCCTCTGTCCACCCCATGACAGTACAGCCCACTGTTGTAGAGGACGCTTTGTAATTGAAAGAGGCGCCTGTGATCTTGGAAGAGGCTCCGACCGGCCGTGTGCTCCTGCCATCTTGGCTGCACCACGCAGGCCTGGGCTCTGAGATCTCTCGGCTCAGGAAAACTGGGGCTCAGACCCACAGCAACTGTGCCTCTGTAGCCCACGATGCTCTTTGAAAATCTGAAGTCCAAATCAGCAATCTGAAGGACTAAAGAATATAAAGAGAACAGAAAACACATTTCCAAAAAGAGAAAAGGCAGACTCGGCCATACTAACCTGAAACAACCCAAAGCGAGTTCAGGAGCTGAGCGTGCCGTGGCGCTGCGCAGACAGCCTGGCCCCAGGGTGGGGCTTCGGGGTGGGCCCCGGTGGGGCCTACTCCACCTGCCTCCCAGGACCTTGAGAAGCAGCGGCCGGAACGCGTCCTACCTGGTCCCTTATGGGCTGCGCTCTCACGGCCCACAGTTTGATGTCCTCCCTGGAGGAGGACAGCTGGGGGACTTGGCCATAGTCCCGGTTATACACAGGACCCGGGAAGCTTGCCTGTGGGCAGCTGGGGAGCAGGGGCAGATTCCGTCTTCACGTGGAGACCGGGGCCTGGGGGCTCCTGGCTGCTGCCAGCCACAGGCCTGCCCCTGCCCCGAGTAGACCCAAGCCCGCTCAGCACTGCTTCTGGAACCCTCCACGAGAAGGAGGTTTCTGAAGTGTGGGACCCGCCTCCCCTAGGACCCGGGAAACTGCTGCTGATTCTTTTCTCCTCCTAAATAAACACCCACTTCTATACCTATTCCTTAACCATGGTTTCCAGTTTCTCCTGCTCCGACATGTTTTTTTCCACATGGGACTAGGCCAAGGAGGGTCAGCCTCAGGGGCTGCTCGGGAGGACTGTCCTTGGACAGCGAATTCATACAATGTAACAGGAGTTTGGCTGTCTCTGTTGCCTGCCGGGGCAGCCTGGGCTGAGGATGGGGTGTGATCGTTGTTAAAGAAAAACCGTCCTAAACTCAGCCTGGGATAGAATTTTCTCAGATGCGAAGAGACCCTTAAACAAGCCTCTTTTTGTATCTAGTCCAGCAAAGAGCAAGCCCTCCATCTCCTGCATGACTTCGTAAGGAGGGAATCTCCGGACTGATCTACGGGAGGCTTTGTCCATTGTAGCAAGAGCCTAACAAATGGTCACCGGGCCTCAGAACCAAGCCCCTGGCCTGCTCTTCCTGCCCGCTCTCCATCCTCCGAGCTGCCCTAACAGCCCATCCGCATTCTTTGGCCCTTTCTCTTCTGCATTTGTCTTGCGAAATGTCCCTTCTTCATCGTCTTCTCTCCTGGGCCCAGTGACAAGCCTCTGAGTCAGATCTGAGTGACAGAGCCCAGGGCGCTCGCCCCTCCTGGCTTTTGACTTTCCCCACTTCCCTGCCGCCCTCCCGGTCACTGACCACCCCTCACCCCAGCCAAGGGCCTAGCACAGGGCGGGACATAGCGGGATCCCATGGTCCTGGAGGATGGCTGGTCACTTCCCTGGACGGCCAGAAGTGATCTTCTCTACCCACCGTGCTGTCCCAGGTGGCTCTGGCCAGCTCGCAGGGGCACAGCCCTCAGCTCCTGGGCTCCCAGCACAAACAGAGCCATGGCCCAGGGTCTGGGGCACGGGAGAGAAGCGCCGTGTCAGCTCCTGGGCTAGAGGCTTAGGGTGAGGTTGACAGCATTGAAGCAGGTGCCTCTCCAGGGTTAGAACCTGACACCCAGGACTCCACTTTTCATTTATTGACTAACGTCTGATATTTAAAAACCAAAAGCAAGAAGAATGGGCCCATCAAATGCAGATGGCCCCTGAGGTGATCCTTTGACTTATTATTGAGTAGCCGATCCTGCAGAGGTGTAGGATAGGCTTGATCCGTGCAAAGGTGTGACCCCGCTTGTCTCACCCGTGACCCCAGCCAGGCCTTGAATCTCTGAGTCTCAGTTTACCCATTTGGAGGCTTACCAGTGCTCAGCATTAAAAGGATGCTTTTGATTGAAATGAGCAGTTTATAAAACTGTAAAATGAAATAATAAATCATAATTGCCCAGCACATCATACTCTTTAAAGTTCCTGAGTGTGTATGGGGTGTGTGGAGACTGCCTGTCAAAATCCGGGAACCCGCCTGCTTGGGGCAGGGACAAGGGCTCTTCTGAGGGTGCTGGTGTTGAGCTGTGTGAGTTGGGCTGTGGGCAGCGTCTTGTTTCTGGAAGAAACAGCTTCGGTGAGTCCTCTTTCTATTTAGGCAAATATAAGCCATTTGGTATTGATTTTTTTAAAAAGATCCTGAAGTTTTAAAAAAGCCTTATTCTGAAGAATTTATCCAAATGCAGGAGTTGTAGCTTAGGATTTTAATATTTTTAATCTAAAAACGTAACATTAGCTACAGGAAGGCTGTGCACAAAGAAAGGGTACAACTCCGCGTCTCTTGAGGACGGGCTGGGTTCTGGGAGGTGATCCTCAGGCGATGGCATAATTGCAGAAGATAGGGAGTGCCCAGAACGTCACAGGGCCCCAGACGTCCAGGCAGTCCCCTGGTGTGGCCTTTGATGCAGGCCCAGGACGCAGCACACATGAGACACTGGAGGCTGTGGTGGCAGAGCGCGCACTTCACAGCAAGCCTTGATTCTTGTAGGCAGAGGTCATTCTGAAACTTGCAAAACGTCCAGGAGGGCCCCCCACAGCGGCAGCACAGCGGCTCAGCGCTGGTCGCGCCTTGGCCCCTGCTGGCTCTCAGTGCCTTGCTTTGGTGGCACTGGCAGTGCGGTGGGCACGTCACATCAGCACTGCCCAACTGCATGGTGACAGTGTGTCATCTCCAGGTCACAGGGGTCTTGAGTTCCGTTGCGTCTTGCAGGACCCTGTTGTGTCTGGGGTTCGTCACTGTGGTCCCTCCCGGCAGCGCGTGGCTGTGTTTGCTTCCACCTTGACCCCCGTGAAGACGTGTTAATTGGAGGCGGTGAGTAAGACCTAACAGGTGCTCAGGCCACAGGACTCTGCTGGTCTAGACGTGATGTTTTCTGGGCTGTGACGTGCTGCATGAGTTGTGGTGACACTTATTAACAACAATTGTCCTCCTGTCCACCTGGCAGGGACCCCCAGGGCACCCCAGGGAGCAAGGCCCTGGGGGGCCCCAGGCTCCAGTGCTGGGGTGGCCCGCAGGTCTCCTCTGGTCTTTCACTCTGGTATTTCCTGGGCCACAGTCCACTCAGTCCTTCATCCGGGTCTGACCCTTGGACCTGGACATGGCCCCTTCCCTGTGTGCATTTTTTCTTTTTCAGGACTGGGGATGGAACTCAGGGCCTTGCTGTGCTCAGTGTGAGGAACACGCTCACCTGCCCAAACCCAGAGAACGGTCCTGGGACACGGGGCACAGCAAGGCAAACCAACCACAGGGCTTCGTGACTTCAAGATCTGGTGTCTGGGGCGCAGAGCACCCAGAGGGCTACCAGCAGCACCTGCTCCCCTGGTGTGCAAGGTCCCTCCCCAGCTCCTGCTGGCTGAGCACTGTGGGGTGCACGGTCTTCTTGAATGTCACTCGGGTTTTACTGTCTCCTTTGGGGTTATTTGAAGAAATGCACCTTTAGTGGTCCCCGCCTGCCTCCTCTTCTGGAGGGAAAGTACTTGAACTGAGGGCCTTGGGCACGTAAGTGGCCCTACCCCTCTGCCTGAGCCTCTCTTATTAACAGACGTCCACCTCTGTTGCCTACCCCACTTCCTGAGAGTCAGGGGCTGTTCAGGAGCATGGATTCTGGATCTGCCACCCACAGGCCGTGCTGCTCCTGTGAGTCACCTGGTCTCCGCTCTGTCCTAGGTCCCTCTGGCTGCCTCTCTTACATCCCAACTGGACTCTGAGGCTAGAGCCTGGACTCTGAGGAAGGACCACAGGACTTCCTAGTTCTCGCCCCAGCAGGTGCTCTCCACTGAGCTACCTCCCAATCCCTGCATTTTTTTTGTGTGTGTGTCTTTTCTGGTTCTAATTCTTCGGCTTCTAGGGCCCTCAACACAAGACGGTTCCCTGAACTTCTGTTTCCCTAGGGAGGCCGGTCGGCCCGTCAGGCAGGACACAGCACTGTGGGGGGCGGGGAGGGCAGATTCTGGAGGCCCCCTGCAGCGGGGGTCAGGGTGGCCTTTCTTCTCCCCTAGGTCACCCCAAGCAGCTGATGTAGACATTCCTTTCAAATAAATGCAGAATCCCAGAGGGATCCTCCTCTGTCACCAGGCACAGAGCAGGCGTGTGAGGAGGGTGGCAGACAGAGCAGATGTGGGCCCTCCCACTCCTGCCCGGGACGCTCAAGATGGTATTTAGACACACGACTGAGCAGGCCTTCAGGTGCCAGGGAGGGGCAGCCACCCTGGTGGGGGGAGGCAGCCGGGCTGGGGGGCCTGGGGGAGGGCAGACACAGGTACCGCCTCAGACTGGATGGCGTCCCATCTGGAACAGGCACCAAGACCGCAGGACGGTGGGGAGTTAAAAGGCCCCCCCTTGGGTTGCCCTTTCCTTGAAGGGAGACTGGAAATTATCTGGCGGCCTGGGGGGCTGCCATCTGTGGAGACCCTGCATGGAAATAAGGTCACCTTAGAGAAAGTCAGTCCTAAACAGGAATCATGCCCGGACAGCCAGCAGTCCCACCTGCGGTCTGCAGAACCCGGCCTGAGAAGGGCAGGGCGCCCGTGGTGAAGCCCCCAGGGAGGAAGGCCCAGCGCCCACCCCCCCCGTGAAGCTCCCGAGGAAAGTCACAGATCACGGCAGGAACCACACTCCAGGGGACGGGTGTCCAAGAAGGGGACAACAAGAGAGTACCCAGGAGTGACACCGTCAGTGTCCGCGGCAGGTGCCCGGGCCGCGCTCTCCCGCGTGCCAGGCACTGTCCACGTCTTGCCCCCCAACAGCGAGACGGAGACCACACCACCACGTCCACAGCAGGTGAAGGGCCAGAGTTGCCTGTGCATTGCGCAACGTGCCCTTGAACCCCGTCACAGAGACCTGTTTCTCTGCCACCTCTTCTCTGCTCTTCATGGAGATGACCAGACGGTTGGGTGACTGCCTCGCCCCTCCTTCGCAGCCTCTGTTGGTCAGGTGTGGCCATGGGCTCAGTCCTCTCCAGGGGAACGTGAGCAGAAGTGACAGTGACTGCTGCACTGGCACCTGGGGACCAGAGGGTTGCTCCTCCAGGACCCCTCTGTCACACGGGCTGCAACCCAGATGCGGCCGCCCATCTTCCCCCTGTGCACACGGACCACACCCTTCAGTGATGCCACTGGCCTGAACGAGCCACAACCTGCCACTTACCTGGGTTGCCACATGAAGGAGAAATACGTCTCCACCCCTTTGGGCTTCAGAATTCCTGTGTGGCCCGTGTTCCAGCCATCTAGTCCTTGGGAGGGGGTTACCAGGGATTGAGCTCGGGGGCACTCAACCACTGAGCCCCATCCCCAGCCCTATTCTATGTTTTATTTAGAGACAGGGTCTCCCTGACTTGCTTAGCACCTCACTATTGCTGAGGCTGGCTTTGAACTGGTGATCCTCCTGTCTCAGCCTCCTGAGCTGCAGGTATTACAGGCATGAGCCACTGCGCCTGGCTCCTTGTCCTTCTCAAAGCCAGGTGTGTTGGTGGGGAATCGGTCCAGATCCGTGGCCTGGCAGGTGGCCGTCCTCTGCACCAGGAGGGGTCATACTTGGATGCCACTGGAGGAAGGACTAGGAACCGTCAGGCAGGTGCACTTCAGAATGCAAAAGAGTCGATGGGTTTTCCAAAGAACCCAGCTGAGACTTAGAAATGAAACCCGGTGGAAGAAAATGTCACACTCAAAGTTTTGGGGGAGGAATTTGCCTCTGAGGTGCTGGTAGAGTAAGTGGGTCAGCTCAGATGACAGTCAGGGGCACGGGGAGGGGAGCCTGGTGGGTCTGGGGGCCTTGGGAAGAGAGCTGAGGAGAAGTGAGGGGCTGGGGGACCAGGAGAGTGAGGACCAGGCCTGGCGGGAAGCCACGAGACGTCTCCCGAGAACAGACCTCTGGAGGGCGGTGCTGCCTGGGCTGCCCCTAGAAGCTCAGTCTTTGGGGGGCATTAGAGAGCTCCGGGGTCCCTCCTCCTGGTGCAGGAGAGCGTCTGTCCTCTGTCCGTGGTCTGGGTGGAGACGTCCAGCACGTTGGCTCTAACACAGTCACTTCTCTCTGCTAGGAAGAGCTCAGACTGCCACTGTCCCGGGCAGGCGGTGAGAGGAGCAGGCCGCAGGGGCCCAGAGGGGTGCCCTAGGGTGCTGTGGCACTGTGCTCCTTACCTGGGTGAGGGTTTGCTGAGCCTCTGCGTGTTCAGTGCTGACCCGGGGTGGTCCCAAGAAGATCAGGTGGTCTTCCTGCGCAAGGGGATGCCCGGGACGGGGATGGACCTGCTCCAGGAGACGGCCCCGGGTAACGGGAGACTGAGATTGGGCTGAACCAGTGGAGTAGAGGAATGTGACCAGGAGAGACGGATCTCTCTGGGTGTCATGCTGCCTTTTTTCCTGACTGTGAGCTGTGGGCAGGAGGGCTGGGCAGCGGGCAGCGCACACTCAGCACTGTGACCACCATCACCACAGTGGCGCCGTGCGTGCATCCAGCTACGCTCGTCCCTCCAGACCAGCCCCCAAGTCTTGTTTCTTAAATGATCACCTGATCCAGAGCTCCCAGGGTCTAGGCTAGCAGCCCAGGGACAGTGACGTCTAGCACAGTCGGGGACTTCAGCTCTCCCTCGGGGGCCTGGTTCACCCAGACTGGCCAAGTGTCGGCCACGAAGCCACGGGTTGCCTCCTCGGGCTCTGACTGCAGTGTGTGCCTGGACGGTGGTGGTCTGCACTAGATTTCTGAGCAAGCTCTCGGGCTTCTGTTCATTCGCCTGAGGACGTGCACACCTGAGTGATGGGAAGAATTACATGTGTACAGTCAGTTGTGTGCTGCAGTTAGCTTGTACCGGCTTGCAAGGGCAAATGGTTAAATTCTCAGAAAAGCCTGAGAGCCTGTTATTAAAATTTAAACTTAGTAATTATTAAAATTTTGTATTATATTTACAATTATATTAAAAACAAATGTAATATACTTAAAGCTTATTGCTTCCTAGTTATTTCGCTATTGTCTATATTCTCACATTATGTTTATTGTGTCTGCATATTAGTCAGTTATCCATCACTATAATGAAATACCTGACAAAAGATATTTATGAAGACAAGAGGTTTGCTTGGCTCATAGTTCTGGAGATTTGAAGTCCAAACAGCACAGCAAGGGCTTTGCCACTCCTTGACTGCATCACCTGGTGGTGTGGACCAATGGTGGGAATGTGAGTGGGAGCAAGTGATGGACAGGAACAGGAGAGAGCTGGGAGGGCGGGCTTTCTCCTTGTGCCATAAGTCTCTCGTGAGAGCTCACAGGGTGGTGAGAGCTGGCTTCCGTGTGCACACCCCGGTGACCCGAGGACCTCCCAGTCCACCTCTAAGGTTTCCAGCACCTTTAATACCACCATGATGGGGACCAGGACTCCCATCATGTGCCCCTGGACTGGGGGACGCCGTCACACCATACCCAAGCTGCCGCCGCCGTCTGATGGTAGAAATGCCACCAGCGGCACGTCCCTGTGCTCCTCTCCTCTCTGCTCAGCGCTGTCAGGGGGCCACCGAGTCAGCCTGGCCGGAGGACCTGGCACCGAATCAGCCCCTTCCTGCAGAGACGGTGACGCACACCAGGGTGCGTTTGCTGGGGTCCGCTGTGCCGGGCTCGTCGGAGACCCTGTGAAGCCACTCTGCACTCGGTCCAGCACCGCCCAGGACCCGCACTGCCTGCTGGCCCGCGCCGAGGAAGACTTGGCGCCTGCTGTCTTCTAAGGGCTGCTGTCCGCCTCACCCTGGTTTGGCCCTTGAGGAGAGCCTGTCACTATCTTCTGTGAACAAGGAGGAACTCAAGGGATGGAGAAGGGGCGTCCTTCCCAGGGTCACCCATCTAGTGGCTCCCAGCCCTGGGTTGGAGCCCACGCCCTGGCTCCGGAGCAGGGCTCTCGTGCCTGCTCGGCTGCCCTTGCTGGCCTGGGTGCCCCAACAGAGCAGCGAACAGGCAGGGTTTGCACTGAGCTTGACTCTCAGCTGTGGAGGGGTACAAAGGTGTCACCCTGAGCACATAGATGTCAGCTGGCCATGAGAGCCAGGGCGGGGCGGAGCCAGAGTGACAGGATACATGGAGGCAGGCAGGAGGGCATGTGCATCTTGTCTTCCCTGTTGTTCCTGTTTACAGACGAAGAAGTTGAGGCTCAGAGAGGCCAAAACTGCACCTGAGGACACACAGCAGGGCTCCTAGGGTGGGGCTGCGGCCCTGCCCTCCACTCCCTCAACTGCCCACTCCAGGTCACAGGGCTGACTTTCCTGTGCAGACGCAGGTGGCTGGAATCTGCCAGGTCCTTCCTCCTTTGTTTCTCTGTCCCTGGTAGCCACAGGAGAGGACGTGGCTGGCAGCTGGCTTGGCGGGCTGCTGAGAGCCTGCGGGAGGGCCTGCGGCATCCTGAGCCTGGAGCCAGCCACAGGCCGCACGCTGGCCCCCGAGGGCTCGGCCAGGGAGAGCAGCCTGTTGTGGCAGCGCAGGCCGCAGGTGGGAAGCCGGAGCCCAGAGGGCGTGGTTGGATTCCACTTCTCAAAACAGGCTCCTGAGGAGCGCTGCAGGGGTCGAGGGAGCCCTTCTCTAAAGCACCCCGCGCTGCCCTGCTGCCCCGTGGAGATGCCGCATTTATGTCCACGTGGTCTGACCTTTACTTTGGTGGCATTTACTGATTCTGTGAATGCGGCCATTTCTCACTTCTGCAACTTAATAGGAAACCGGACCCTGGTCAAGCCCAGCCTAGCCCACCCAGAGGGAAGATCTCCAAAATGTTCCCCTGGATCCTGGGACCAGAGAGGCCCCAGGATTCTGGATTCTAGTCCACTTAAAATTCTGACGTCAGGGGAACCAGAAGAAAGTGTCACTTTAATGCTAGGTCAAAGCGTCAGTTTGACATTTGGGGGAGCAACAGAAGCCAGATCTGTGAAAGCAGCCCGCGTCTTGGGTGGACAGTGCTCCCGGGTTACAGGTACTGGGGCTCCTGGTCCCTCAGTGGCAGCTCCACCGTTCAGGCTCAGGGCCAGGTGGGCACTGCGGGACGCCCTGCCCATGTGCTCACAAGGCCACAGTCAAGGTGCTGGCCGGTCGGCTCCTCCCTGGAGGAGACCTGCTGCTGGCTCCTTTGGGTCCCTGGCAGAATTCAGGTCCTTGAGGTCAGAGGGCCCATCTCTCTGGAGGCAGCCCACACTCCCTGGCCCACAGCCTCTGCATCCTCAGGGCCGGCAGTGGCCAGGGGTGTCCGTCCTCACTGCAAATGGCTTTCAGACACTCCACTCCTGCTCGAGCTGCGGAACATTCTCAGTTCTGAGTGTTGATGTGACCCACTGGGTCCACCTGCTTAGCCCAGGGCACCCTCGCTGCCCTGATGTGTAACTGAGGGCCAAAGTCCCCTTGCTGTGTAACGTGACCTCCATGGGGATCAGGAGGACACGCCACCGTGGAAGTTGCCATCCCACGTGGCTGCGGGTGGCAGGAGTCCAGGCCGACACTGGCCTAGGCAAGCAATACTTCCCTCAGGCAGCGGTCAAGTGGTCCACCACGGGGCGGTCAGCGGACTCAGGATCCCGCATCACGGCAGGCCAGGGCGTGCTCCACCTGTGCTCACGGCCTCTGACCACTCCACAGGCAGCACCAGACGAGGAAGTCTCTGAGGAAGGCTTCTGGAAACTTCCATCTGGTATTTTGGTTGCATTTCATTGGCCTGGAATTACAGGTCCAAAAGGATTCTGAAAAACGTTTTTTATTTTGGATGTAGTCCCAGAAAAGTTCTATAGCGGGGGCCAACAGGACACTCCGCACCAGGGGAGTCAGCACAGGGGATGAATCAGCACTGGGGTAAGTCAGCACTGCGATAAGTCAGCACTGGGGTAAGTCAGCACTAAGGGTAAGTCAGCACTGGGTTAAGTCAGCACTGGGGTAAGTCAGCACTAAGGGTAAGTCAGCACTGGGGTAAGTCAGCACTGGGGTAAGTCAGCACTGAGGGTAAGTCAGCACTAAGGGTAAATCAGCACTGGGGTAAGTCAGCACTGAGGGTAAGTCAGCACTAAGGGTAAAACAGCACTGGGGTAAGTCAGCACTAAGGGTAAGTCAGCACTGGGGTAAGTCAGCACTGAGGGTAAGTCAGCACTGAGGGTAAGTCAGCACTGGGGGTAAGTCAGCACTAAGGGTAAGTCAGCACTAAGGGTAAGTCAGCACTGAGGTAAGTCAGCACTGGGTTAAGTCAGCACTAAGGGTAAGTCAGCACTAAGGGTAAGTCAGCACTGAGGTAAGTCAGCACTGAGGGTAAGTCAGCACTGGGTTAAGTCAGCACTGGGGTAAGTCAGCACTGGGGTAAATCAGCACTGGGGGTAAGTCAGCACTAAGGGTAAGTCAGCACTGAGGTAAGTCAGCACTGAGGGTAAGTCAGCACTGGGTTAAGTCAGCACTGGGTTAAGTCAGCACTGGGGTAAGTCAGCACTGGGGTAAGTCAGAACTGGGGGTAAGTCAGCACTAAGGGTAAGTCAGCACTGGGGTAAGTCAGCACTGGGGTAAGTCAGCACTGAGGGTAAGTCAGCACTGGGTTAAGTCAGCACTGGGGTAAATCAGCACTGGGGGTAAGTCAGCACTAAGGGTAAGTCAGCACTGAGGTAAGTCAGCACTGAGGGTAAGTCAGCACTGGGTTAAGTCAGCACTGGGTTAAGTCAGCACTGGGGTAAGTCAGCACTGGGGGTAAGTCAGCACTAAGGGTAAGTCAGCACTGGGGTAAGTCAGCACTGGGGTAAGTCAGCACTGAGGGTAAGTCAGCACTAAGGGTAAATCAGCACTGGGGTAAGTCAGCACTGAGGGTAAGTCAGCACTAAGGGTAAAACAGCACTGGGGTAAGTCAGCACTAAGGGTAAGTCAGCACTGGGGTAAGTCAGCACTGAGGGTAAGTCAGCACTGAGGGTAAGTCAGCACTGGGGTAAGTCAGCACTGGGGTAAGTCAGCACTAAGGGTAAGTCAGCACTGGGGTAAGTCAGCACTGGGGTAAGTCAGCACTGAGGGTAAGTCAGCAATAAAGGTAAATCAGCACTGGGGTAAGTCAGCACTAAGGGTAAGTCAGCACTGGGGTAAGTCAGCACTGGGGTAAGTCAGCACTGGGGTAAGTCAGCACTAAGGGTAAATCAGCACTGGGGTAAGTCAGCACTAAGGGTAAGTCAGCACTGGGGTAAGTCAGCACTGGGGTAAGTCAGCACTGGGGTAAGTCAGCACTAAGGGTAAGTCAGCACTGGGGTAAGTCAGCACTGGGGTAAGTCAGCACTAAGGGTAAATCAGCACTGGGGTAAGTCAGCACTAACGGTAAGTCAGCACTGGGGTAAGTCAGCACTGGGGTAAGTCAGCACTAAGGGTAAGTCAGCACTGGGGTAAGTCAGCACTGAGGGTAAGTCAGCACTGGGGTAAGTCAGCACTGGGGTAAGTCAGCACTAAGGGTAAATCAGCACTGGGGTAAGTCAGCACTGGGGTAAGTCAGCACTGGGGTAAGTCAGCACTAAGGGTAAGTCAGCACTGGGGTAAGTCAGCACTAAGGGTAAGTCAGCACTGGGTTAAGTCAGCACTGGGGTAAATCAGCACGGGGTAAGTCAGCACTGGGGTAAGTCAGCACGGGGTAAGTCAGCACTGGGGTAAGTCAGCACTGGGGTAAATCAGCACGGGGTAAGTCAGCACTAAGGGTAAGTCAGCACTGGGGTAAGTCAGCACTGGGGTAAATCAGCACGGGGTAAGTCAGAACTGGGGTAAGTCAGCACTGGGGTAAGTCAGCACTGGGGTAAATCAGCACGGAGTAAGTCAGCACTAAGGGTAAGTCAGCACTGAGGGTAAGTCAGCACTGGGGTAAGTCAGCACTGGGGTAAGTCAGCACTGGGGGTAAGTCAGCACTGGGGTAAGTCAGCACTGGGGTAAATCAACACGGGGTAAGTCAGCACTAAGGGTAAGTCAGCACTGAGGGTAAGTCAGCACTGGGGTAAGTCAGCACTGGGGTAAGTCAGCACTGGGGTAAGACAGCACTGGAGTAAGTCAGCACTAAGGGTAAATCAGCAATGGGGTAAGTCAGTACTGGGGTAAGTCAGCACTAAGGGTAAGTCAGCACTAAGGGTAAGTCAGCACTGAGGGTAAGTCAGCACTAAGGGTAAGTCAGCACTGAGGGTAAGTCAGCACTAAGGGTAAATCAGCACTGGGGTAAGTCAGCACTGGGGTAAGACAGCACTGGGGTAAGTCAGCACTAAGGGTAAGTCAGCACTGGGGTAAGTCAGCACTAAGGGTAAGTCAGCACTGGGGTAAGTCAGCACTGGGGTAAGACAGCACTGGGGTAAGTCAGCACTAAGGGTAAGTCAGCACTGGGGTAAGTCAGCACTAAGGGTAAGTCAGCACTGGGGTAGGTCAGCACTAAGGGTAAGTCAGCACTGAGGGTAAGTCAGCACTGGGGTAAGTCAGCACTGGGGTAAGTCAGCACTGTGGGTAAGTCAGCACTGGTGTAAGTCAGCACTAAGGGTAAATCAGCACTAAGGGTAAGTCAGCACTGGGTTAAGTCAGCACTGGGGTAAGTCAGCACTGGGGTAAGTCAGCACTGGAGTAAGTCAGCACTGGGGTAAGTCAGCACTAAGGGTAAATCAGCACTGGGGTAAGTCAGCACTAAGGGTAAATCAGCACTGGGGTAAGTCAGCACTAAGGGTAAATCAGCACTGGGGTAAGTCAGCACTGGGGTAAGTCAGCACTGGGGTAAGTCAGCACTAAGGGTAAATCAGCACTGGGGTAAGTCAGCACTGGGGTAAGTCAGCACTGGGGTAAGTCAGCACTAAGGGTAAATCAGCACTGGGGTAAATCAGCACTGAGGGTAAGTCAGCACTGGGGTAAGTCAGCACTGAGGGTAAGTCAGCACTGAGGGTAAGTCAGCACTGGGGGTAAGTCAGCACTAAGGGTAAGTCAGCACTAAGGGTAAGTCAGCACTGAGGTAAGTCAGCACTGGGTTAAGTCAGCACTAAGGGTAAGTCAGCACTAAGGGTAAGTCAGCACTGAGGTAAGTCAGCACTGAGGGTAAGTCAGCACTGGGTTAAGTCAGCACTGGGGTAAGTCAGCACTGGGGTAAATCAGCACTGGGGGTAAGTCAGCACTAAGGGTAAGTCAGCACTGAGGTAAGTCAGCACTGAGGGTAAGTCAGCACTGGGTTAAGTCAGCACTGGGTTAAGTCAGCACTGGGGTAAGTCAGCACTGGGGTAAGTCAGAACTGGGGGTAAGTCAGCACTAAGGGTAAGTCAGCACTGGGGTAAGTCAGCACTGGGGTAAGTCAGCACTGAGGGTAAGTCAGCACTGGGTTAAGTCAGCACTGGGGTAAATCAGCACTGGGGGTAAGTCAGCACTAAGGGTAAGTCAGCACTGAGGTAAGTCAGCACTGAGGGTAAGTCAGCACTGGGTTAAGTCAGCACTGGGTTAAGTCAGCACTGGGGTAAGTCAGCACTGGGGGTAAGTCAGCACTAAGGGTAAGTCAGCACTGGGGTAAGTCAGCACTGGGGTAAGTCAGCACTGAGGGTAAGTCAGCACTAAGGGTAAATCAGCACTGGGGTAAGTCAGCACTGAGGGTAAGTCAGCACTAAGGGTAAAACAGCACTGGGGTAAGTCAGCACTAAGGGTAAGTCAGCACTGGGGTAAGTCAGCACTGAGGGTAAGTCAGCACTGAGGGTAAGTCAGCACTGGGGTAAGTCAGCACTGGGGTAAGTCAGCACTAAGGGTAAGTCAGCACTGGGGTAAGTCAGCACTGGGGTAAGTCAGCACTGAGGGTAAGTCAGCAATAAAGGTAAATCAGCACTGGGGTAAGTCAGCACTAAGGGTAAGTCAGCACTGGGGTAAGTCAGCACTGGGGTAAGTCAGCACTGGGGTAAGTCAGCACTAAGGGTAAATCAGCACTGGGGTAAGTCAGCACTAAGGGTAAGTCAGCACTGGGGTAAGTCAGCACTGGGGTAAGTCAGCACTGGGGTAAGTCAGCACTAAGGGTAAGTCAGCACTGGGGTAAGTCAGCACTGGGGTAAGTCAGCACTAAGGGTAAATCAGCACTGGGGTAAGTCAGCACTAACGGTAAGTCAGCACTGGGGTAAGTCAGCACTGGGGTAAGTCAGCACTAAGGGTAAGTCAGCACTGGGGTAAGTCAGCACTGAGGGTAAGTCAGCACTGGGGTAAGTCAGCACTGGGGTAAGTCAGCACTAAGGGTAAATCAGCACTGGGGTAAGTCAGCACTGGGGTAAGTCAGCACTGGGGTAAGTCAGCACTAAGGGTAAGTCAGCACTGGGGTAAGTCAGCACTAAGGGTAAGTCAGCACTGGGTTAAGTCAGCACTGGGGTAAATCAGCACGGGGTAAGTCAGCACTGGGGTAAGTCAGCACGGGGTAAGTCAGCACTGGGGTAAGTCAGCACTGGGGTAAATCAGCACGGGGTAAGTCAGCACTAAGGGTAAGTCAGCACTGGGGTAAGTCAGCACTGGGGTAAATCAGCACGGGGTAAGTCAGAACTGGGGTAAGTCAGCACTGGGGTAAGTCAGCACTGGGGTAAATCAGCACGGAGTAAGTCAGCACTAAGGGTAAGTCAGCACTGAGGGTAAGTCAGCACTGGGGTAAGTCAGCACTGGGGTAAGTCAGCACTGGGGGTAAGTCAGCACTGGGGTAAGTCAGCACTGGGGTAAATCAACACGGGGTAAGTCAGCACTAAGGGTAAGTCAGCACTGAGGGTAAGTCAGCACTGGGGTAAGTCAGCACTGGGGTAAGTCAGCACTGGGGTAAGACAGCACTGGAGTAAGTCAGCACTAAGGGTAAATCAGCAATGGGGTAAGTCAGTACTGGGGTAAGTCAGCACTAAGGGTAAGTCAGCACTAAGGGTAAGTCAGCACTGAGGGTAAGTCAGCACTAAGGGTAAGTCAGCACTGAGGGTAAGTCAGCACTAAGGGTAAATCAGCACTGGGGTAAGTCAGCACTGGGGTAAGACAGCACTGGGGTAAGTCAGCACTAAGGGTAAGTCAGCACTGGGGTAAGTCAGCACTAAGGGTAAGTCAGCACTGGGGTAAGTCAGCACTGGGGTAAGACAGCACTGGGGTAAGTCAGCACTAAGGGTAAGTCAGCACTGGGGTAAGTCAGCACTAAGGGTAAGTCAGCACTGGGGTAAGTCAGCACTGGGGTAAGACAGCACTGGGGTAAGTCAGCACTAAGGGTAAGTCAGCACTGGGGTAAGTCAGCACTAAGGGTAAGTCAGCACTGGGGTAGGTCAGCACTAAGGGTAAGTCAGCACTGAGGGTAAGTCAGCACTGGGGTAAGTCAGCACTGGGGTAAGTCAGCACTGTGGGTAAGTCAGCACTGGTGTAAGTCAGCACTAAGGGTAAATCAGCACTAAGGGTAAGTCAGCACTGGGTTAAGTCAGCACTGGGGTAAGTCAGCACTGGGGTAAGTCAGCACTGGAGTAAGTCAGCACTGGGGTAAGTCAGCACTAAGGGTAAATCAGCACTGGGGTAAGTCAGCACTAAGGGTAAATCAGCACTGGGGTAAGTCAGCACTAAGGGTAAATCAGCACTGGGGGTAAATCAGCACTTAGGGTAAGTCAGCACTGGGGTAAGTCAGCACTGGGGTAAGTCAGCACTGGGGTAAGTCAGCACTAAGGGTAAATCAGCACTGGGGTAAGTCAGCACTGGGGTAAGTCAGCACTGGGGTAAGTCAGCACTAAGGGTAAATCAGCACTGGGGTAAGTTAGCACTGGGGTAAGTCAGCACTGGGGTAAGTCAGCACTAAGGGTAAATCAGCACTGGGGTAAATCAGCACTGAGGGTAAGTCAGCACTGGGGTAAGTCAGCACTGGGGTAAGTCAGCACTGGGGTAAGTCAGCACTAAGGGTAATTCAGCACTGGGGTAAATCAGCACTTAGGGTAAGTCAGCACTGGGGTAAGTCAGCACTGGGGTAACTCAGCACTGGGGTAAGTCAGCACTAAGGGTAAATCAGCACTGGGGTAAGTCAGCACTGGGGTAAGTCAGCACTGGGGTAAGTCAGCACTAAGGGTAAATCAGCACTGGGGTAAGTCAGCACTGAGGGTAAGTCAGCACTAAGGGTTAGTCAGCACTGGGGTAAGTCAGCACTGAGGGTAAGTCAGCACTGGGGTAAATCAGCACTGAGGGTAAATCAGCACTGAGGCTAAATCAGCACTGAGGGTAAGTCAGCACTGGGGTAAGACAGCACTGAGGGTAAGTCAGCACTGAAGTAAGTCAGTACTAAGGGTAAATCAGCACTGGGGTAAGTCAGCACTAAGGGTAAGTCAGCACTGGGGTAAGTCAGCACTGAGGGTAAGTCAGCACTGGGGTAAGTCAGCACTAAGGGTAAGTCAGCACTAAGGGTAAGTCAGCACTGGGGTAAGTCAGCACTAAGGGTAAGTCAGCACTGGGGTAAGTCAGCACTAAGGGTAAGTCAGCACTGGGGTAAGTCAGCACTAAGGGTAAGTCAGCACTGGGGTAAGTCAGCACTAAGGGTAAGTCAGCACTGTGGTAAGTCAGCACTAAGGGTAAGTCAGCACTGGGGTAAGTCAGCACTAAGGGTAAGTCAGCACTGGGGTAAGTCAGCACTAAGGGTAAGTCAGCACTGGGGTAAGTCAGCACTAAGGGTAAGTCAGCACTGGGGTAAGTCAGCACTAAGGGTTAGTCAGCACTGGGGTAAGTCAGCACTAAGGGTAAGTCAGCACTGGGGTAAGTCAGCACTGGGGTAAGTCAGCACTAAGGGTAAGTCAGCACTGGGGTAAGTCAGCACTAAGGGTAAGTCAGCACTGGGGTAAGACAGCACTGGGGTAAATCAGCTCTGGGGTAAGTCAGCACTGGTGTAAGTCAGCACTAAGGGTAAGTCAGCACTGGGGTAAATCAGCACTGAGGGTAAGTCAGCACTGGGGTAAGTCAGCACTGGGGTAAGTCAGCACTAAGGGTAAGTCAGCACTGGGGTAAGTCAGCACTAAGGGTAAATCAGCACTGGGGTAAATCAGCACTGTGGTAAGTCAGCACTAAGGGTAAATCAGCACTGAGGGTAAGTCAGCACTGGGGTAAGTCAGCACTGAGGGTAAGTCAGCACTGAGGTAAGTCAGCACTAAGGGTAAATCAGCACTGGGGTAAATCAGCACTGGGGTAAGTCAGCACTGGGGGTAAGTCAGCACTGAGGTAAGTCAGCACTAAGGGTAAATCAGCACTGGGGTAAATCAGCACTGGGGTAAGTCAGCACTGGGGGTAAGTCAGCACTGGGGTAAGTCAGCACTGGGGTAAGTCAGCACTGAGGTAAGTCAGCACTAAGGGTAAATCAGCACTGGGGTAAATCAGCACTGGGGTAAGTCAGCACTGGGTTAAGTCAGCACTAAGGGTAAGTCAGCACTGGGGTAAATCAGCACTGAGGGTAAGTCAGCACTGGGGTAAGTCAGCACTGGGGTAAGTCAGCACTAAGGGTAAGTCAGCACTGGGGGTAAGTCAGTACTGGGGTAAGTCAGCACTGGGGTAAGTCAGCACTAAGGGTAAGTCAGCACTGGGGTAAATCAGCACTGGGTTAAGTCAGCACTGGGTTAAGTCAGCACTGGGGTAAGTCAGCACTGGGGGTAAGTCAGCGCCTCCTACTGTCCGTCCGTGAGAGTGCAGTGACCCCTTTGCCTTGCCTTGTCCCCTGCCTGGCTCACAGTTTTTTTTGTCTTAGAGCTGCTCCTCCATTCCTACCCACTCGCCGTTGTCCCCCAGAATCCAGGAGAGAGACTGTCATTGTCCTGTGAGAGAGGTGAGGGGAGGTAAGAGATAGAACCCGAAGGCAGCCCTGGGGCAGATCCAGGGGCTGAACCCATTTGCGCACACTGCCTCCACCTGGGGCCTGGAGAGTGAGTGGTGAATCACGCCCACCTCACAAGGTCGCAGGGAGAAGGTGGTAGGTACAGTACCGTGTGTGGCAGACTCGAGCTCTTCGTGTGCCCACCCTCCCCTTCTCCCTGGCCACCTCTCCACAGGGAGGCCCAAGGGGTCCGGAGACCCTCCGTGGGGCCACACCTGTTGCCCTTCCTCTGCCCCCTAACAGCAGCGAGTGTCCCTTCGGGTTGAGTCTTCTCCCCTGCTGTGTGTAGCCGAGGAGTTCTTACCAGCCCCGGGACGTGGCTGAAGTCACCATGACACCAGTGGGGACGTGGCTGAAGTCACCATGACACCAGTGGGGACATGGCTGAAGTCACATGACACCAGTGGGACGTTACCCTCTCATGGTCCTCAGCCTTCAGGCCGTCACACCTTCAGTGCACAAGTGGAGGACTGTTGGCTGAAAGGTCTTGGAGGACCGGCCGTCCTGGGGTGAGCCGTGAACCAGCCAGCAGAGCGGCCAGGCAGCTGTTGGCCACAGCCGGGGTCTCTCGGGTGTGGAAGGTCTTCTCAGGGCGTGGAAGGTTGCTCCCCCGGGGACATTCTGGCCACCTTTGCTCTGTCTGAGCACTGGCCCGGGTTTGGGCTCCATACTGGACAATTTCTGAACTTCCCAAGGCAGGCTCATTCAGAGTAGCTCACCTGGTCGTTCTAAGGGCTGCGTCCAGATGCTGTCTGTCTCAGTCTTGGTCTAGGAGGGGAAGAAAGGAAGGAGAGAGGGAGGGAGATGGGAAAGGGAGGGAGGGAGGAGGGGAGGGAGGAGGAGGGGAGGGAGGGAGAGGAGGAGAGAAGGAGGAGGGAGGAGGAGGGGAGGGAGGAGGAAGGGAGGGAGGGAGGGAGGGAGAGGAGGAAAGAAGGAGGAGGGAGGAGGAGGGGAGGGAGGGAGAGGAGGAGGGAAGGAGGAGGGAGGAGGAGGGGAGGGAGGGAGAGGAGGAGGGAAGGAGGAGGGAGGAGGAGGGGAGGGAGGGAGAGGAGGAGGGAAGGAGGAGGGAGGAGGAGGGGAGGGAGGGAGAGGAGGAGGGAAGCAGACTATTGCTGTTCTGGCCCCTTGCCAGGGCTCAGTTCCTGGGGGTCCGCTGTGGAGGGAAGGGAGGGTGTTGAGTCTCAGCCCAGGCATTCCTAGCCTGACCTGGAGCACCCTTTGGTGTGCTTTTCATTTGGGAAGTGAGGGAAGCAGGCTCTATCTTGCACCACTGTGGAGAAGAGCAGAGAGGTATGGGCCATCATGTGGCCCAGCCTGGCTCTTGGTAAGGAGTCAAGGCCTGCTGGCAGTGATCACTACCAGAGCCCCGCCCACAACGTGGTCATAAAGCCACTCCTCGTGGACATCAGCTCTTAGTGTCACGGAACATAGTTGATCTCGTGGCAGTGGCAGCATGCACAGCAGTGGAAGGTGCACAGCCTGTGTACCCTGGCCCTGCAGGCACGGCCTCCCCCTCCAACCCCCCACACTGTTCCATCTGCACTGAGACAGGTCATCGCCCAGCCATGAGGTACGTTAGGGCTCACTCTGGGGATGTGTATTCGGTGTTTGCAAAGGTGTGACCGCAGGCACCCACCATCATGGAGTTGTGCAGAATCGGTTACTGTCCCTCCTCGGTGGTCCCCTGCTCATCCCTAGCTCCCCGCTAACCCTTGACACCGCGGATCCTGTTACCGCCTCCACGGCTTCACTTTTCCCAGAGTGTCATGGGTCGGACTCGTACAGCACGTGGCTAGCTTCAGTGTGGCCACTTGCACTTAGTGCTTCAGTCCGCTTCCGTGCTGCTGGGACCAAAATGCCCGTCAGGGCCACTTAGAGGAGGAGAAGTTTATCGGGCTCACGGTATCAGAGGTCAGTCCATAGAGGGCAACTCCACGGCTCTGGCCCCAGTGAGGCAGCACATCACGGGGAAGGGCCTGGTGGGGCAGGAGCAGACGGGGAGGGGCCACAGGGGAGACGCACCTCCCCGGAGACACCCCCGGGACCCACCTCCTTGGCCTCGCCCACCAGCCCACAGTTGCCGCCCAGTGAATCCACTCAGACTAGAGTGGACCAATTAAGTCACAGCTCTCACAGCCCCACCTGTCACCTGGCCTATTCCTGCACTAACAGGAACTTTCAGGGGACATCCAGACCAAGACCCTTAGTGGCATGCATTTAAATTTCTTCTGTTTTTTGTGGCGATAGCTCATCTTTCTTCACTGAGTGTTCTGTTGTCGGGATGCACCCAGATCACTTACCCGTCACCGAGTGAGGGGCACCTTGGTAGTTCCCGGGGTCGGAGCACAGATACCCTGGCCCAGGTTTTGTGAGCACGTTTCCACTCATCCAGGGGAACATCACGAGCCTGGTTGTGGGTCACACGCGCGTTTGATTTTGTAAGAAGCCGTTCCTCTGTCTTCCTCGGTGTCTGTGCCACATGCCCCCCATCAGGAGGAGGGGTCCCTGCTGCTCCATGTCCCCACAGCATGTGGCGGTGTCATCCTCCTAGGTGGTGGCTGCCTCTGCTGACTTTCAACCCCGGGGCCCGTGACCTTGAGCATCCCTCACATGCACATTCACCATCAGTGGGTGGACCCGGAGAGGCGTCTGCTCCGACCTCCAACAACCGTCATCCCAGACCCGGCCTTGCTCCTCATTCCTGTGAGGGTCTTTTCAAGAGCAAGTTCTTAATCTGAACAAAGTCCACCTTATCAAGTCTTTCTTTCGAGGACCAAGCCTTTGACGGAGTATTTAGGAAGTTTTTGCCCTGCCTCAGGTCTCCAGCTCATCACCCATGTTATGTTCCAAGGGTTTAGAGTTTCGCATGTTAAATTCATGCTGATGACACATTTTGAATTAAATACAAAAAATCGTGAGGTGTGAGCTCTGTGTCTAGATGTCATGACTTTTTTGCCTGTAGATGTCCAGTTAGTAGTTCCTGCTCCATTTGTTGAAATGACTCCTTTTTTCTATTCCTTTGCTCCTTTGCCAAAGGTCATTGACATTATTCATTATTGACTTGTGATTATTTGTGGGCTACATCATTCAGCTTACCCACTCGCCCGTGCAGGCACCAATACAGCCTTGCCTGGACGTCTCCATGTCTGGCAGGTCGCCCTTGACTTTGTTCTTCTTCAGGGCTGCGTTTGCTATTCTGGGGTTTTTTTACATCTCTCTGCAAAGCTTAGAATCCTTCTGTTGATATCCCTTCAAAATAACTTGCTGGTGTTTGTTTAGAATTGTGCTGAATCTGTAGATCAAGCTGGGAAGAACTGACACTTTAACAATATGAGCCTTCCTCACCATAAACAAGAAATATTTCTCCATGTATTTAGTTTTTGATTTCTTTCACCAGAGCTTTAGGGTTTTATTCATATAGATCTTATACCTATTCTGTTACATTTGTACACAAGGGTTTCATTTTATAGGCACCATAATGTAAATGTCAGTGTTTCAAATTTCAACTTCCATTTGTTTATATGTATAAGGAAATGATGGGCTTTTGTTCACTAACTCTGTATCCTGCAATCTGGCAATAATTACTTATTAATTAGTTCCAGGAGATTTTTGGTCTATTCTTTCAAACTTCCTACGAAGTCAATCATGTGATCTGTGAACACAGACGGCTTTATGTCTTCCGTCCCAGTTTGTGCACCTTTTATCAGTTCATTTTTTCTTGTCCTGTCCTGTTGGTTAGGATTGCAGCATGATGTCAGAAGGGAGTCTTGGGAGGAGGCTCTTGCCTTGTTTCTGATCTCAGTGGGAAAGCTGTTGGTTCTACCCACCCAGTCCCATGCTAGCTGTGAGTTTCCTGCTCGTATTCCTCATTAAGTTGAGCCCGTCCCCTCTGTTCCTAGCTTGCTGAATGTTTTGTTATGAATGGACGCTGGGTTTTGTCAAATGACTTTTCTGCATCTATTGTTATGATCCTGTGGTTTTTCTCTTTCCTCCTGTCCATGTGGTGGATTACACTGGTTGATTTTCAAATGTTGAAGCAGACTTATGTTTCTGAAATAATCTCCACTTACTCTTGTTGTACAGTTCTTTTTGTACGCGGTTGGATTCAATTTGCTAACATGTTGTTGATGCATTTTGTATTTATTTTCTTGAAAGATGCTGGTCTATGTTGTCCAGTACTGTCTGTCTAGTTTGGATGCTAGGGCAACGCTGGGCGCACAGAATGCGCTAGGAAGTGATCCCTCTGCTTCTGCCTTCTGGCAGGTAGCGTGGAGAATGGCTGTAATCTGTTCCTTAAATATTTGATAGAATTCACCAGTGAACCCATGTGGGCCTGGTGCTTTGGTTATTAATGATTAATGTATTTGCTTTAATAGATAGAAACCCATTTAGATATGAGTTTTGGCAGACTGTGTCTCTCAAGGACTTGGTTGTGAAATCTCTGGGTGGAGTTGTTCTAATATTATATCCTTTATTGTCCTTTTACTGTCATTGGGTCTGTATGTCCCTCATTCATTCCTGATATTAATGATCTTTTGCCCTTCATGTTTTTTTTTCTTAGTTAGCCTGGCTAGAGGTTTATCACTTCCAATGGACTTTTCTAAGAACCAGTTTTCAGTTCCACTGATTTTCTCTATTGATTCCTTATTTTTATCTTTATTGACACTTTGCTGTTAATTTGTGCCTTGATGCTATGAATTTCCTTCTAAATGCTGCTTTTGCTGCATCCCACAAAGTTTGATAAACTGTATTTTAATTTTCATCTAGTTCCAAATATTTTTAAGCTCCTCTCAGGTTTCTTCTTTGACACGTGTGTTTTATGAAGGTCTTGTTTAGTCTTCAAATACTTTGGAATTTCCCAGCTATTTTCCTGTTATTGATCTCTGATTGATTACATTGTGGTCTGAGAGCAGATGTTGCCATGATTTGTCTTTTAAATTTGCTGAGGTGTGTTTTATGCTGCGGCTCCGGCTTCTTTCAGGATTTTTCCTGATCATCGGTTTCTTGCGGATTGATCATAATGCACCGGGAGAGTTGTTTTGTTTTGACACTGGCCTTGCTCAGTGTTCTCTGAGCTTCCTGAATCTGTGGTTCGGTGTTGAACCTTAACTTGGGGAGTTCTGGCCTAGGTGCCTTTAACTGTCGTATCGGTTGCTCTTTCTCTTCTCCTCTGGCATTTTGGTCACACCTACGTCACAGGCTGCAGTTTCTCCCAGTTGGTGAATATTCTGCTCCAAGTTTTTGCAGTCTTCTTCCTCTTTGCTGATTTTTGGATTTGGGAGTTTCTATCGGCACGTTTGCAAGCTCAGAGATTTTTGTGTCCATTCTAATAACGGACCCATCAAAAGCATTCTGTATTTTTGTAATGATGTTTTTGATCTTGGGCCTTTCCTTTCCATTCCTTCTTAGAACTCTCATGTTTCTGCTTACATTACCTCTTTGTCTTGCATTCTGTCTACTTTTCCACTATAAATTTTAGCATAATCATCACAAATTCCTGGCCTGATATTCAGACATTTGTGCCACATCTGACCACGGCTCTGGTGCTTGTGAAGAGTCTAAGGGGCATGTGTGCGTGTGTGTGAGTGTGTGTGTGTGTGTGTGTGTGTGTTTTCCTGGTAGCCCACGTGCTGTCCACCTGGATGGACTGGGGAGAGGAGCTGCGGGGAGCAGGCTGCAGTGAGGCCTGCAGGGAGCCGTGATCAGGTGTCGTCTCATCTCTGGGTGAGTCTGTGCTGTTGGACTGTGAAATCCACAGCAGCCTCTCGGGTTCCCCCTCCGTGGTTCGGGATGGCTGGAGGCGCTGGACCTGGGTACTCCATCCTACCGCCAGCCGGTAGAGCTCTCAGAGTTGGGGTCTCCCTGTGACTGGCACTGGTGCCACCTCCTGTCTATGACCCTCCCAGGACTCCTGTGGGGCTCTGGTTCCCAGGGAGGTGCCCACGGTGGGGGCTGCTCTGGTAGACTCACCACGTGGTCTCTGCCCGTCTGCCCCTAGCTCTGATGACAACCTTTGCCTTTTGACCTTACTCTCCGTGAGTCCCACAGCTGTCAGCGTCTCAAGTTCACCTGGCCGTTTACTTGTTGGGATGGGGTGACGACTTCCCAGGCCCTCTCTTGCCCGACCAGATGCCAGATGCCCCATTATTTTATAGGCGATCCTCCCCGCAACCCTTTGCAGTGGGTTAGCGGTTAGTTGTTAGCTCAGTTTCAAAAATAAAAAGTAGGCTGAGGGAGGTAACCCCTGCCTGAGGCCGTGGCTCCGGCGTGGTGGACCTGGGCTCGGCTCCGACCTCTCCTCCCAGGCCGGCTGTCCTCCTCCGTCGGTGCCGCTGCCCCCCACGGCGGCACCACACGGCACCGCGGGCTTCTGCTTCACTTGGGCAGATTTGTGTGGCGCTTCCTGAAGCTCCTTAAATTAAAGCTCAGGTGTTTTGACCTGGTTTTGTAAATTAGTGAGTTGCCTGGGGGAATCCAGCCCTTGATCCTTCAGAGTGCTGTTACCTAATTCCTGTTTAACCCAGGACTCCTGCTTCTCCTCGGGAAGGAAAAAAGATGAAAAGTGAAATATGCTCATTTATTGCTATTTGCTCCAGCAAAATGATTTAGAGTGGCGTGATTTGAAAGAAAGAGCCAACGGAGACGGTAAGAACACACAGGGTTCCACTAGCTTGGGCAGAGGGGAGCCGGAGCTGGAGTTGAGCCCTGGCCCTTTGCAGACAAACCTGGGCCGGGGTCTCTATCTACTGATGGCTCCTCTTTCCTTGGTTCCATTGAAGAGCACCCGTCAATAGCCGCGGCTCAAAGAAGGCCAAGGCGGGTGAGGGGGTGGGGGAGCTGGTCTGCCGTGCTGGGGGAAGGAGAGCCTGCGGCATTAGGTCACTTCTGACGTGCAAACAGCTGAAGCACCTCACACCCTCGGCTTTGGCTTCTGTCTGAGGTGGCCCCTCGATTTGCTAATGTCGCTGGCGAGGTTCAGCCGACCTCAGCTTTCTGAGCAGACTCGATTGCCCTGGTCAGAGCCTGGGCTCACTCACACCCTCTGCAGGGCTTAGCACTCTCGCCTGCAGTGCCTCCTGAACACATGCTCGGGTCCCCTCTCCCCTCACTCTGTAAACCCCTCCTCTGCACCTGTTGGGCCTTACGTTGAGCCAAAGCCGAGAAGGCCCCACATCTCAGTGCTGACCAATGCAAAAGAGGTGCGGCCCGACTTCTCGCCCTGTCCTCAGCAGAGGGCAGAGTGTCTGGAAGACTTGGCTGCGTCTGTCCTTCTGATTCCTTCTTGGGTCAGGCCCAGCTCAGGAGCAGAGCACCAGAGTCTGAATCTGCAGAGTTGCCTCAAGAATGTGGCCAAGGGGTCAGCCCAAGACACAGCCCAGGAGGGTCCAGCCCACAGCGAATGCTCTGGGCCTTGCCAGGGTGGGGCTGCCTGAGAAGGGTCTCATCCACATGCTGCCGATGTATGTGTGGCCAGAGATGTACCCAGCAAGGCTTGGACCTCACCGCAGGACGTGTCTGTTTAGTAGCACCCTTTGGGAGGAGTGGCTTAAATGGCCAGTCTTCATGCCCTGGGAGCAGCCAAGCGAGGGCACCACCTCTAGCAGCCACGTGGAGGCACGAGTCCCTGCTGAGGTTCTGTTGGGCACAGACTCTCCTCAGCCTGAAGGACACGTCCCTCAAGACCGGTGGTTCTTAAGTGGAGGCGATTTTGCTCCCCAGTGGACATGGGTGATTAATTCTAGTATCCATTTTCCTTGAAGAGTAAATTTCGGCCACGCTTCCCCCACCCTGCTTCAGTTCCTGATGCCCTTGAGGGAGTGTGTCGGGTGGTGGACGAGCCACAGGTCAGATAAAAGCTGCCAACCCTTGGAGCACGGGCAAGGTGCTCTGCAGACGCTTTTCCTTACTCTGATTCATTCCGTTCTTTCCTTGGACTCTTCCTGAGGGTCCGTGACGTGCCCAGCTCTGTGCAGGACTCTGAGAATACAAGGACAAGTGGCACAGTTCCTACCTTGAGCGGGCACCGTCCAGAGAGGAAGACAGACCTAAGGACCGAAGGAGAGCGTGCGGTGGGCCATACTCCAGCAGAAGGTAGACGCAGGGCTTTCCCGTGCCACTGTCACCAGTCATCACGATGCCAGGCCTAAAGCAGTATGAGTGTCTTCTCCCTCCTGGAAGCCAGAAGTCCGGCCTCCGTTTCACTGGATGGAAATCGAGGCGAAGGCAGGACGGGTTCCTCCGCAGCCGCTGGGGGAGCCGGGTCTCCTTAGCCTCTAACCTCCAGGCGCCACCTGCACTAGGGTCACTTCTAGGCCCACCTAAGCCAGGTAACCCCCATCTCCAGAGCCCCGCTCCGTCTCATGCACAGTCCCTTTCTGCCACAGAAGGCGACGCGCACAGGCTCCAGACGTGCTGTGGGGGCCGGTGGTCGGCCGGCACAGAGCTGCGGGAAGTGGGCCAAGGCTCGAGCGCTGGCATCCCAGGACAGCAGAGGCCCTCTGGTGCCTGCCAGCTGGTGAGGACGGATGCTCAAGTCCTCCACCAGTTCAGGGGCCCGCGAGGATTTCACAGTGACTCCAGAGTGGACACAGGCCATGGCCAGGTTGGCAAGGGAAGCCGGGCAGGACAGCGTCTGCGCCTGGCTTGGAGGTGGAGCTGTGGGCAGGAAGGGGCCATTGACAGAGGCCGTGGAGGGACAGGGAGGTCTTAGTGACAGCGAGACACACGGACAACAGCTGCCATGTGTGTCCTGGCCCCTGTGGTGTGGCCCACTTCCCTGTCCTGGCTTGGGCCCCAGCGGACTAACGTCTCCTAAGGCCTCAGTGTTTGCATTAAGCCTGTGAACTCCTCGCACGGCCGTCGGGTGGCTGTTGAACTCAAGCTGGCCACGCCGCTGTCTGCTGAGTTGTGAGCGCCCCCGTGACCTGTGAGACGTGCGGACCCTCGGGACGTGTGGGACCGTCCTGGGTCTGGGCCTGTTCTCTGTGCCCACTGCTGTGCTTTGCTCCGTCTGTTTCCAAGTCATGCTTCAGAGCAGTTGCTAGGCTAGAAGAGGCCCCTCACCAGGGGCTTTGGGCCGCACTGGGAGCCTCAGCACCACTCCCAATGCCTCTCCTCATGGGCCTTGGTGACCTTGCTTGTCACTGGCCATGCCAGCCTCAGCCACCCACTATGACTCAGCACTTTTGGGAAGGACTCTAAAATGGCCCCTAGACTGGAGACCATCATGATAAGTGGAATGAGCCAGTCCCCAAACCAGACGCCAAGTGTTCTCTCGGAAATGCGAAGGCTAGCACAACAGGGGTGGACAGAAGTCACTGGACCAGATAAAGGACAGTGAAGGGAAGGGAGAGGACGGGATAGGAAGACACATGTCCGACACCAGGATGGGGAGTCCTGCTCCACCTAGGTACCACCAGGACGGGAAGTCCTGCTCCTCCTAGGTACCACCAGGGTGGGAAGTCCTCCTCCTAGGTACTACCAGGATGGGAAGTCCTACTCCTCCTAGGTACCACCAGGGTGGGAAGTCCTCCTCCTAGGTACCACCAGGATGGGAAGTCCTGCTCCTAGGTCCCACCAGGATAGGAAGTCCTACTCCTCCTAGGTACCACCAGGGTGGGAACTCCTCCTCCTAGGTACCACCAGGATGGGAAGTCCTGCTCCTCCTAGGTACCACAAGGATGGGAAGTCCTGCTCCTCCTAGGTACCACCAGGGTGGGAAGTCCTCCTCCTAGGTACCACCAGAATGGGAAGTCCTGCTCCTCCTAGGTACGACCAGGGTGGGAACTCCTCCTCCTAGGTACCACCAGGATGGGAAGTCCTGCTCCTCCTAGGTACCACAAGGATGGGAAGTCCTGCTCCTCCTAGGTACCACCAGGGTGGGAAGTCCTCCTCCTAGGTACCACCAGGATGGGAAGTCCTGCTCCTCCTAGGTACGACCAGGATGGGGGGTCCTGCTCCTAGGTACCACCAGGATGGGAAGTCCTGCTCCTCCTAGGTACCACCAGGATGGGAAGTCCTGCTCCTCCTAGGTACCACCAGGATGGGAAGTCTGCTCCTCCTAGGTACCACCAGGATGAGAAGTCCTGCTCCTCCTAGGTACCACCAGGATGGGGAGTCCTACTCCTCCTAGGTACCACCAGGATGGGAAGTCCTGCTCTTCCTAGGTACCACCAGGATGGGAAGTCCTCCTCCTAGGTACCACCAGGATGGGGAGTCCTACTCCTCCTAGGTACCACCAGGATGGGGAGTCCTGCTCCTAGGTACCACCAGGATGGGAAGTCCTGCTCCTCCTAGGTACCACCAGGATGGGGAGTCCTACTCCTCCTAGGTACCACCAGGATGGGAAGTCCTGCTCCTCCTAGGTACCACCAGGGTGGGAAGTCCTCCTCCTAGGTACCACCAGAATGGGGAGTCCTGCTCCTCCTAGGTACCACCAGGAAGGGAAGTCCTGCTCCTCCTAGGTACCACCAGGATGGGAAGTCCTGCTCCTCCTAGGTACCACCAGGATGGGAAGTCCTGCTCTTCCTAGGTACCACCAGGATGGGAAGTCCTGCTCCTCCTAGGTACCACCAGGATGGGAAGTCCTGCTCCTCCTAGGTACCACCAGGATGGGCAGTTCTGCTCCTCCTAGGTACCACCAGGATGGGAAGTCCTGCTCCTCCTAGGTACCACCAGAATGGGGAGTCCTGCTCCTCCTAGGTACCACCAAGATGGGAAGTCTGCTCCTCCTAGGTACCACCAGGATGGGAAGTCCTGCTCCTCCTAGGTACCACCAGGATGGGAAGTCCTGCTCCTCCTAGGTACCACCAGAATGGGGAATCCTGCTCCTCCTAGGTACCACCAAGATGGGAAGTCTGCTCCTCCTAGGTACCACCAGGATGGGCAGTTCTGCTCCTCCTATGTACCACCAGGATGGGAAGTCCTGCTCCTCCTAGGTACCACCAGAATGGGGAATCCTGCTCCTCCTAGGTACCACCAAGATGGGAAGTCTGCTCCTCCTAGGTACCACCAGGATGGGAAGTCCTGCTCCTCCTAGGTACCACCAGGATGGGAAGTCCTGCTCCTCCTAGGTACCACCAGGATGGGAAGTCTGCTCCTCCTAGGTACCACCAGGATGGGAAGTCCTCCTCCTAGGTACCACCAGGATGGGGAGTCCTGCTCCACCTAGATACCACCAGATGGGAAGTCCTGCTCCTCCTAGGTACCACCAGGATGGGCAGTTCTGCTCCTCCTAGGTACCATCAAGATGGGAAGTCCTCCTCCTCCTAGGTACCACCAGGATGGGAAGTCCTGCTCCTCCTAGGTACCACCAGGATGGGAAGTCCTGCTCCTCCTAGGTACCACCAGGATGGGAAGTCCTGCTCCTCCTAGGTACCACCAGGATGGGCAGTTCTGCTCCTACTAGGTACCACCAGGATGGGAAGTCCTGCTCCTCCTAGGTACCACCAGAATGGGGAGTCCTGCTCCTCCTAGGTACCACCAATATGGCAAGTCTGCTCCTCCTAGGTACCACCAGGATGGGAAGTCCTGCTCCTCCTAGGTACCACCAGGATGGGGAGTCCTGCTCCTCCTAGGTACCACCAGGATGGGAAGTCTGCTCCTCCTAGGTACCACCAGGGTGGGAAGTCCTCCTCCTAGGTACCACCAGGATGGGGAGTCTTGCTCCACCTAGATACCACCAGATGGGAAGTCCTGCTCCTCCTAGGTACCACCAGGATGGGGAGTCCTGCTCCTCCTAGGTACCACCAGGGTGGGGAATCCTGCTTCACCTAGGTACCACCAGGATGGGGAGTCCTGCTCCACCTAGGTACCACCAGGATGGAAAGTCCTCTTCCTCCTAGGTACCACCAGGATGGGAAGTCCTGCTCCTCCTAGGTACCACCAGGATGGGGAGTCTGCTCCTCCTAGGTACCACCAGGATGGGAAATCCTGCTTCTCCTAGGTACCACCAGGATGGGAAGTCCTGCTCTTCCTAGGTACCACCAGGATGGGAAGTCCTGCTCCTCCTAGGTACCACCAGGATGGGAAGTCCTGCTCCTAGGTACCACTAGGATGGGGAGTCCTGCTCCTCCTAGGTACCACCAGGATGGGAAGTCCTGCTCCTCCTAGGTACCACCAGGATGGGCAGTTCTGCTCCTCCTAGGTACCACCAGGATGGGAAGTCCTGCTCCTCCTAGGTACCACCAGGATGGGAAGTCCTGCTCCTCCTAGGTACCACCAGGATGGGCAGTTCTGCTCCTCCTAGGTACCACCAGGATGGGAAGTCCTGCTCCTCCTAGGTACCACCAGAATGGGGAGTCCTGCTCCTCCTAGGTACCACCAAGATGGGAAGTCTGCTCCTCCTAGGTACCACCAGGATGGGAAGTCCTGCTCCTCCTAGGTACCACCAGGATGGGAAGTCCTGCTCCTCCTAGGTACCACCAGAATGGGGAATCCTGCTCCTCCTAGGTACCACCAAGATGGGAAGTCTGCTCCTCCTAGGTACCACCAGGATGGGCAGTTCTGCTCCTCCTAGGTACCACCAGGGTGGGAAGTCCTCCTCCTAGGTACCACCAGGATGGGGAGTCTTGCTCCACCTAGATACCACCAGATGGGAAGTCCTGCTCCTCCTAGGTACCACCAGGATGGGGAGTCCTGCTCCTCCTAGGTACCACCAGGGTGGGGAATCCTGCTTCACCTAGGTACCACCAGGATGGGGAGTCCTGCTGCACCTAGGTACCACCAGGATGGAAAGTCCTCTTCCTCCTAGGTACCACCAGGATGGGAAGTCCTGCTCCTCCTAGGTACCACCAGGATGGGGAGTCTGCTCCTCCTAGGTACCACCAGGATGGGAAATCCTGCTCCTCCTAGGTACCACCAGGATGGGAAGTCCTGCTCTTCCTAGGTACCACCAGGATGGGAAGTCCTGCTCCTCCTAGGTACCACCAGGATGGGAAGTCTTGCTCCTAGGTACCACTAGGATGGGGAGTCCTGCTCCTCCTAGGTACCACCAGGATGGGAAGTCCTGCTCCTCCTAGGTACCAACAGGATGGGAAGTCCTGCTCTTCCTAGGTACCACCAGGATGGGAAGTCCTGCTCCTCCTAGGTACCACCAGGATGGGAAGTCCTGCTCCTCCTAGGTACCACCAGGATGGGCAGTTCTGCTCCTCCTAGGTACCACCAGGATGGGAAGTCCTGCTCCTCCTAGGTACCACCAGAATGGGGAGTCCTGCTCCTCCTAGGTACCACCAAGATGGGAAGTCTGCTCCTCCTAGGTACCACCAGGATGGGAAGTCCTGCTCCTCCTAGGTACCACCAGGATGGGAAGTCCTGCTCCTCCTAGGTACCACCAGAATGGGGAATCCTGCTCCTCCTAGGTACCACCAAGATGGGAAGTCTGCTCCTCCTAGTTACCACCAGGATGGGCAGTTCTGCTCCTCCTATGTACCACCAGGATGGGAAGTCCTGCTCCTCCTAGGTACCACCAGAATGGGGAATCCTGCTCCTCCTAGGTACCACCAAGATGGGAAGTCTGCTCCTCCTAGGTACCACCAGGATGGGAAGTCCTGCTCCTCCTAAGTACCACCAGGATGGGAAGTCCTGCTCCTCCTAGGTACCACCAGGATGGGAAGTCTGCTCCTCCTAGGTACCACCAGGATGGGAAGTCCTCCTCCTAGGTACCACCAGGATGGGGAGTCCTGCTCCACCTAGATACCACCAGATGGGTAGTCCTGCTCCTCCTAGGGACCACCAGGATGGGAAGTTCTGCTCCTCCTAGGTACCATCAAGATGGGAAGTCCTCCTCCTCCTAGGTACCACCAGGATGGGAAGTCCTGCTCCTCCTAGGTACCACCAGGATGGGAAGTCCTGCTCCTCCTAGGTACCACCAGGATGGGAAGTCCTGCTCCTCCTAGGTACACCAGGATGGGAAGTCCTGCTCCTCCTAGGTACCACCAGGATGGGCAGTTCTGCTCCTCCTAGGTACCACCAGGATGGGAAGTCCTGCTCCTCCTAGGTACCACCAGAATGGGGAGTCCTGCTCCTCCTAGGTACCACCAATATGGCAAGTCTGCTCCTCCTAGGTACCACCAGGATGGGAAGTCCTGCTCCTCCGAGGTACCACCAGGATGGGAAGTCCTGCTCCTAGGTACCACTAGGATGGGGAGTCCTGCTCCTCCTAGGTACCACCAGGATGGGAAGTCCTGCTCCTCCTAGGTACCAACAGGATGGGAAGTCCTGCTCTTCCTAGGTACCACCAGGATGAAAAGTCCTGCTCCTCCTAGGTACCACCAGGATGGGAAGTCCTGCTCCTCCTAGGTACCACCAGGATGGGCAGTTCTGCTCCTCCTAGGTACCACCAGGATGGGAAGTCCTGCTCCTCCTAGGTACCACCAGAATGGGGAGTCCTGCTCCTCCTAGGTACCACCAGAATGGGGAGTCCTGCTCCTCCTAGGTACCACCAAGATGGGAAGTCTGCTCCTCCTAGGTACCACCAGGATGGGAAGTCCTGCTCCTAGGTAACACCAGGATGGGCAGTCCTGCTCCTCCTAGGTACCACCAGGATGGGAAGTCCTCCTCCTAGGTACCATCAGGATGGGGAGTCCTGCTCCTCCTAGGTACCACTAGGATGGGAAGTCCTGCTCCTCCTAGGTACCACCAGGATGGGGAGTCCTGCTCCTCCTAGGTACCACCAGGATGGGAAGTCTGTTCCTCCTAGGTACCACCAGGATGGGAAGTCCTCCTCCTAGGTACCACCAGGATGGGAAGTCCTGCTCCTAGGTACCACCAGGATGGGAAGTCGTGCTCCTCCTAGGTACCAGAAGGATGGGGAGTCCTCCTCCTCCTAGATCCCACCAGGATGGGAAGTCCAGCTCCACCTAGGTACCACAAGGGTGGGAAGTCCTGCTCCTCCTAGGTACCACCAGGATGGTAAGTCCTGCTCCTCCTATGTACCACCAGGATGGGAAGTCCTGCTCCTCCTAGGTACCACCAGGGTGGGAAATCCTCCTCCTAGGTACCACCAGGATGGGAAGTCCTGCTCCTCCTAGGTACCACCAGGATGGGGAGTCCTGCTCCTCCTAGGTACCAACAGGATGGGAAGTCCTGCTCCTCCTAGGTACCACCAGGATGGGGAGTCTGCTCCTCCTAGGTACCACCAGTATGGGATGTCCTCCACCTAGGTACCACCAGGATGGGAAGTCCTGCTCCTCCTAGGTACCACCAGGATGGGAAGTCCTGCTCCACCTAGGTAACACCAGGATGGAAAGTCCTCTTCCTCTTAGGTACCACCAGGATGGGAAGTCCTCCTCCTCCTAGGTACCACCAGGATAGGAAGTCCTGCTACTCTTGGTACCACCAGGATGGGAAGTCCTGCTCCTCCTAGGTACCACCAGGGTGGGGAGTCCTGCTCCACCTAGGTACCACCAGGATGGAAAGTTCTCTTCCTCCTAGGTACCACCAGGATGGGAAGTCCTGCTCCTCCTAGGTACCACCAGGATGTGGAGTCTGCTCCTCCTAGGTACCACCAGGATGGGGAGTCCTGCTCCACCTAGGTACCACCAGGATGGGGAGTCCTGCTCCTCCTAGGTTCCACCAGGATGGGAAGTCCTGGTCCTCCTAGGTACCACCAGGATGGGAATTCTTCCTTCTAGGTACCACCAGGATGGGAAGTCTGCTCCTCCTAGGTACCACCAGGGTGGGAAGTCCTGCTCCTCCTATGTACCACCAGGATGGGAAGTCCTGCTCCTCCTAGGTACCACCAGGGTGGGAAGTCCTCCTCCTAGGTACCACCAGGATAGGAAGTCCTGCTCCTCCTAGGTACCACCAGGATGGGGAGTCCTGCTCCTCCTAGGTACCAACAGGATGGGAAGTCCTGCTCCTCCTTGGTACCACCAGGATGGGGAGTCCTGCTCCTCCTAGGTACCACCAGGATGGGAATCCTGTTCCTCCTAGGTACCATCAGGATGGGGAGTCCTGCTCCACTTAGGTACCACCATGATGGGGAGTCCTGCTCCTCCTAGGTTCCACCAGGATGGGAAGTCCTGGTTCTCCTAGGTACCACCAGGATGGGAAGTCTTCCTCCTAGGTACCACCAGGATGGGAAGTCTGCTCCTCCTAGGTACCACCAGGGTGGGAAGTCCTGCTCCTCCTATGTACCACCAGGATGGGAAGTCCTGCTCCTCCTAGGTACCACCAGGGTGGGAAGTCCTCCTCCTAGGTACCACCAGGATAGGAAGTCCTTCTCCTCCTAGGTACCACCAGGATGGGGAGTCCTGCTCCTCCTAGGTACCAACAGGATGGGAAGTCCTGCTCCTCCTTGGTACCACCAGGATGGGGAGTCCTGCTCCTCCTAGGTACCACCAGGATGGGAATCCTGTTCCTCCTAGGTACCATCAGGATGGGGAGTCCTGCTCCACCTAGGTACCACCAGGATGGGATGTCCTGCTCCTCCTAGGTACCACAAGGTTGGGTAGTCCTGCTCCACCTAGGTACCACCAGGATGGGAAGTCCTGCTCCTTCACCTAGGTACCACCAGGATGGGAAGTCCTGCTCCACCTAGGTACCACCAGGATGGGAAGACCTGCTCCACCTAGGTACCACCAGGATGGGAAGTCCTGCTCCTCCTAGGTACCATCAGGATGGGGAGTCTGCTCCTACTAGGTACCACCACCAGGACGGGGAGTCCTGCTCCTCCTAGGTACCACCAGGATGGGAAGTCCTGCTCCTAGGTACCACCAGGATGGGAAGTCCTGCTCCTCCTAGGTGCCACCAGGGTGGGAAGTCCTCTTCCTAGGTACCACCAGGATGGGGAGTCCTGATCCTCCTAAGTACCACCAGGGTGGGAAGTCCTCCTCCTAGGTACCACGTGTCAGAACAGTCACTCTCACGGGTACCTAAAAAGAAGGAAGGTTTTACATACATGGCCCTGAGCTTCACCTTTGCTCCCCTTCCTGCCCCGCCTAGCCCTGTGCCCTGCACAATCCTCTCTGCCTGAGTGACTGATGACTGTGAAGGTGTGTCACGTTCCTCACCAGAAGTCTACCGCTTGGCCAAGGGGATCAGAAGAGATTGTCCTGGAGAAGCCTATGAAAGAGGTCAGAGGGGCAGTGAGGGACTTCCTTGCCCTCAGGGAGCAAGTAGGAAAGGCCTGGGGGGCGGCACCGGTGGCTCTACAGCTGAAGGTGCACCTGGTGCCATCCAGCAGGAGAATAGAGGCCTCATCCTCCAGGTCTAGAAGCCAACTCCTGTCAACATCCTCAGGTGACCTTGAGCTCCAAGTAGGACTGCCACCCACCCCACAGCTTGACTTCAGCCCTGAGCAGGGGTCCCGGCACAGACCTGTCTGGGCTTCCGCCTGCAAGAGCCTTGAGATACCAATGGGGTCTGAAGATGCTAAATCTGGGGTACCTTTTTGTGTAACAACAGAACACTGCTCAAGGGGGGTAGTTCCCGGCACAGAGGGAAAGCCACGGACAGACCCTGGGATCCTCATGCAAACCCTTCCCACCCAGAGGTCTGCACACCAAGAGAACCCAGGAGAGCACCAGGCCCAGAGCCGTTTGTGTCTCTCACCTGAGCGCCTTCTGGTTTGGGGGTTACGAAACCAAGAAGGAACTTCATAGAAGAGACTTTTCTTTAATAAAATTCTGCGTCAAAAGAACTTGCTGGCTCCACCCACACAGAGCAGCGGTGCTGAGTTGCCAGGTCAGGGAAAACGGAGTTCCAACTCACCAAACGTCACGTCCTGCGTGACCAAGTATGAGGTGGGCGAAGAGGGGCACTTGGGGAAGAGGGTTGCAAGTGGCTTGCAAAATGTGGTTCGCAGACAGCAGCAGCAGCAGCAGCATCTGGGAACTTGTTAGAAATGTGAATTCGTGGGCCTCATGCGGATCTCCTGAACCAGAGACCACGTTAACAGCCTTCCGGGTGCTGCTGCTGTCTAGCAAGCCTTAAAAGCATTGACTAGACAGATAATAGTCAATTACCTAATGATGTGTAGCAGCATTTTCTGAGTGAAACCCTCTAATAAAATAGCACAGAGCCAGAGGGGGCAGGGAGTAAACCAAGCTCAGGCTGCTCACCCTGTCCAGTGTGACCGGCCACACTTGGGATCTCACGGGCCCTCCAGACTCGAAGGTGCGAGAATCCGCGATGTCGGGTGTCACCTGATCCCTGAGCTCCAGCCCTGCCTGGTCCCACCCCCATGAAGCCTGCCTCATGCTGTTTGGCACCCACCTGAGGGACGCAGGAGTGAAGCAGGACAGAAGGGTCCTCTCCCTTGTTGGGCCCTACGGGAAGAGTCCTTTGACCAGGCCCACCTCAGGTCTCTGCCTCATGGAGACAGAGACATCGCTCTAACCTGGAGAATGTTCCAGAGCACTGGAAGTACGGTGCGTGCGAATAGTGCCTTGGTGTGCAAAAAGAAGACACAGAGCAGAAGGGACGGTTCCAGAGCCGTGAGCCCTTCCTGCTCCTCTGGCTCCTGATGCAGGGGTTAGGCGCAGTCTTCGGAGGAATCCAGCCCCCCGCTCACCTCAATGGAACCCTGACTGCCCCTCTAGGGAGCCGAGGACAGCGCGCCTGCACCCCTCTAGCCTCCAGTGACACTCAGAGGGGACAGTTCGCTTGATGTGCATGGCCCACGGACGGCAGTGCAATGATCCCTCCCAGGCGGTGCCACTGCCCCCCACCAGGCTGGCCATGGAGAGGCTGCACCCCAAGAGCAGAGGTCCTTTCCCAATCTGTACCCCAGACTCTCACTCCTCTGGGTTGTGCATCGCTGTGGGATGCCTGTTGCCGCAGGAAGCTCTGATGAATAAAAGAGTTTATGTTTGCTGCTTCCAAGAATCCCTCTTGCAATTTAAATGCTTCATGCAACCAAATTTCACAAGGAATAAATAACCTCATTGTTATTTGCTCTGTTAAAGCCCTCAGCTTATTATTTTGTTATCTGATAAGAATGAGTTTATCTCCAATTCCCTCATCTTTCCCCTGGGGAATTCTTATGGGATAATAAAAATTCCTTATTTAACTGGCAAAGAAACAGCCTGCTATTCTCATCGCTTCTCCTTTTTTGGGAGGGTGGATGAGATACTCGCTGTCACATGCTGGTGTTTTCATGTCATGCAGCAGTTTCGGGAGAGGAACTGGCCAGAAGAGAGGGCAAAGCGATGAGCGTGTTCTTCCTGTGCCTGCGCCAGAACAATGGCGCGTTGTGTGGAGACCCTAGGCCTCCCCCGCTCCTCCCTTCCTTCCTCTTTCCATGCACAGATTCCTGGGTTTTAATTGGCTCCTCTGTGTGTGCGCATCGAGACACAGAACCATCCCTCCATGTCCTTGGAGTCGCTCTTCTTACAGCCACACTCCCACCCTGACCCCTGCTCACCACCAGTCTGGTTTCCTTTCTGTAGAGACTGTTCTGTATGTGGACTCACACAGTCTGCAACCTTTTAGGATGGGCTTTTTGAAAATCAGCACCGTCTCCTTGAGACCCTGGCACTCTTCTCCGTGTATTGATGATGAGGTTCTGGCTGAGCTGGGCGCCCTGGTGTGGGGGCAGTTTGTCCAACCACCCACTCACTGGTTGCCAGTGTTGCTGGGGCTTGGCTGTCAGCATTTGTGTGCTAGGTTTTGAGGAAAACGAGTGTCTGTCCATTTCTCTGGGATCGATGCCCTTGGTGACATTCCTGGGTGGGGTGGTGCATCTGCTTAATTCCGTGAAAGCCTGCTCTGCAGAGGGCTCCACCATTTTGTGTTCTTACCGCGAGTGTCGAGAGGCCAAGTCCCCACAGCCCCTCCAGCACTGGCTGGTGTCACTACTTAATGTTGAGCCACTCAGGTGAGTGTGCACTGATGGCTCCGTGGCTGGGATCTGTGTTTTGCCAGTTGCTGTCGGGTGGAGCATCTTTGCCTGTGCTTATTTTCCCTTGGAACTTCCTCTCCAGTGAAGTATCCGTTCACATCTCTTGTTCATTTTCTAATTGCATTGTTTGTTGTGGAGACGGAGAAATGGTTTCCTGAGTCCTCTATCCTTCTAGTGCTGGTTGGAAATGTGATTTGCTGTCCCCTTTCTTCGGGAGACTAAGCTCTTTCGGTTGCAGCTAAGCTCATGGCTGTCCACATAGGGACTTCTTTTCTCTGCCTACCTGCAGCTATGGCCACGTGGCAGACTGGAATGGACGAGACAGTGGAGATGATGCACACAGTCACGGACCATCGTGCGCCCACTGGTTCTGAATGTCCACCTTCTTCTCTGTCCTAGAACAAAGACCTTGCTGCACCCCAGCCTCAACCCTGCAGGTGAGGCTGGTGCCTTGGGGATGGAGGGCTTTGAGTCACCACAGGGGGTCTTCTCGGGCTTCCAGGTTCTTGACCATGGAGTAAAGAATTTAAGGATGCATCAGGCGTGAGTGGCAGAGCAGAGAGTTATCAGGAGGGACAGTGGCGCTTGAGGATGGAACCCAGGTGATTTCAGAACGCCGCCTGGTCTCTGCCCGGGGCTCAGCGTCTATACAGGGGCCACTAGAGTGTCACCGGGTGGCTGCAGCTTGGGCATCTTCCTGTATTTGCACACATCCTCCCACGTTCAAGCCACGCCCCTTTCTACCTCACAGGTCTCTTTAGCACCTTGGCTCTCCACCTGGGAGGGTCTTCTCTGAGCCACCAAGTTCTCCCCCTAAAGGAGTGGTTCCTCCAGGTGCCCTGTGGCCATCTTGTTGCTCTTCCCTCAGTCGGACGGCAGGCAGAGGACAAGGACTGGCACAAGGGCACATGAGCTGTCCGTTCTGTATTCTGGTGATTCTCTTTGGAGACTCGGTGTTCTCTCTGTGTCCCTAAGTTCCTGTCTCTCTGAGGGACAGAGAGTGAATACTTAATGCTCGTGTGCCACGTGTTCCCAGTGGAAATGACTCGACTCTACCATTTGGGCACAGAAGCAGTCTGGGCGGGAAGTGAAAAAGGGAGATGGCCACTCTGTACAGAAGCGGGTGGTCCACCCGTGGGGTGTGGTTTGCTGGGCTGGAGGCAAAGCCTGGGATCAGAGGCTGGACCCTGCACAGCTGCATGGCCCCAGCCTGATGCCACCCTCAGCCGATTCAGGAGACCTAAGCAAACCAGCCTTTTAAAGTCACTTAACCTCGGCCCCCTGACGTGGTAGAGCAGGCCTGGGCAGCCGCTTGCTGGTGGGCACAGTGGCCCTCTCTTCAGGACAATACTGAATCTGCACCGCATGGACCATAGGCTTCCTGTGGACACGGACCTGTGATAGAGTCTGACTTATACATTTGATAAAGTAATATTTAGCATTAATAACCACAAATAAAAATAGAACAATTTTAATAAAATACTGTGATAAATGCCATATGAATAATGTGGTCTCTCTTCCCCTCAAAACATATTGGATGTATGTCCTCTTGCCTCTTGGTGGGAGCATTCGGGGGCTTCTCTTGGTATCTGAGGCCAGCACCACTGCTCCTCCCCTTGGGACTAGAGAGAATAGGGTGACTTGGAAGCCCGTGCCCTGTGGAACAGCAGGTTTGATGGCTGAGATGGTGACGGCGTGACTCAGGCGCAGGTAGCAGATACTGTGTGGACGTGCTGGACGAAGGGACAAGTGGCGTGCAGGCAGGAAGGGCGGGAAGGCAGGAGATGTCATCGCCATCCTGGGAACTTATGACCTCATTAGAGCTTATGACCTCTAATCTCTGGAATTTTCCACTTAATATTTCTGGGCAAGAGTTCACTGAAACCATGGGAAATGAAGCCTTAGATGCCCCTTAAGTCCTTGGGGCACCTTATGGTAAAGCCAGCAAGGCCAACTCCTCAGGCCACCAGCCTCTGGGTTGGGGACACAGGCCATTCATAAGCAGCATCTTGCAGTTGGGCACTTTAGAAAGGTTCTCTCCTGGCTCTGCCGGTGGCTCTTGGCAGCCAGCAGGGACATGCCAGGCTTTTGGAGACAGCAATTTGCTGGTGACAGTAGCCGTTAGAAACCCTGATTTAGATATTACAGATGGGATATAGTTAGGACTAACCTGACCATTTTCAGAGCAATATTCAAGACACACTGTCTAAAATGGGACTTTCTATTTTATTTACATTCTTACATTTAAAAATTTATGTAACACAAGCTTCAAAAGTCATTCAGTCATGTAATTAGCTAATGACCTTTAGGATGATAATAAAATGTTGTGAAAATAAACACCCAGATGTCAAGTAGAGCCCTCTGGTTCTGGTATCTGAATCCTTATTAGGTGCCTCAGAGGCCAGAGGCCCAGGACCCAGCTGCTGGCAGGTCTTCAGGAGAGAGGCACCAGGCACCCAGGACCGCCCTGGGTCTCCTTTTTCGAGGAGCCCACCTGCCGATAATAGCTCCCACTTGGGGACCCTATTATACTCTCACACCTTCCTATCTGAGCCTCACAAACCCCGCAGGGTAGACGAGAGAGTGGTCTTTGGTGGACCAGAAGAGTCTGGTGACCTGACCATGACTTGGAATCAGCAGGTAGCAGCAAACTCTAACTGCAGACTGACCGCAGGCCTTGCGCCTTACATGTTGACCAGTGGTGTCAAATCACTGGTGAGATTCAGGGGGGAACAAGCTTTCCAAGCAGAGGGGCCCCGGTGTTGACGGTGGCCCCCATGTGCCCCTCACTGAGAGGGCCTCCCAAGGCCCCTCCACCGACAGCTCCCTCAGGCCGAGTCCACCCAGCTCCAGGGGTCGGCTGACCTCCCAGGTGGTCTTCCCCCAGGCCACCCTGGCCTGCTCTGTGTGCAACCCTGCCCTGCTTCTGGGGGCGGAAGAGTGCGCTCTGCCTGGCGCAGGAGAGAGATCCCAGGATGTTCTCTGCAGTCTAAGTGCTCGACTCTGAGACCCCATAGTCAGTGAAGAGAGGTACCAGCTGTTGGGGACGGTTCTTCTCCCGCCCGACACCTGGGCTGGGATCAGCTTTCCGCCTGAGGGTCTGAATGTCTCATGCCCAGCTCGCGGAGGAACAAGCCACGTTCTCGGGTGAGAGCTCACCTCTCCTCTCTTCACTCTGCGCTTCAGGAGTGTGCTAGAGCCTTCTTAGGAACACCGCTGCCACCTGGCCGGGCCTGTCGGTGCCCTGAGCTGCCCTCGGCAGAGCCTGGACGCAGGCACCTGCCGGCTGTTGGGTGCACACGCAGGAAGTGCCATAAGAAGCAAGGGTGTGTGTGTCCTCCGCTGCTCTTCATGTGGGCCGACGGCTCACGGCCGGCTGTGGCTCCTGGTGACGGGGACCGTCTTCCATTGACTTGGTCCCGGGGCCTCTTCTCTTCAGTGTGTGCTCAGGGTTTTGTCCGACAGACAGATGATGAACACTTTGGTTTATCCAGGAGAAACGATTCCTGGTTGATCTGATTGTCCTAATCCAGAGATTAGGAGCCGGGGCTGGGCCGCCTGCCTCCCTCCACCCTGAGCTGTGCTCTGTGCCTCCAGCCTCTGCCTGGAACAGTCGTGCCTTCTCTATCAGAGCGGTGGCAGTTTTGAAAGAAAAACGGCTATTACCCCTGAGGACTGGATTCTGTCTTTGAGACAAAGAGCAGAGGACGTGTAGAGGATGCTCCCAGCTGTCGGTCCCCATGTCTCTCAGTGGCCTCCTTCTGACCATTAAGGAGCGTATTGTGATGGACTGATCCCCCGTCGGGGCCTGCGTGGATTCTGCTGCCTCACACTCATGTCTGTTCCATGGAGCCCCAGATAATTTCAGGGCACACGGAGAATCAGATTTAGGAGACTTGGAACCAATAGAACCCATGCGAACGCTGTGCACTGCCGCAGAGAGAGGACCCGTTCGTCCTCCACCCGTGAAGTCTGCTTGTATCAGGGAGGGGTGAGAAACCGGGTGCAGCGCCCTTCCCATGAGGTGGGCAGACTGCTGGGAGTCTCTCAGGAGCACAGCTTTGGGGTTCCCTGCTGCGCACCCTCAGACCTCCCATCCCCTTCCCTCCTGAGCCTCTGGGCTGAGCCTTATCCCAGGTCCTGATGTCAACAGTCAGAGACATTGTACTAGACTCAGAACAGAGGGGGCTTCCATAAAGAGCTGCTTGGCTGGACATCCCAAAGCTGTACAGGACTGATCTTTACATCCTCAAGAATCAGAAATGGATCTCGAATGTGGTGGTGGGAGGCGGGGGGGTGGGGGGTAAACGATTCCGAGCCCACTTGCTCATGGCTTGAATCCACCGTCTGTTAAACAGAGCCATTCATTTTCGAGTAAGTAATACAAGAGCATATGGCACAGAAGTGACAACGTTCACCAGGCTGATGTCAAGGCCGGGATCATCTCACAACCTTGAACCCACTGCCCTGGGTCCTCCAAAGGAAGCATGTGCATCCTGCCAGTCATCTCCTATGCATATGCACACATATGTGTACACGTTTATCATTCTTTAACATAGTCACCCCATTGTGCTCTGGAACTCCAGAAGCCATTGCTCCTGCCCCTACCCTGCCCCTGCTGACCGCCCTCCTCCACCCCTGCTCCCCACGCCCTCCCCAGCTCCGGTCACCACCTTCTCTACTTCTTTGAGACCACTTTCAGCTTCCACACCTACGCAGGAGCGGGTGGTGTCTGTCTTTCTGTGTCTGACTTATTTCACTTGACATGATGCCCTTCAGTTCCTATCATCGTGCGGCAGACGCCAGAATTTTTACAATCAGAGCTGAAGAGGGCTCCACGGTGTGTGTGTGACCCGCCTTCTTTACCCACGTATGTCTGACGGACACCCGCCTTGACTCCACATCCTGGCTGTTCTCCTGAGGACAGACGTCTCTCTGACATTCTGATTTCATTTCCTTTGGGCCTGCACCCAGGAGTGGGATTACAGAGTCAGCCTGTTCCCAGTTCTCTGAGGAAGCTCCGAGCCATTTTCCATAATGGCTGCACTAATTTACATGCCTGCCAACTGGGCACCAGAGCCCCTTTTCCACATTCTCTCCAGCACTTCTGCTTTTGTGTCTTAGATAATGACCATTCTAAGTGGGGTGAGATGGTCTCCTTTGGTTTTGATTTGCATTTCCCTGGATATCAGCGAGGAACATTTTTCCACATACTTGTTAGCCATTTGTATATCCTTCTTTATTTAGTTACTGGGGATTGAACTCATGGTGCTGAACTCAGATCTGAGCCACATCCCCAGCCCTGTTTTGTTTTGTTTTGGAAACAGTCTCATTAAGTTGCTTAGGGCCTCGGTAAGTTGCTGAGGCTGGCCTCAAACTTGCCGTCCTCCTGCTGCAGCCTCCCAAGCCTCTGGGTTGTATAGCCCATTTTAAAGAACCGTCTCTTCATGTCCTCTGCCCATTTTAAAATCTGGCCATCATTAATGACTTCATTATGCTATTAATAAAATACGCTACTGAGTTCCTTATATTCCAGAAATCAATCTCTCATTGGATAAATGGTGCAATCGTCTCTCCCATTCCCTACATTGGCTCTGTGTTCTGATTGCTTCTTTTGCTGTGCAGAAGCTTTTCAGCATTCTTTAGGGGTTGCTTTTGTGGCCTGTGATTTTGTTTTGTTTTTGGTACCAGGGATTGAACTCAGGGCCACTCGACTACTGAGCCACATCCCCAGCCCTATTTTGTGGGGATGTGGCTCACTGAGTTGCTTAGGGCCTCTCTGTTGCTGAGGCTGGCTTTGAACTGACAATCCTCCTGTCTCAGCCTCCCAAGCCACTGGGTGTGAGTCACCATGCCCAGTTATGGCCTGTGTTTTTAAGATCATATAAAAAATATCTTTGCTCAGAAAAATATTTCCCCTTTATTTTCTTCTAGTATTTTTATGGTTCGGGGTCTTAGTTTAAGTCTTTGATCTATTTTGAGTTAATTTTCACATGTGGCTAGAAATAGGCATCTAATCACTTTCTTCTGCATGCGGACATCCAGTTTTCCCAGTGACATTATTGAAAAGACTTTTTTCCTCCAATATATGTTCTTGCTTCCTTTGTCAAAGTCAGTTGGCTAAATAAGTGAGTGGTCTTATTTCTGTTCTGTTCCATTGGTCTGCAATGCTGCTTCTGGGCCCAGAACGTGCTGCTTTGGTTCCTGTCACTTTGCAGTATGTTTGAAGTCACGTGATGTGAGACATGCAGCTTTGTCCTTGCTCAGGATTGCTTTGACCACTTGGGACCTTTTGTGATTGCATACAAATTTCAGGAGTTGTTCTTCTATTTTCTGTGAGGAATGTCATTGGTGTTTTGATAGGATGGCCTTGAATCTGTAGACTGCTCTGGGCGGCACAGACAGCTAACAATACTCACTCTTCCAGTCCATGAATTTCAGGTGTCCTCCTCAATTTCTTTCATCCGTGCTTTGTAATTTTCCTTGAAGAGATCATTTACTTCCTTGGTTAAATTTGTTTCCAGGTATTCTAATTTTTATAGTTAAAGGTGAATGGGATTCGATTCTTAATTTCTTTCTTGGAAATTTCATTATCGGCATAAAAAAAGTTACTGATATATGTATGTTGCTTTTGTATCCTGTGAACTTACTGAATTCATTTGTCAGTTCTAAGAGGCTTTTGGTGGAGTCTTTAGGTTTCTCTCCACATATAATTATGTCTTCTGCAAACGGAAATAATCTGATCTTCTCATCTCCTATTTGTATATCTTTTATTATCTTCTCTTGTATTATTGCTCTGGCTGAGACTCTCAGTATTATACTGAATAAGAATAGTGAAAGTGGACACTTTGTGTGTTTCTGCTCCTAGAAGAAATGACTTCAACTTTCCCCCATTTAGTATGATATCGGCTGTGGGTTTGTCATATATAACTGTTCTTGAGTTCTATACCTAGTTTTTTTTAGAGTTTTTGTCAGATGCTTTTCCTGAGACTACTGAGGCAGCCATGTGGACTTTATCCGGCATTCTGTGGATGTGAGTGAGGTACTCCATTTATCAGTTTGCATACGTCAAACCATCCTTGCATTACTGGTCACTTTCATTATAGTCCATATTCTTTTTCATGAGCTGTTGAATTTGATTGGTCAGCATTTTGCTGACCACAATCTCTCACCTCTGTTCATCAGAGACTGTGGTCTGGGATTCCTCCCTCCCTCCTCCCTGTGTCTTTGCCTTGATACACAGGTAATGCTTGCCTTGTTGCACAAACCCTGCAGATTTCTCTCCCTTTGACACCTTGGAATAGTTTGAACAGACTTGGCTTAGCTTTTCTTCGGTAGTCTGGCAAGATTCGTTGGTGACATTATGGGGTCCTGGGCTTTTCATTTTGGGAAGACTTTTATTACTGAATTATCACTGATTATTGATCTGTTCTGGTTTTCTATGTTCCCATGGTTCTACTTTGGTAGGTTATATGTGCAGTAATTTGTCCGTTTCTTCCAGTTTTTTTCCCTAATTTGTTGGTGTAGAGTTGGTCACAATAGTCCCTAATGATCCTTTTAATCCATAGTATCAGTAGTAATGTCTCCTTTCCTGTCTCTGATTTTATTTATTTAGGTCTCTCTCTCTCTCTCTCTCTCTCTCTCTCGTCTTTTCTTTTTTTGAGTCTACTTTATTTTTTCTTGATCTTTGTTATTTTTTTTCTTCTAGTAATTTTGATTTTTGTGTTCTTTCTTTTCTATTTCCCTGAGTTACATTGAAATCTTTCTTTATTTATTCTAATTCATTATACATGACAGTAGAATGCACTTTGACACATCATACATATATGGATTTCTCAATCTTCAGTCTCCTGGCTATACATGATGTACAGCAAAGAGGCAGGAGCTAGTCTCAGTGTTTCATACTTAAGCTTGTGAAATCGTCTGGGAGACCTTGATGCATTTGAGGAAGCAGTAGGCCATTGGTGGAGGCCGACATGTCTGGGGACTGGGGACAGCTTCTAGCTCAAAGACACCTAGAAGCCAAGGGCAGCCTGGGCCAACAGCTAGAGAGAGGCCTGCGCCTTGAGGCCCCGGGGGACCAACAGCCAGATGCGCGTGGGAGTGGGTCTTTGCCAAGTCTGACTCTGAGACAAGACCACAGCCCTGGGGGACCCTGACTTCAGCCTTGCAACACCCAGCTCCTCTGTGTCGGAATTCATGGGAACAGGACCTATGTGATAACAACAGCCGCTGTTTTAGCTGCTAAGCTGTGGTAATGTCGCATATGGCCAGGCAGCTGATGGAGCGTGTCGAGGCTGAGGGGCAACAGACCGTGGCCAGCCCTTCTGTAGGCTCCGGATGGAGGCCGCCACGTCTGCTCTCACCAGACACGACGTTGCCTAACGTGGACAAATGCTAGCTTTGCAACGGAACAGGATGTTCAGCTATAGGCCCTGCTTGGGCTTATGAGCTGGCTGGCCTGGGATGAGTTCCCTGGTCTCTCTGGGCTTCAGCGTCCTCCCTTTTAAGATACACACCACTAACTCACATCCTAGGGTTAAGGAGGCGGTTTACACCATGCTTGGCAGAGATAAGCACTCAAGGAGTATCAGACTTGTGGTCCCCGCAGGGCTGCTGAACCCCCAGCAGGTTCGGTGGGACTTCCTCTGGGATGCTTGCTGCAGCAGAGGAGACTGGACTTGCCATCGTGGGTCCAGGCTCAAGTCCTCTTGGTACCACTGATGAGTGATGGCAAGTCACCGCCTCTCAGAACCCATTTCCTGAACTGGAATCAGCGGCCTCTGTCACAGGGGCCTGGGGACTAATGTGTATCGAATGACTTCTGAGTAGCCACAGCTTCACAAACGCAGGTTTCTTACAGTCCATGAGATCTCTGAGGGGGCTGCACAGCGAGCACCTGTGGCTGCCATGTCCCTGTGGGAGCCAGGCCAAACCAGCACTAGCCCTGTGGGGACGGGGCCCAGCATGGTGCAGGGGGGAGAGCTGGCTCCAGAGCAGGACTGCCAGGTGAAAGTACCCTTCTGCTGCCCGCTGCAGGGCTCAGGGTGTCCTTCCCTGTCCACACCTCCATCTTCTCCCCGTAGATCGAGAGAGACGTGGCCTCTCAGCTCAGGGCTACGTGAGTGTCCAGTGAGGGGCGCTGGAGCGTGGTCAGCCTAGAAAGATCTAGAGAGCCTCCACCAGGGCTGGGAACGCCAGCGCACGCCTGGTCCCTGACCGCTCAGCAGCAGGGTGCAGACCCAGCGTTCACTCCCCTCCTGTCCACAGTTTTGGTGGTGGGTTTTGATCCTCTGCAGCCATCTGGCACCTCCTGGCATGTCCCTCAGGATTCCATAAGAACTGATTAAGGGCATGATTCTGGCCAAATCAAGTACAATAAAGGATATTGAGAAGCTCCTTAAATCCAGTCTGTGATTTTGTCTGCTCTCTTGAAGTAAATGATGAGCTAATAAAGGACTGAGAATTGGTATTCACAGAAGGTACAAAAATAAATGCTTGCCAAGTCTAAAACATAAATATGCACGGTCTTGGGGCAGAATGGCACACATTCTCCAAATATTTCTGCTACCTGAATGCACCCCCTTTAGTGGAAGAGATTGGGGCGCTCATGGTGTTTCGCGTCACTGGGAACAGGTTCCCTTTGTGAGACAATTTCCTCATTATCCTCAGAGGCTCTGGAATCTGCCATGAGAGTCAGAATTCAATTTTGGTGACTCAGGGGAATAAAACCTTCCTACTTTCTCTTTAAATCATGGAGATCTAAGGCGAGCGCCCCGTTAAAGTGATTCATCATTCTAGCATGTCACAGTGTATAGCATATTGAGAAACTGATAACTTTTCAATAAATTTAACTTACTGCATTAATTTTAAAAGAATTTTTCTTTCATGGATTACCATTTTATCCTTTGGGTTTCATGTAATTATAGTCAGGTCACTTTGTGACAAGAATAAAATCACAGACTGTCCAAGCTGCGGGGCACTCTAACAGCTCTGCGTGTTCCTGTGACGTTCTCATTCGGACGTGAGGAGACGGAGGTTTGGAGACTGGCATCTTGGGCTACGGGGGTTTTGAACTGGGCCTTGGATCCCCGCCCTCACTCTCTCTCCTGTGGGTGCACCTGCTGACCCGGCCTTCACGGGGAACCAGCCAGCTGAGGGAGGTGACAGACCTGCAGGGCTCCCCGTGCGCGGAGGGTGAGCTGAAGCCTCTCGGTGGAGTCGGGCCTGGGGTCCTTCCCCTGCTGTCTGTCCGCAGCCAGTTTGAGCAGTGTCCAGTCTCCTTAAGTGTCCATCACGGGGCTGTTCTGGGGGTTCCAGGAGGTCAGTCCACTTGCGGAGCTCAGCACCAACCCCGGGCGGGTGGTGCAGGGCAGGGCGCGGTAACTCTTCTCAGGAGCGCCAGCCATGGTGCTGGTCTGCCCCACACTGGTCCAGTACAGCAGGCCTGGCCACTGGGTGGGTCACCCTGTGCTCTGTACTCGCCCACTGGTGTGATGGCCAGCCTGGCCCTGAACACGCTGGCTGGCAGACACTGTGGACCGGCACACGGGGCGGTGGCCAGGCATCTGTACAGACGGCAGTTCGATGCCATCCTTCCTTGGCACTGGCCACTGATCTTGGGCCTCTGGAGAGATCTGTCTCTGTGCTTCAGTTCTTTGTAGCCTCCTGGGACGCCCTGACGTGGCGGGTCTGGGTTCATACCAACCCAGGGTCGCTGGAGACCCAGGCCCTGACAATCTGCCCGCCTCCCGGCGGCTGCGCTCTTGCAGTTAGCCACTCCTCCGTGGTCAGGCCACGGTAGCACTGAGCGTCTGGGCTCTCGCCCTTTCCTCCTGTGAGGGAGGCTCACGGCCAGGGCCCCTCTGCTAACGGTCATTCCGCGTGGCCTAGTCAGAGGCTCACTTCTGTGCTCTTCCCCCTTTATGTGGCAGGCGCACGAAGGGGCCTTCCTGCCCCCCGGTCCCTCCTGGCTCCCTCTGTCCTCATGGTCCCCCTCAGGCTTGGCTGACACAGCCGACTCTCAACCTGTGCCTTGGATCTTCCGAAGGGCACGGGGGCTTGGCCCTCTGACATCAGGGGCCCTGCTCTGCTCCCCAGGCCACAAGTCCTCCTGTGCTTCCCTTTATCCGACACTGAACGGATGCCCTCTTGGGTTCCTGTGTGAATGCCTTTCACCCTGAGGCTGGTGCTTTGCAGGGGTCAGGTTTTCTGGCCCTCAGGACCTCGGGTCCAGGTGCCCAGCCACGGCCAGGCTGTCGGCTGTCCCCTGCCCCCACACAACCTGCTCTGTGACTCCTTCAGGTGCTGCCTGGCCAAAGGGTCTGTGGATGTCACTGCCGAGACTCTGCCAGTGAGTTCAGGGCACTCGAGGGCACTGCTGACGGCCAGTGGGCAGTGAGTCTCTCTCCAGAATGGGCCTCCTGTGTGCAGACCTCTTCTCAGGCCTTGGGGACATTTCCTTACAGGACTGGGATCCTGATGTCTGTCTACCTGTGTGGCTGGCGGTCTGCAGAGGGGACCAAGCCCAGGACGGGGCTGATTCTGGGCTGGAAGGTCAGACGGGGCTTGGAAGTGTCTGTGTGTCCCCTCGTCACCAAAGCCGGGGTTTCCTGCTGAGTCAGTATTCTCCCAGCTCCTCCAGGGGAGGGATCCATGCCCCCGAGGAGGGACCACCAGCTGCCCTCCTGCCCTCCTGCCTGTGGTACCTTGACAGGTGGATGCCACAGAGAAAAGTGAGCAAGCCAACGAAACCCGCCTGGAGACGTCAAGTTTTGAATCATTGTTCAAATCAATCCATGCCGACAGCTAACGGTGCCAGCAGAGGCCTCACCTAGACGGAGGCCCTGTTGGAACCAAGGAAGAGAGCCCGCTTGGCAGAGGGAGGCCCAGCCACGGAGGGCGAGGCGTGGCTGGTGGAAACGTGGCAAGTACCTGCCTCCCGTCTAGGTGACCCGGCTGACTCGGGGTCAGCGGGCTCCCATCAGTAGGGCTGTGCCCTGCCGAGCAGGACTGGGTGACAATGAGAGCTCTCCACGGGGTGGAGTGCCGGTCACGAGAGCACTGTGGCCGAATGAAAGCCTCTTCTGTCATCACACACGTCACCTGACCTGTGGCACTTGTCCCCCGCCTACTCTACAGCAGCCCCCAGAGACACTGAGTGCCTCAACAGGTTTTTAAATTCGCACTAGGCCTCCCACCCTGGCCTGCCTCGCTCACGGGTCTCCGGGCACGGAGCAGCCCGTCTCACGGAAGAGAGAACTGGGGGCCTAAAGTTGCACCCCGAGAACTCGCTCCAGGTGCAGATGGAGGACTGACCTCGGTGATGTTAAGGTGGACGCTCTTTGATGTTCAGAGGAAGCTGCCTTTGAATATTAAGTAATTGTGGACTTGTCCTGAGACCTAGGCTCGAGGGGGCTTGCTGCCCGTGGTGGGAGGAGACCACCCTGAAGGCAGCATGGCGGGTGGGTACCGTGCCGGGGACCGCAGGGCTCTGTGTGCCCCCTGACCTAGCTCCGCCGTTGCCTGGCGGCACGCACGAGGCCTGCATCCAGGCCTGCTCCTCCTTCCTCCACCCCCTTCCATCCGGGCCCCCAGCCCAGCCCACGGGGCTTGCTTCCTGCTTGGGGGCGGGTGTGTACCCACATGTCAGGGTCCCACTTGTCAGTGTGTCTGGAATCACTCTCATCGACACACCCAAAGTCTCTCAGTCGGATCAGGTTGGCAATCCAGAGTAACGACGGTCCTCAAGAACCTCACAGAGCGATGGGTCGCCTCCTCTGCCGTCCACGTCTGTGAGGATCATCTCTGGCCGACTCTAACCTGCAGCACGCAGAGCTGGGGAGAAGTCGTTCAGCTGTCCAGGTTGGCCAAGTGGGAGACCGTCATGGCCTCTCAATGACCAGCCAGTGTGCTGGGCATCGCTGGGCACACAGAGCAAACTGAGGGGTCACGGGGGAAGAGGGCCGTGATGGAGTGCTGGCTGGGAACGGATCATTTTCTGCCTAAATACCTTGTTTAAAAGTGTGGGCTTACTCCATGAGAAAGGCACGCGACTGGGGAAGGTTTTCAGCACATGAAGTGACACGTTAGCATGTGAGAAAGGAGACTCTGGATGCCGAGCGAGAGCAGGCACAGCTCGGGGCGAGGCCCGCAGGACGCTGCTCCAGGGGCTCAGAGCTGAGTCCAGACATGTGCCTGAGAGACAGAGGAGCAGGCCAGCGGGAGAGGCGGGGCTGGACCGGACGCGGTGGCGCGAGGGAGGGCGGCGTCTCCCGGGGCAGCTGCATTGGCAGGGGCTTGTTCTGAGACAGGGAACAGGGAGGGTGTGGGGAGGAAGAGGAGTTTCACTTGGGGCGTGTGGCTTTAGAGACGTCCGAGGGCCAGTGTGAGCACGAGTCCGAGCCAGGAGAAAGGGGCCCTGGAGGCAGAGCATCTACAGGGGCTGGTGTGAGTGTGTGTGAGGGTGTGTGTGAGTGTGTGAGTGTGTGTCAGTGTGTGTGAGTGTGTGAGTGTATCAGTGTGTGTGTGAGTGTGAGTGTGTGTGAGTGTGTGAGTGTATCAGTGTGTGTATGTGTGTATCAGTGTGTGTGAGTGTGTGTGTGTGAGTGTGTGAGTGTGTGAGTGTGTGTGTGAGTGTGTGAGTGTATCTGTGTGTGAGTGTATCTGTGTGTGAGTGTGTGTATCAGTGTGTGTGAGTGGTGTGAGTGTGTGTGAGTGTGAGCGTGTGAGTGTGTGTCAGTGTGTGTGAGTGTGTGAGTGTGTGAGTGGTGTGTGTGAGAGTGTGAGTGTGTGTGTGAGTGTCAGTGTGTGAGAGTGTGTGTCAGTGTGTGTGGGGGGGTGTGAGTGTGTGTGTGTGAGTGTGTCAGTGTGTGTGAGTGTGTGAGTCAGTGTGTGTGTGTGGGTGTGAGTGTGTGAGTGTGTGTCCGTATGTGTGTGTGAGTGTGTGTGTGAGTGTATCAGTGTGTGTGTGAGTGGTGTGAGTGTGTGAGTGGTGTGTGTGAGTGTGTGAGTGTGTGTGTGAGTGTATCAGTGTGTGTGAGTCTGTGTATCAATGTGTGTGTGTGAGTGTGTGTGTGTGAGTGTATCAGTGTGTGTGAGTGTGTGAGTGTATCAGTGTGTGTGAGTGTGTGTATCAGTGTGTGTGAGTGGTGTGAGTGTGTGAGTGTGTGTCAGTGTGTGAGAGTGTGTGTGTGTGAGTGGTGTGTGTGAGAGTGTGAGTGTGTGTCAGTGTGTGTCAGTGTGTGTCAGTGTGTGTGAGAGTGTGAGTCAGTGTGTGTGTGTGTGGGTGTGAGTGTGTGTGTCCGTGGGTGTGAGTGTGTGTGTGAGTGTGTGTGTGTCAGTGTGTGTGTGTGAGTGGAGGGTGTGTGTGTGAGTGTGTGTGTGTGAGTGTGTGGGTGTCAGTGTGTGTGTGTAAGTGGAGGGTGTGTGTGAGTGTGAGTGTGTGGGTGTCAGTGTGTGAGTGTGTGTGTCCTCATCTCCTCACTCCATCCAGATCCAGGCACACACTGGACGCCTGATGTATGCTGGAGAGGAGGTGAGCAGAACCCGGGGAGTCCTGGGGGCTGTCTCCTGGGCCTCTCCGTCTCTGTGAAGAAGAGGAGGAGGCCGGGACTGCAGAGGAGGGTAGCTGTAATTCAGACTTCAGGTTTCCTGGGTGCTCTCTCCAAATCCGTCTAGAGCGAATTATGTGCCTCTTCCTGTCCAAGAGACATATTTTTAACTCAGGAAGTACGTCAGCCCCCTCTGGCTCCCTGAAGGACTCAGCTGTCTGCTGCTTGTGCTCTCTGCTAAAGGGGACTCCTGCAGACTCCAGCAGGGCCTTGCTCCAGCCGGCCTCCGGCCCGTGCCTTGCATTTCCAGCTCTCAGGGCCACCTGGCTCCTCACGTCTTAGCCTCCTGCTTCAGGACTCTCTGGGTGACTCGGGAATGACATGACTTCCCCAAATCTTCAGACCCCTGTGGATAATCCCAGGGGACCGGGGGGGGGGGGGGGGTCAGGCCCAGAACCTTCCACCAGGGATCCTTCTCTGCACAGAACCCTGTGGAGCCAAATCAGAGGCCTCAAGAAGCCTGACTCAGCCTGGATCAGAGAAGGAAGCTGCCGTTCACACTTGTGTTTGCTGAGAGGACGTGAGAAAGATAGTCTTGTTGACATAAGTCCTTAAGAGCTGCAGCCGCAGTGGCGGATACCGTCCTCGGCAATTTAGAGAAGAGAAGTTGGAAAATATTGACACTTCTGCGAGGCAGGAGCAGAGAGAGCGGGTGGCACCAAGGGACCGCGGAGCCGGGGACGCAGATCTTATCGGTAATCACTCCATCGTGGCCGAAACGCCTCTTTGGACTTTGCTGATGTGGGATAGGAGGTTCTCCGCGATATTTAACCATGAAGCCGTGTTTCAGTGGTTCTCATTTTGAAACCATTGGTAGTGTGACAACAGTAAAGAACATTTCCCACCTCAGCAGTCTGGAAGGAATCAAGAATCAGACATTCCCTCCCCTACAAGAAGCCCAGCGAGTATTCCTTACGGACAGCACAGTCCTGTAGAACCACAGCTCGACTCTCAAGTAGGAAACTGACCTCAGCTCCCCAGGGGCTCAGCGACACCACGCGTGGTGAAGGGTCCAGTCAGAACCCGGTCTGTCCGTCTCCTGCCTGGCACGGGCCCGCCCGGAGGGAAACAGGCAGTGATTCCACTGGGGTCTCACCGGGGCTCTGCCCCTGGTTCAGGCTGTGATGGCAGCGAGGGACACGCGGATGTTGCTCCTGCGGCAGGCCGTCCAGCGGCACAGGGTTCTCACTGGTCCCACTAACAGCGAGTGATTTTGACCACGCAGTTAGAGTGGTGTCTGCCGAACTTCCCACTGAGGCTGGGAATCACCCCCTGATGGGGAGTGTGGAGGGACTGCAGACCACGCTTGGAGCTGGGCGGCCCTGTGAGCCGAGCTGGGGACACGCACAGCCCAGCGCCCCGGCTCTGGAGCGCTGCCCCAGCACGCGCCAGGAGGGCTGCTGAGCAAAGCAGTGGTACTCGTGGCTACGAGGAGGTGACTCAGGATCTCACCCAACTTCTTCTAAAGTTAAGTGACTAAGTGACAAATGCAAGTTCCTATTAAAACCACATTTTGTGAGATCTGTACCGAATCTCCAGTAGTTAAACAAAAGACGTGGTCGATGAAGCCTAGCAGAAGTTCTCCCCTGACTTTTCCCCTTTCTCTTCATTTCCCCCTCCCCCACCTGATGTGGGATAGGAGGTCAATTGCTCACTGCTCTCTGCATGGGCGGGGCTCTAACCCAGCATCTGGTGAGTGTTTGCAGGGAGCTACTATGAGACTCCCTGTGGACCCCGATTCTCATCCAGTGACGGGTGCATTGACGTCTGCCTGCATGGCTATCGGTGGCCTGCGTCCTCGGTCAGTCACAACCCAGAGTGGTCTCCAGCCCTCCTGATGCTGAGCCAACGTGTGTGTCCCCGGCCTGCTCCACGAGGCTGCTGACGGGGTGCGTGCACAGGGTCCTGTCGGGTGCTCCGAGCTCCTGAGTTCAGGGGCTCCTCGGCTTCCCGGCTCCTGCCTTCAGCCTCTCAGCCTGCCCTCCCGCCGGTCTTCCAGGCAGCTGCCAGAGTCATCCACGAAAAACTTTCAATGGCTCCCCTTTGACCTCTTAAGATAGTTCAATCTTTTAAACAAGCGCTCAGGGCCTCGAGGCTGCCTGCCCTGCCAGTTTCCGGCCCTGTTTTCCATCACACGTGTTAGTGCTTGCTGCAGTCTGACCACCTGCTGGGTTCCCAAGCATGCACTGTGCTCTCCTCCTCACCTATGCTGGGCCCAGCATGCCCCTCACTTCCTCCACTAAACAAAACCTCCGCAGCCTCCAAGGCTCCACCCACCTGCAGCCTCCCCAGCAGAAGGAATAGCTTCCTCCTCTGCACCCCTGCTCCACGTCATCCAAGCACCATGTGCCTGCGCGCCTGTTCCACAACCCTCGGACCCGCCAGAGTCAGGGCCTGGGTCCACGGGTGTTCATGGGGGCTCTCAGGGCTCCACTCAAAATGATCCTCACAAAATGTCCCTCACTACTGGGCTGCACTCGGGTACTCAGCTCCCACGTGTCAGCTGTGGCCAGTTGAGAGGTGGCAATGACCTTATTTTAGCTTTGTGTCTAAGAGGACAGTGCCAGGAACTGGCACAGGGACAGACCAAGGTCGGCTCCCATCTGGGAACTCATTGAGCTGTGGGGAGTCGCCTCATCCCTGAGCAGGATCCTGGAGAGCCTCTGTCTTCTGCTGGCCACTACTGGACCAGGTGGGCACTACTGGACCAGGTGGGCACTAACTAGGGCGTCATTTCTTCTGGCTGGGTGACGTAAGCACCAGCGCCCAGCCTGGCACCAACACTCCGACCAGATCTTTGCAGAGAGCCTTTTCTTTCAAGAAGATCTGCCCATTAGTTTTCCAAGCCCCCCGCCCCCCAGTTTTATCACGACAGAGATGGTTTATCAGTTTTCCCAAAACTCTGCAAAAGAGGGGGACCAGCTCAAATCAGCTCTGAAGACACAATACTTTCAACGTTCGTAAATGGCCACCATCAGCTCTGAAGTCTCATCTGGTTCCTGGGAGTTACTGTGAGGAGCAGGAGGGCTCTCGGGCACCCTCGCACCTTTGGTCCTCCTACATGAGGGTTCCCAGCTCACTATTTGATTCTCACGGAGGCCATCTTGATCCAAGTGTCCACATTCCACTGCATTGTGGGAGTTTAGTCGACATTATATATCATATTTTATTTCAAATAAGTGCATTCTCAGGGGCCTAGCAAGGAACACCCAGCCTCTCCCACTTTTGAAGCCTTAGCATTCACCTACTTCCCACTTTGTGTATTTCTCCCTCTCAAACCAGGAACCCAACATCCACCATGATTTTCCTGGTTGCGTTCTTCACTTTTCACAATGCCAAATGCAGAGTTTCTCCCCTCCCTCCCCTTCCTTTCTTTCCTCCTATTATATATTTGAAAATGCACATGGTGATAAAAAGGTAGAAAACAGTGTCTAGACATGGGTTGGGTTATCTGTTTGGAGGTTCTGGGAATTTGACCCCGGCCTCACCCGTGTTAGACAAGGGCTGTGCCACTGAGCTGCACTCCAGCCCCAAAGCAGAGTTCTGATTTTGGTTGTCTTATGAGTAAAATTGAGACTTTTTGTGATTAAGGGCCACTTGTAAACTTTTTTTTTATTTGTAAACATCAATATTTTTTGCCCATTTTCTACTTCTTTTCCGGTCTTCTTCCTTACTAATGTCTCATTATCTAGTTAAGAATGAGTGCATATTTACCTGATTGAAAGCATGCTAGAGGCACACGTTAAATAAAAACAAACAGGGAGGGGACTTCAGACTCCGGGAGGGAGGACACCTGGGTGGGTCTCACTCTCCGAGAGCCCAGCAGAGTGACATGGAGTGATGTTTTAAAGGCATGAAGCACAAGAAGAACAGGAATGAACAGTCTTCAGACCCGGAAAGCAGGAGGACACGGCTGGCCCAGCAGAATGGGGTGTCTCCAGAGGGGTGGCCAGTGACCCAGCAGATAGCGGAGGCCCTGGCACTGCAGGGGACAGGCTGTTGGGTGCTGGAGGGGAGGGAGTGGGAGGGTGTGGTAAAAGCAAGCCGCTCCCCAGACGCCCTCCCTGGCCACCTGTCTCCTCCCATCCCCCGGCCCAGGACGGGGGTCCCCAGGAGGGAGCCGTCAAGACCATGTTCACCTCCTCAGAGGACCTGAGCCGGGCCTCTGGGCCCCCCTCTGCCCATGGTCCCAGGAGGGCGAATGAGGATCCTTCTCTGAAGAAAGACCTCCACAGACGGATCCCTGGGGCCTTCAGCGGAAAGCCTGCCTCGCCCTGGTCACCCCCTTCTGAGGCTCCACAGTTGGCCACCACGTCCACCATGAAGAAGGTGACCACTCGACGAAAGAGCAGCCTCTACTTGGAAAAACTTAGATATTTGAGGAAACTTTAAATATGAAAGATGGAACAGGAAAACAACAAACAAACAGGGGAAAGAAACCTTCTGAGAAAACCAGTCCTTCCCCGGGAACGGAGAACCTCAGTGTCGTCACGAAGCAGGAGAGCTGCCGCGGCCGCAGAGTGCTGCACGCTACGGAAAAGGAGCGGAAGGCAGCGAGCGCCTAGAAATGAGAGAGGCCCACCAGTAGAGGGACCTCGGCAGATTCCAGGGAGAATCACGATGAAGAGATGGACAGCAGCAGGAATTCAGTGAGTGCATACTGCATGTGGAGGCTGGCCGGCCTGCTGCATCATCTCATTTAACCTCACAGGAGCCCCTGCGGCTTCATTTTAATTTCCATTTCACCGATGAGGAAAAGAATTACTTAGATCATTCAAGTGACTGGCTCATCCCTTCTGTCAACCACCTCCCTGTCCCTTTCCCGCCCAGCTCAGTCCTGCCTGCCCACCAGCCTTCAAGAGTCGTTTTCATTCACCTCCAAACAGCTGTTTCCTCCAATCTCTAGCAATTAAACACTTAGTTCACACCATATCATTTCAAAACAGCGACGTCCTCGAGGCCTGCAGCCTGTGGCCCTTGGTCTGACTGGACTTGAGGACCCATGTTGTGCACCGTGGCTTCCGTGTTGTCCCCTCTCCCGGTGCTGCAGGCACCACACCAGGGCACCACGTGCTGGTCACAGGATGTGGAGTGATCTGTGTTTGTGTAGCTCATGGGGGTCACCCCTTCGCTAATTGAGCTGAATCTCCTTAACACTCTCAGCAGGTTTTACTGTCCTTATTCTACTGAAGAGGAAACCGAGGCTCAGGGACACTCAGAAGGGTCCCCCAGGAGTCTCAGGAGGACTTCTGCCTCCAAGACGAGGTCCTTTCTCATTACACCACAACCATCTCTAGTTCGCTCCCAGAAAGAATCTGGCCGAACCCTGTGTGTTTCAGGGAAATGTCTGAGTGGGCTCTTCTAGGGACGAGGAGCAGAATAGCTCAGTGCACCTGTCCTTTTCAGGAACTGCCAAGTGTTTCCCCCCACAGAGGGCAACGTTGTGCGTTCCCAGGGGCGACGAATGAAGGCTGGGGCCACCTCCCCGCAGCGTTCTCTGACACATGAGGGACATGCCGGGGGGCGAGGTGGGGAAATGACACCCAGGAGTGGCTTTAACTGCAGCTCTCCGGGGACAAGCAACTCAGCATGGTCCTCGCCTGGCAGGTGGACGTCACCTGGACGTGCAGGAGAAACATGGAGTCTCAGGTCTCAACCCAGACCCCCAGAGTCGGGGCCTGCTCCTTACGATTCCCTGGACCCTGCCCAGCGGCAGTCCTCTAGGCTTCTGGGACCCACACTCTCCCCCTGCAGATGACCAGCCAGGGACCTGCACTGGCCCTCGGATCCCTGGACTCCAAGGCGCACCCACCGCGCTTCTGGCCACGTGGGTGCAGCAGGACGGGAAGCCGGTTCCGTTTGACAAGATCATCCTGAGACTGGAGTCAGCCACTCACTGAGGAAGGCATAGCCTCGCGTCCGGGGCCCTGGCCGCCCTCCCTCTGCGCTCTGGTTGAAGGGGTGGGACCGCTGTGCCCGGGGCCCCTGGGAGATGGACTCCGGGAAAGGGCTGAAGTCCAGAGCCAAGCAGGCCTGGGCCTGGACGCCAGCTCAGTCACTCAGCCGTTTTATGATCCTGGGCAGCAATTACGTAAGTTCTGGGGTCTTCCTTCTCTTCACTGTGCCATTGGGGCCGCTGAAACCGCCCTGTAGGGCCACTGCGAAGGTCAGACACGCTGGATGTCTTTGCCCGCAGCTCAGCAGGCGCTCCCAGGAGGCCGCCGGTTCTGCCCTTGCCGCCCCTCAGCCGTCTCTTCTGTGGGCTGTGTCAAACCAACCTTTACTTTTGAACTCAGGCCCCCCGTCTGTGCCCATGTCTTTTAAGCCCGCTCCTTCTGCAGCTGTGACTCTGAACACCTGTGCTCTTAAGACTCCAATCTCTCTCTCTCTCTCTCTCTCTCTCTCTCTCTCTCTCGTATTTTCTTGCGAGTGGTAAAAAGATTCAAGGCAAGAATCAAACTAGTCTCTGTCCTTCGGGAGTTTTAATCTCCTTGGAAGACAAACCTTAGACACAAGGTACAATTAGAGAATAGGGAAAGTGCGTGAGCCTGCTCAAACGTGCTGAGCAGGGCGCTCGAGCCTCTGTCTCTGACCCTCTCCTGCCTCACTGAACAACACTGCTGCGCTGCCGACTCACGCTCACCCAGGGGCGGGGACGGGGTCTCTCTCTGCCGTGGGTTCGAGGGACGAGTCAATATTCTCTCTTGGGCAGCCTTCCTGTGGCCTGGTGCACCAGCCCGGTTTCCCTCCGGTGTCCTCCCCGCACTCCTGCCGAGCAGAGCTCACTGCGCTTGGTCTGATCGTGTCCCACACTGTCACCAACGCACCTGCTTCCTGGCCGGGATATCTCAGATAAAGCTCCCTCGCAGCTGTCCCTGCCTGCAGCGTCTGACTTCCCTCCTTCTCTCTCTACTTGGGTTCCAACTCCTGGTGGACGGGAGGAGGCTGGGGTAGATCTAATCACCGTGTCCCTAACAGGCAGGTGACTGTGGCATGTCACTTCCCATCCCAGGCACTTGGTTTCTTCTCGGGGGAGGAGAGGGACGAGAGCACTCCCATGGCAGACGTGGTCCTGCCTACGCCCATCCTGCCTGCGCCAGCCTGCAGCGTGCGGGAGGGGCTCAGCCGGGCTCAACGCAGCACAGACGATTCTGCCTTTCTCACCTGATGGTGGGTCTGGGGGGCAGACACCGGAGGAGTGGGGGCAGCGGACAGGGAATGCAGGGCTGCCTAGCAGGGGTGAATGCCAGTTTCCCAGGCACGCTAGAGAACGGACAGAGAGTCTGAAAGGTGCCAGGAATATAAAGTAGGCGCTCCCTGAGGCGGTGTCGCGTGGTGGCCGTTCCAGGGCGGTGCAGGCTGCAGGGTCTACCTTCTTCACAGTGGTCACGTCTAGTATGGCTGGTGGGAGCAGAGGAAGGCAGCCGTGCACAGATGCATGCTGTGGGACCAGCGCACACCTGAGATCCCCGGGGCATGTTCACGAGCACCAGACAGAATGCAGGAAATGGGGAGACTGAGATCTTCTCAGACTCACACTCTGCAGACAATGGAACAGAGGCTCAGAGGCAAACGGCTGGGAAGGCATGTATTAGTCAGCGTCTTGGTGCTATGACCAGAGTCCTGAAGACGAGAGTGAGGAGGAAAAGTTGGTCGTGGCTCCTGGTTTCAGAGGTTCAGTCCTTGGTCCATAGATCTGGCTCCACAGCTCTGCTGAGATGAGGCAGAACATGGTGGTGGGAGGGCGAGAGGAGGAAGGCAGCTCAGAGCACGCAATTAGGAGGTAGAGTGCTCTACTCACCAGAGACAAAACCCCAGGCAAGACTCCAGGACCCACCTCTTGCACAGACATCCTACGCGCCCACAGTTACCGCCCGGCTAATCCCTATGGGGATAATCCACTGATTAGGCTATCGCTCTACCGCGTCACCTCTGGACCTTGCAGTGTCTCACACGTGGGCTTTTGGGGGACACCTCATGTCTAAACCATCACAGGGCATGAGCTGGCCAGCGGCCAACCTGGACGAGAACCCAGGCCTCTTGTTGACTCAGGGTCATTTCACCATGAGGTTCCTCCTCCGCTGGGATGGCTAGGTTGGGGCTGTTGGCTAAGGCTACGTGGGCTGCTATCTCTGAAAACCATGCTCCAGGGCCAGAGTTGTGGTTTGCCTGGGAGGCACACATTTTGAATTTGTGCAGATTGTTTTGTAGTAACAAGAAGGTGTCCAGAAAGTCTTGGCCACTGCTGCTCTATCTTGGATTCAGTAGGTGATCAAGAATAGCTTTGGGGCTGGGGTTGTGGCTCAGCGGTAGTGCATTCGCCTAGTGTGCGTGAGGCCCTGGGTTCGATCCTCAACACCACATTAAAATAATAAATAAACAAAATAAAGGTATAAAAAAAGATATTGTGTCCACCTAAAAAACTTAAAAAAATAATTTTTTAAAAAGAGAATAGCTTTTTAAAAAAATGGACTTACCAAACACACACACAATAATAAAGCTCCTGCCGTGTTTCTCCATGACTGTCTCTTGATTGCGTGGAAGAGCCTGGTCACAGTAGGAAGATTGTAGGACGACAGATGTTCCCAGTGGCCAGCGTGTTCATAGGCCTGGAGAAGGCCTTGCACACAAACACCCAGCGTGGACAGGCAGGAGCAAGGTAGGACTGGCTATCAGACAGCTTGGGTGTCTTACCAAATTCCCAAATTGTAACTGAGTTTTAAAAAGGGGGAAACCTCCTATGAAAGGTCCTCCGGCCCTCTAGTAAGTGGGCCTTCTACCCGTTTCCTCCACTGATCTATCCATAGTGCCAAAGAAGATGCCCTTGCTCTTCATCCATCCGTCGTGGGCACACACCCTCTCCTGATGGGAGGCCTTGGTGAGTGAGGAGCTTGGGTGCTTCCGCAGGAAGGGGGTTTCGGTAAAGGAGCGGAATGGCCTTCCAAAGGCCGCTCGTGTGGTCCCTGCAGGCACCCTGCACACTGGTACTTCACCTCTTGTTTTAAACATGCATCAAATATATTTTGAGTCCTTCGCAGTGATGGAGATTACCTTGTAAAGTCCCCCGATGCTTTGCATCACGTCATTAGACCCACAGGGCGGTCTCCTGGGAACAAGTGACATGGGTCCCATTCTACAGAAGTCAGAAAAGCGGCGCATTCGGAGCCCGAGGAGGATGGGAAACGTGGATTGCTCCAGCCTGGGGTCTCTCGCAGCCACATTCTGGGTTCAGAAGAATCAACTTTCAGGTGGGGAGATGGGGCCAGTGGCCAAGGCCACACCACTGTGAAGTGGCGAGCCCAGAATGCCGCCAGCCCTCTGACGCCAGCCGTCCTTACCCCCACACCACTGGTTGTCCAACAGTGGGGCATGGAGTCGCCTGGACGGTTATCAGAACGGGATGGTGTGGTCCCTGCGGGCACCGGCAGCTCCTCAGAAGGGTGGGCTCAGGCCCGGAGCTGGCCTGCATTCTGACTCCGCCTTCGGATGAGCTGGGAGGCCGCTCCCCACAGCTGTGGTCTGCACGCGCTCTGCTGAGTCCCAGAGACAGCGAGGACGCACCCAGGGCTCGTGTGGGCTCTCTGCACGGCAGGCTCCCCTGCGGGCGTTGGCCCACGGCCTCAGTCCTTCCTCCCGGTGGTCAGGGGGATTCCGGCCCTAGTCCCAGCCAGAGCTGAGGGAGTAGCCGGGTGCAGTGGGGTGAGGCCTGCCCCGGGTGCTCACCCAGGCTGGCAGACGAGCCCGCATCAGCTGCTAGGCACGTGGGTGTGAAGCGGGAGGTCAGAGGTGGACGGTGTGACTGCCCCGCGGAAGCCAGGACGCCTGGTTTCCATGGCGTCTCGGCTCAGCTTCTGCTGATGTGGACAGGATGAGCCTTGTTCTGAGTTTCTTCACTTACAAACTGAAATAATGTGAACAGCAGCCGACAATAAGGAAAGGGTGGCAGGTGGGCGGGAGGGAGGGTACTGAGGACTGAAAAGGAACCCCGTCTTTCTCAAGGGGCTGCACTGTGACTTGGCAAGACAGAGACTGTGTCAGGTGGGACCCTGAAGCTGGTCTCAGGTTACCTGGGCTTTCTCTCATCACCAGTCTGTTCAGGCCCCCGAGCCCCACGCCAGGACCACAGGACACTCGGCCTCACAGCGACTCCACAGTCCTGTGCATTCCAAATACGAGGCTGTGGATTGTCCCAGAAACTCCCTCTTCTCCCTGCCCAGTCCACCTTACGGCTAGCTCCAGGTCCAAAACCCTCCCAGGACTTGGCAGGAGGAGCCTCACTGCCACCCTAGGGACAGCCTGTGTGCCCTGGCTCTGGCCAGTGACACTCCAACGTTATTCACCACAGGGGTGTCCAGCAGCCAGGGAGAGCCCACACAGATGCCAGCTTCTAAATGCGTTGATGTCAGGTCATGTGCTAGGCCATCCTCCCTGCCAGCTGAGAGGGGCCAGGTCTTCTTCATCTCTGGGAGCTCAGTGTCTGGTACCTTCCATAGCCGGCGAGGTGCTCGATCAGCAGAGAGAAGCGACAAAGCCCATGCTCCAGTCCCCTCCCCGATCCAGCCCTGTGAGGGGCCAGGCTTCCTCAAATGCCACGAGGTCCCTGAGGTCTCCCAATGACAATGACCTGGGCAGACGGTCCCCAGTGCTTTCTGGCAGTTGCAGCTAGCCTTGTTGGAATTGCCAGTGGGATTCTACTCCCCTGGCCACAGAGCAGCCCTGCAGCAGGGGCCACCGCAGAGCGGCTCCTTCATGGGCCGTGGCGCAGGCGGGTATTAGCACATTAGCCGTGCCTCTGGCCATCCCACCCACACTGAGCAGTGACTTACTCAGGGGTGTTGCCAATAGACTTGCACCTGGCAGAAGTCACAGCAGGCGGAACTCGTGACTGCCCAGGACATTCCAGACCCTCCCAGCCCAGCACGTTCCAGCTGTGGCTGCAATTGCTGGTGCCCTGTGACCCTCTTGGACTGCTCGGGAAGCTCGGGGCCACAGTGCTTAAACTTTAGATCTGATGATGAAATAAAAACCTTCCATGATAAACAAAAGTTAAAAGAATTTACAACTAGAAAGCCTGCACTACAGAACATCCCCAGCAAAATATTCCATGAGGAGGAAATGAAAAGCAACAATGAAAATCAGCAGAGGGAAGTAATACACTAAAGGAAAAACTAATCAAAGGAGAAACCAATTTAAGTTAAATTTGAAAAATAAACAAAAATGGCTGGGAATACAAATCATGCCTCAATAATAACCCTGAATGTTAATGGCCTCAAGTCACCAATCAAAAGACATAGAGTGGCAGATTGGACTAAAACAAACAAACAAACAAAAAACAAAAAACACCCAACAATATGCTGCCTCCAAGAGACTCATCTCCCAGGAAAAGACATCCACAGACTGAAGGTGAAAGGTTGGGAAAAATCATATCACTCACATGGACTGTGGAAGCAAGCAGGGGTGTCCATCCTCATATCAAATAGACTTCCAGCCAAAGTTAATCAAAAGGAATAAAGAAGGACATTTCATACTGTTCAAGGGAACCATTCATCAACAAGACATAGCAATAATAAATACATATGCCCCAAACAATGGAGCTTCTATGTCCATCAAACAAACTTTTCTCAAGTTCAAGAGTCAATTAGACCACAACACAATAATTCTGGGTGACTTTAACACATCTCTTTCACCACTGGATAGATCTTCCAAACAAAAGCTGAGCAAAGAAAATATAGAAGTCAATAATACAATCAATAACTTAGATTTAACTAACATATATAAAATATTTCATTCTTCAACGAGCAAATATGCTTTCTTTTCAGCAGCACATGGATCCTTCTCCAAAACACACCATATACTATGCCACAAAGCAACTTTTAGCAAATATAAAAAAGTAGAGATATTATGCTGCATTCTATCAGATCATAATAGAATGAAATTAGAAATCAAAAATAAAATAAAAAATAAAACTACTCAAACACCTGGACTAAATAATATGCTACTGAATGAACAATTGACAAATGCTTAGCCATGCTAATGAAAAGAAGGAGAGGGAAAACTCAAATTACTAACATACGGGATGAAAAAGATAATATCACAACAGACACTACAGAAATACAGAAGATAATTAGAAATCATTCTGAAAACTTGTACTACAATAAAATGGAAAATATTAAAGGCATCAATAAATTTGTAGAGTCATGTGATTTGCCCAAATTGAATCAGGATGATATACACAATTTAACCAGATCAATTTCAAGTGACGAAATAGAAGATGTCATCAGAAGCCAACCAAGCAAGAAAAGCCCAGGGCCAGATGGATACACGGCCGAGTTCTAAAGACCTTTAAAGAAGAACTAACACCTATACTCTTCAATTTATTTCAGGAAATAGAAAAAGATGGAACACTTCCAAACTCATTCTATGAGATTAATATCACTCTGATTCTAAAACCAGGCAAAGACACATCAAAGAAAGAAAACTTCAGACCAATATCTCTAATAAACATAGATGCAAAAATTCTCAATAAAATTCTGGCAAATTCAGTACAAAAATGTGTCAAAAAGATAGTGCACCACAATCTTGTGGGGTTCATCCCAGGAATGCAAGGTTAGTTCAACATACGGAAATCAATAAATGTAATCATCACATCAATAGACTTAAAGATAAGAATCATATGATCATCTCAATAGATTCAGAAAAAGTATTCAACAAAATACAGCACCCTCTCATGTTCAAATATTATAAAATCTAGGGATAAGAGGAACATATCTCAACATCATAAAAGCTATCTATGCTAAACCCCAGGCCAACAAAATTCTAAAAAGAGAAAAATTGGAAGCATTCCCTCTAAAAACTAGAACAAGACAGAGATGCCCTCTTTCACCTCTTCTATTTAACATAGTTCTTGAAATTCTAGCCAGAGCAATTAGACAGATGAAAGAAATTAAGGAATACACATAGGAAAGGAAGAATTCAAATTAGCACTATTTGCCAACGATATGACTCTATACCTAGAAGACTCAAAAAATTTCACCAGAAAACTTCTAGAACTAGTAAATGAGTTCAGCAAAGTAGCAGGATACAAAATCAACACCCATAAATCAAAGGCATTTCTGTTCATCAGTGACAAATCCTCTGAAAGGGAAATGAGGAAAACTACCCCAATTACAATAGCCTCAAAATACTTGGGAATCAACTCCATGAAAGAGGTGAAAGACCTCTACAGAGAAAACTACAGAACACTAAAGAAGGAAATTAAAGAAGACCTTAGAAGATGGAGAGATCTCCCTTGTTCTTACATAGGCAGAATTAATATTGTCAAAACGACCACACCACCAAAAGTACTATAGAGATTTAATGCAATTCCAATTAAAATCCCAATGACATTCCTCATAGAAATAGAAAAAACAGTTATGAAATTCATCTGGAAAAACAAGAGACCCAGAATAGCTAAAGCAATCCTTAACAAGAAGAGTGAAGCAGGTGGCATCACAATACCAGACCTCAAACTATACTACAGAGCAACAGTAACAAAAACAGCATGGTACTGGCACCAAAATAGACTGTAGACCAATGGTACAGAATAGAGGACACAGAGACTACCTAGCCCACATGATTACAGTTATCTCCTACTAGACAAAGGAGCCAAAAACGTACATTGGAGAAAAGATAGCCTCTTCAACAAATGGTGCTGGGAAAACTGGAAATCTATATGCAACAAAATGAAATTAAACCCCTATCTCTCACCATACACAAAACTCAACTAAGTGGATCAAGGACCTATTAGAAGAAAAAGGAGGCCCAAATCTCCATCATGTGGGATTAGGCCCCAACTGCCTTAATAAGACTCCTATAGCACAAACATTGATATCAAGAATCAATAAATGGGATGGATTCAAAATAAAAAGCTTCTTCTCAGCAAAAGAAACAATCAGTGAGGTGAATAGAGAGCCTACAATTTGGGAACAGATTTTTACCACATGCACTTCAGATAGAGCACTGATCTCTAGGTTATATACAGAACTCAAAAATCTTAACTCCAAAAGAACAAATAACCCAATCAATAAATGGGCCCAGAAACTGAACAGACACTTCTCAGAAGATGAAATACAATCAATCAACAAATACATGAAAAAATGTTCAACATCTCCAGCAATTAGAGAAATACCAACAAAACCACTCTAAGATTTCATCTCACTCCAATCAGAATGGCAGCCATCAAGAATATAACAATAAGTACTGGAGAGGATGTGGGGAAAAAGGCACACTCAAACACTGCTGTGCGACTGTAAATTGGTGCATCCAATCTGGAAAGCAGTATGGAGATTTCTTGGAAAACTGGGAATGGAGCCACCATTTGACCCAGCTATCCCACTCCTCAGTCTATACCTAAAGGACTTAAAAACAGCATACTACAGGGACACAGCCACATCAATGTTTATAGCAGCACAATTCACAACAGCTAAACTGTGGAGCCAACCTAGATGCCCTTCAGTGGATGAATGGATAAAAAAAATGTGGTAGGGCTGGGGATGTGGCTCAAGCGCGCTCGCCTGGCATGCGTGCAGCCCGGGTTCGATCCTCAGCACCACATACAAACAAAGATGTTGTGTCCGCCAATAACTAAAAAATAAATATGAAAATTCTCTCTCTCTCTCTCTCTCTCCCTCTCTCACTCTCTCCTATTAAAAAAAATGTGGTATATATACACAATGGAATATTACTAAGCAGTAAAAGAGAATAAAATCATGGCATTTGCAGGTAAATAGATGGCATTGGAGAAGATAATGCTAAGTGAAGTTAGCCAATTCCAAAAAACAAATTCGGAATGTTTTCTCTGATTTAAGGGTGCTGACTCATAATGTGGTGGGGATGGGCATGGGAGGATTAGATGAACTCTAGATAGGGCAAAGGGGAAAGGGGGAAGGAGGGAAAGAGAGAGGGTATGGGGTAGGAAAGACGGTGGAATGAGAGGAACATCATTGCCCTTATTGCATGAAGACATGAATGGTGTGACTCTACTTTGTGTACAACCAGAGACATGAAAAATTGTGCTCTGTGTGAGTGATATGAATTATAATGCATTCTGCTGTCATATATAACAAATTAAAATTTTAAAAATGAAGAAAAAAACTTGTCATGAATACAATGTAACCTTTAAAACCATAATATGAAATCATCCAGTTTTCCTTTACTTATGATTGGATTAATTAACATAAAGTACTCATTTGGTGGAGGGATACCAGGGATTGAACTCACTTGCCCCCTGAGCCACATCCCCAGTTCTATTTTGTATTTTATTTAGGGACAGGGTCTCACTGAGTTGCTTAGCACCTTGCTTTTGCTGAGGCTGGCTTTGAACTCACAATCCTCCTGACTCAGCCTCCCCAGCCTCTGGGATTACAGGCGTGAGCCACGGCACCCAGCCATAGAATGCTCATTCAGGACAGCATCAATCACCAGCTCCAGGGAGAAGTCTTCCTCTAGGAAGCGGAAAACCTCCTCCTCAGGATGTTTGACGGCACTTCTCTGTCTTGCCTTCCTGAGGGTGGACGTTTCTTGCTTCCCCACCACTTCCTCGGGGATTTTGGTCATGTTCTCAGCCAGGTGACGTCTGGAGTCGGCCTTTCCTGGGAAACAGCACTTCAGTGGGTCTGGTCCCTGGAGTCCCAGTAGCCCGGGGCCTGGCCTGGGGGGCCTGGCGCCTGGAGCCAGTCTTCGGATTGTACTTTGCCTGTCTGTGGTTTGAAGTCCGCCCGCATATAGCAGTTGCGTGTGGGGTCCAGGGTGTTTTCCCACACAGGCGTCCGTGTGCAGGGACTTGGCCCCAGCAGCCTGGCCTTGCTTTGTGGTGAGAGCATCAGATCCTCTGTGATGTTTTGAACCGACAGGGTGTGGTCAGCTCCAGCCAGCGCTGGACCGGCAGGGCTCACCCTCCCACTCGCCTCTGCTCCCGACTGTCCTGGTCCTGTGGGGCTCTGGGCCTCCTCCTCCTGTGCCTGGCTCACTTCACTTGGCCCAGGTCTTCCAGTGGTCCTTGCGGTCCAAGTCCCAGGGTTTCTGCCTTTTATGCTGAATTGCATTCCCCGTCAGGCACTGATCCCCCGACAGGGTCAGTTCTGAGAAGAGCGCTCTGCCTCGCACTGCAGGGCACCCTGTCCTGCTCCACGTCTGGAGGACAGGGCAAGGCCCACGTGTCCTGGAGGGGTGCAAGACGCCCAGTCTGACCCCATTAATATGATGTTTACGAGCTCGAACTCACAGTGATGCCATCTTTACAAATTACATCACTTCTTTCCAGCAGGAATGATGGAGGACAAAAACAACAACTTTGGTGACTGGAGCGTACGGAGCCACATCTTCACCATGTGGAACACAGTGTACGTGACTGTTCAGAAGGCACTTTGGCATCTTTGCAGTCAGCCAGCGACACTGCACTAACCAACCGCGGTCTGAGCGTGTGGGCTGGTTGGATTTGGGGTAAACTCCAGCTCACCTTCTATCTAGTGGCCCTGCTGACACTGCTGTTGGGCTGCTGGGACAGACGGTGATAATAGGAGCCTCAGAAAGTAAACTGAGACTGTGCACTCTGTGTACAGGGCCCTGGGGTTGGCGGGCACGTGGGGCACAGGGTGCAGGTCACGCTGCAAGGTGCCTTGGAGGGTGAGCTGGGGCGTGGGTGGAGAGGGGCTCCGCAGCCCTGAGGGGCCACCGTGTATCAAGAGGCCACGCGCTGAGCATTTCACGTGAGGAAATGGCTCCCTCTTCCTGGTGACCTGGGGAGACGTGCTTCTCCTCTGGGGTGAGGAATCTGAGGAGTGGATGGGATTAACCTGCTTGCCGCACCAGGAGGGGTGGAGCTGCAGCCTGCCCAGGCTCGTGGACCCCAGGCCTGTGCTGGGGCCGGTCAGGTGCCCGGGGCGGGAGGGGTGGGGCCCACCTGAAGGAAACACAGAGGCTGAAGGTGCGGAAAGGTCCCTGAACTCCTTGTTGTGTTCTGAGGGTCCCGCCCCGCGCCTGGCTCCCAGCCCAGGCCTGTCCCTCCCGCCGCCTTCCAGGGACAGCACAGACCTGGGCTCACGCTGCTCTGCTGATGTTGACCTCTGACCTTGGGGGCATTGACGAGTCGCCTCAAGCCTCAGTCTCCTCAACTATGAAACGGGAAAGAGCAATTCCGTGGTGGTGTCACGTCAACGGACATCCCCAAGAAGGGTGCCACAGGACCCGAGCTCGCAGGGGCAGCTTCAGGGGCGGCTCCAAACGTCCTTTCCGGAAGCTCCTCCGCCCAGGCACCCATCTCCCTGCTCCACGGCCCAGCGCCAGCACCGCTGCTGTGGAAGGTCAGGGACTCCTGTCCCCCGGGGCGGAGCCTGGACGGGGAGGGTGGCCTGCTGGGTTAAGGGGTGGGGAAGAGAGAAATAAACACAGGTGCCGGGTGGGCCCTGGAGCCCCTCTTCCCAGAAGGAATGGCCCAGAGGATGGACCTTCACCAGAGGGGCGCCCAGGGGTCCCGCGTCCCAAGCCTGGCTGCGCCTGCAGTCACTGCCCCCTCCCGTCACTCCAGGTCCCCTAGCACAGGCAGCTGCTGGCTGGGAACTCTAAATGGATTTCATTTAAAAGTTTCTGAACACTTCATTCCCTGCCTGAAAACAGGCTGTTTAATCAGAAGGGTCATACGTGGAGATGTTTCTCATAAGACCTGAGTCCTGACACCCATTCACAGACCACAGCGGGCATCATGCTAGATCCCCCAACAGATCACCCTGGTTTTCATCCCAATCGCAGAGAGTGCTACTGTCACCTGCTGCTGAGGGAAGTGAAGGGGTCGGGTCTAAACTGACCCAACTCTAAGGGACTTGGCCTGACAATCTGCCGTGACCTCAGCTGTGTAAAATTGGTCACCGTGCTGGCCCTCGGTGTTTCCTCTATCAATTGGGCATGATCATACCCTTCCGCTTTATCCCACAGAATATAGCTATGAGGTTAAATAATTGAGAGAGTGTATCAGTGTGGTTTTGTTGTTGTTGTTGTCGTTGCTACAACAAAATACTGGAGCCTGGGTCTCATGTAAAGAGAAAGGCTTGTTTAACTCACAGTTCCGGAGATTCCAGGGCGCGGTGCCTGCGTTGTCTTGGCTTTGCCGAGGCTCTCATGGCAGATGGCATCACACTGGAGGGAGTGCGTGCAGGAGAGGGATCCCGTGGCCAGAGGCCAGGGACGGGCCAGGCTTGGTCTTTTTATAACCATTCTCCCGGAACCGTCAAGGATCCCACAGGACTATGTAAATCCTTTCTAAGGACACGCCTGATGGTCCCCGACCTCACCTCTGGGCCTCACCTCCTACATGTCCTGACTTCTCATCCACATGGTAGCCCAAGCTCCCAGCACAAGAGTCCTTGGAGGAAACGCACGGACTATACCCAAGCCAGGGCAGAGCCCACGTGGTCTCAGGCTTTCCCGTGGGCTGTCCTGTGCTGCCGAGCGCAGCCCACTCTGCTCAACCTGGCTCCTAGTCCATCATACCCGTGAGCCCGGTGGTGTGTGTGTGGCTGATCCCCGTGCCCTGTGCTCTCTGACCCAGTGTGTGGCATGTGCTGCTGCTCTTGGGCCTTGTCATGGGACCAAGCTGACTCTTCCCTGCTCACCCATTTTCTCATCTCGTAACTGGCATGGGGACAACACTCTGAGAGAAAGGCCATGCGAGTCCCAACATCATTCAGGGAGAAATCCACCCAAGGCTCAGGTTTGCCAAGTGTCGATTTTCAGCTGCTTTTACCGGACGCACAGGTAGGAAGAGGAGCACTCCAGGGACACTTTGACCTTCCTGGCTACAGAAGCAGGACCAGCCAGCTGCCTGTCAAAAGCACACTGGTGACTGCAGACACGCAACCGTCACCCAGGTGGGTCAGGTCCCTGGCCCCGCCCGGCCTTCCTGGGGCCCAGGGTTGGCACTAGCCAAAGCCGAGAAGAACCAGATCTGGTGGGAGGCCCTGAGGGTGCTGTGTGACACTATGTGTCCAGATGGCAGATGGCATTTATAGCAAGCAAGTGCTGGGGGTCAGATAACGCAGCAAGGGACCTGGCATGGGTCCCCTCTGCCAGGTGATGCTATTGGGAGCCAAAGGGACACGGCTCTCAGCCTCCCTGGCCCATAGGAGGCTTCTCCCAAGCAAACCAGTGTGACTGGGAGTCCCGGGCCCTTGGGCCTTGGTGTCACCTTAGTAGCGTTGGCCTTGGTCGCACCCTGTGCTGTCCACCTCATGCTTGCCTCATGCTTGCTCCACCAGCACGCGCCCACCTCAGGGGCAGAGGAGGGGACCACCAAGCACAAGAACATTGGTTTTGTTGTGATCCCCCCACTCAGAACCAGGAAGGCGTCAGAAATCCTGGGAAAACTCGGCAGAAAGCAGGAGGTGGGAGGGAGTGGGAGGGACGGAGGGGCTCTCCCATCGCGCGTTACAGAGCAGGGTCAAAAGCTGGGACTTGGGCTCCTCCGGGTTCTGAGGTGCTAGCCTGGCGGCCTGAGCAAGCGGCTAATTCCCAGGGAGTCAGCCTCCTCCTGGGCTGCCCTGTGGGAGGGTGAGGGCGAGGGCGCAGGGCGGGTGGAGCACCCTGAACTGCAGGCTGTTGTGCCTGCGGGAGGCAGTAAGGTGGTGTGGGTGCTGCTGAAATGGGCCCAAGTCACAGACACCGCCGTCCTGTCTCCTGCTCACGTGTGAGCGCTTAGGTCACTGGCAGGGGTGGCACCTGACTGTTTGGGGACAGTGTTTGTTGTAGGTAAAGAGCTTGGCTGACCTGGAAGACAGGATCCGCCCTCCTGAGGACACTGTGGGTTGTGAGGCCAGAGGCCCCAGTTCCCTGGATTTGTGACCAAGTTCCTCAGGGCCTTCATTTCTCAATGATCAGGGGTGAAATTCAGCCCTGTGAGGTCTTAGCGGCTCCAAGAAATAACCAAAAATAAAAAGACAGATGAATCACTTGGATTCCCAGGGCTGGGATACAGATGCTGAGCACCTGAAATGTTGGTTTGGCTATTTACTAGTTCTGCAGTCTCAGAGGTACAATCTCCTTGTGCCTCAGCTTGCACAGTGAGCGACCATTGTGATAACCACTGACAGGTGAACACTGGGCAGACGTCAGCTGCTGTCACTGTCACTATTGTGATCGATGTTGATACACGGAGCAGCCTTACTAGCTTTGTTGTGGCAGGAGATCTAGAAGCAGCCAGAGAAATGCACAAGAGCACGGGCCGGGCTTCCACTGTGCCCTGTGGAAATGCTGACCCCAGAGTGACGCCTGAGCCAATCACTTTGATTTCCATCCTGCTGTTAAGCACAAGGACTGACTGATTCTCCGAGTTCAAGAGAAGCTCGCTCTTCATTAACTCTACTATTCTCTTCACCCTGAGTCTGATCCTGGTCTATTTGTCATTTGATGAGATAGTGCCCTTCATTCGTGGAAATCTATTCGTTCATTCATTTATTCAGCGAAGGCTGAAGGAGTTTCTGCTATGTGCTGGGCAGTGTGGACCCCCAGACCTGAATCTGACTGGGAAAGTCCATTCAGGGAACTTACGGTCAACTGGAAAAGACAGCTAATGGCAGTCATTAGGCACATGCAGAGTGCCACCACAGGAGAGCACCGGGCGTGAGAGAGATGACCACTATTCAGCTAAAGGACTTCAGGAAAGTTTTACTGAAAAGATGGTGGGGCTCAGGACAGGAGGGGAGCAAGAAGAGCAGCGGCCTTCAGGAAATGCGGGCAGGTCAGCACTGCAGGGTGTGGGACAGGAGGGGAGGCTGGCCGCTGCTGGACAGGTGCACAGCGCAGGTCTCTCCTTTTCTGCGTTTGAGCGGCTCCTGAGACGGACACTCTGGCACACGCCATCCTGGCGCCTCTGGCTCGTGCCAAGCCTCACACTGACCTAAGGGTGAAAGCCAGACTCTGGGGATAACAAGACCATCCAGAATCTTGATTTGGGCACAAAGTTCCACCTTTCAGCTAATTTACTCAAGAATTGCCTTCTGCCCCATTAAGGTCACCCATCCAGTGGCCCTGCCGGCTGTTCTCATCTGGCCATCAGCTGCTCTGCACCTGGATTCCATGTTCTACCTTGGGGCCATACCTCGTAAAAACTCTTAACCTCTCTCCCGCTCTCGGTGGGAGCTAGCGAAGCTGCAGTGTGGTCTGCCGTAAAGGTCCGCTGTCCCCCAGAGAAGCCGCGCCGTGCCGAGAGAAGGGGCGGCAGCTGCACGCACACGACTTCAGTCTCCTGACCACGGCTTCGGAGTAGACTGAGGTGCTCTTCTCCTGTGAGGGTTTTGTTTTTCTTTTCTTGAAAGCAGCACCTGCTCCGTGAGTTTGGATGAGTGACAGCCCCGAGACTCACTAGGGAGACAACTGTCCTCCCCCTTCACAGACTCATGTGGGGATCAGATACTTGGTGGAATTGAAAGCCCCCCCGAACGATGACAAGATGGTGCTGAAGTGAAAGGAATCGCCAGGGGCCACGGAGCTGAGAGGACGCCCCTGGGCTCACCCCAGGGGCTTAGATAAGAACAGGGTCACTACTTAGAGAGCCAGGGAGAGGCTGAAGCCAAAACAAGAGGCTTTGACATACCCACGTGGGAGGCAGCTACCACCCCAAGGACCCAGGGGCAAAGAGGGCCTTCCTGGAACTCGGTGGGAACTCCAGGAGTGGCAGCCCCAGGAGCTCGCAGCTGCTGTGCGGGTCAGGGTGCTGGAGCGCCGTGGGTGGAGGAACACTTCCCTCTGACCTCCTACCCTCTGGCCTGCTACCAACTGCTGGTCAAGTTCAGTAGACGCCCGAGGGAAGGCAGCTTAGGCCAGCCGTCCGTGAGTCAGCCTCTGAGTCACAGAGGAGGGCAGAGACTGGAGAATGTGCCCGGGAGGTGGGCAGTCGGCGGAGCAAAGAGCAGAGATGCACTCTGAGCCAAGAGCTGGATCTGAGCGGGTGGACAGCGGTAGTGGACAGACTGGAGAGAGTGGCCTGGGCCTCCTTCAACCTGGCCTTCACGTTGAGACTTTTTCCCTGTGGTGGCCCGTAGCCCACTGAGATGACTGAGTTTGTCCCGAGCCGTGCTAGAAGCTGAGAGATGGAAATAGGAGCGACTTTCCCACTTTCTATCTTTCTTTATTTAGAGCCATCCTTTCCCTTTTTCAGAAGAGAGCCTAGTTGTTGGTGACTGTTAGCACATAGCTGCACTGGAGCTCTCCTGGAGACCTTGTCTTGCTTGGCAACCGTCGATCAGCAGGCTTCCCTCTCAACAATATGGCATCCTAGATGGTGGATGAGCAGGCTCGTTAAAAACCAGCTGTTACAGGGGGCAAACGCCTCGGAGTGAAAAGCCGCGTCCTCCTGGTGCACAGGGAAACGGTGCTCGCCTTGAGAGCCGTCTGTGTTTGAGAGGAAGCCTAGAGGGCAGCCCCTGGACCCTGCAGAGTACCCCGGTGGCCGCCTGTGCTGGGCCGTGGCTCGGAGGTGAAGGGTTTGGACAGCGCTTACAGGAGTGCTCTCTCTCACTTAGGGGGACGTCCCTTCCGTCCGCAGGTATCATTGGGCAGCAGTGACATGCACCGTGCTGGTGACTGGCCTACAAAGTGAGCAATAGAAGTCCTGATGCAGGGGACTCACATTCTGCTGGGTGAGAGAGCCAGGTCTGGAGAGTTGGTGCCCTGATAGAGGGACACCAGAGCAGCCTGGGCATGTGGGCAGGAGCAGTTCACCCAGTCGGGGCTGGGTGGAAGGTGGGACGACTCTTCAGGGCCTGGGGCTTACTGATTTCAAGAAGTAAATGCGGCATCACACGCGCGGCCCTGCGAGCTTCGACAGCCTGGTCTTCCCTTCCACTGGACACTGACGGTGCTAGTGGCAGAATGTTTTAGCAGAGTCCGTATGAAGTGGAGCGCCTTGGGGCACACGACCCGCACCCTGGCCTGGAGACACTGAGGGGGACACCTGCACACACAGCACTGTCACCACTTTTACATGTACCACGTGCACACACAACTTGCACATGTAGCCCATGCACACATTCACACATCTGTACGCACCTACACACACTCACACTCATGCAACACACAGCACACTCACCTATATGCACACCCATACACACTCACTGTTGAACACACTCACAGTCACACAGTGAAACACAAATATACACACTCCCACACTTACATACACACACATGCAAAACATTCACATATACATTGAAGCACACTCAGTGCAACACACTCATACAAACTTGTTCATACTATGTGCACATGCACACACTCATTCCATCACACATACACTCACATGCTCATATACACTCATGCAACATACATACACATGTATGCACTCACACCCACACATGCTCACAAGCAGCCTTATACAAACACAAACAAGCACACACACTTGCATGCACTAACACACCACTCGGGTGGCCTCTCCCATCACACAGGTCCTCTTCTCCCCTCTTTCCTCCTGCCCCTGCCTATCTGCTCCCGCCAGCCTCCTGGGCTGTTCCCTGCAAGCCGCTGATGAAACTCCTGTTTCTTTTGTAATTGTATTTTAGCATGGTTCATGCTCTGATACCAACCTTAGATCAAACTCTTTGCAGAAAGACTGTCACAGGGTGACAAGCCCCTTTCTGCGTGTGTCTCATTACTGAAACATTTATTCAGGGCTTTCTGAATGATGTGAACAGCTGCTTTGAGAGCTGCGGTGGCTTAATACCCTACACGACCGGTTTCCATTTCCCCCCAGTCTCCTCCCTTTGGCTTCTCCCTTGTTTTGGAACCCAGCTGTGGTGAGGTGGTGCGGTCTCTCCTGGGCCCTGAGAACTGGGGTGCAGACCCCAGGAGTCTGCAGCCTGGGTCTACGTAGGTGGCCCACATCCGGGCCAGCGGGTTTCTCCATGACGGTACTTGCTCCCTCCAAAGGGGACCAAGTATGGAATGAAGAGAAGCCCTGGAAAGGGAGGGCAGGATGGGAGCTCAAAGCCTCTTGGTGGCCCTGGCAGGGACCTAGGTCCAGGTTGCCTTGAGTTTTTACTGAGCAGTTGGGAACTCTACTGAGCGCATCAGGACCCTGGACTGGAAAACCCCAACGAAGAAGTGGAATAGTTTATGGACGACTCGAGAATACGATTCTCCCAGAGACTCAGCCATGGTTTTCTGCAACGGGTGCACGTCACTGCAGAGAGGGGCAGACGGAGACACTGCCTGCTTAGAATCAGCAACTGGGGCTCAAAGAAGACAGCCTGGAGTAAAGCACCGTGCATCCCCAAAAGAATGGAAAACGGAAGAGGCTCTTGGGTTTGGTAAGAGGAAAGCCTCCCTGCTCCACGCTCCCTGTTATTGAACCTTGGCCTCCGTGATACTCCACATCACATGCTTTCTGACCACCGTCTGCAGCCCAGCTCTGGTGACTGTCCCCTGCCTCCCTTCAGGGGCACCTTGGGCAAACCCCTTGGTTTTCCACTCACTTTAGTTATTAAAAGGTCCAAGCCAGTCCAATTTAAGATGTCCATTTCACCTCCTTCCTTCTTCGAGCTCGGTATTGACCCCTGTCCCCAGTAACCTAGGGGAGAAAGGGCCTCTTCCTCTCTAGCCTCCCTCTCCCAGCCTCAGCCTTATTGTCAATGAGAACTAAAAGGAGCAAGAGAGAGGACAAGGGTCCTCCTAGGGACCTGGTCTCAGGATGGTAGTTTTAAGGGCTGATCAAGCCACAAGAAATATCCAGAATTCAATTGAATGTCACTTAATTAAGTCACTTGATGAGCTTTTTACAGATGCAAGACTTTTGTGGCCTGAGAAATGGGGAGAACTAGGCCAGAGTGTCCAACAAACACAGAGCCAATCCAATGAAGAAGCAGTGGAGGATTCAGACACCCAGGGGTGGCCAGGACCCTACCGTGGCATGGTGGGCGGTGTCCTTTCTCCTGGGTCTGGTCATCATTCAATCTGGCCTTGACGATTGAGGCTGTTTTCTCCAAGCTGCTGGGTGACCTGATTGTTTCATTGGTGAGGAGATACTTTTCCCAGGGAGACTGAGAAGTAGGTATACAACTATTTAAGAGCATTTGACACACATTGCATTTCAGATAAGAAATCGGTACAAATTGGTATTTCAAATATTTGTGTTAAGAGAACCCGGCCTAGCAGAGGATCTGCTCAGCCTTGTGATTCTAGTTCAGAGTGATTGAGTTATTGAGCTGAACTTGGGTCTTTCAGTTGAAGTTTTGGTTTATATATTTGCATTATAGTATTTAAGAAGTCAAGTTTTGCCTTATTTATGCTTAATTTATTAGATTTATGATTATTTAAGCACGTAAGGGGGCTGTTTGCTAAGTCAGACAACTGGGAAACTTAAAAGGAAATTAAAATATTTATTAATTGAATGTTTAAGTGCAACTTAAAATATTTGAAGGAATTGAACTGTTTGTAAATGAGACTAAGAGGTGATCAGAGATTCCCCCAAAGGCAACTCTTAATGACAGAATCACTATAAATAGAACAATGCAATCTGTAGGCTGAAATTAAATGAAAGAACCAGATTTTTGAAATAAATGGAACATTAATTTCGAAATCACAGGAAACTTGAAGTGCTCTTTTCTGTGCACCCCTCTGCCCTTGGAAGCTACCTCTCAGGTCCTCTGTGGCTGCCTCTCTGGCTCATCCTGCTGGGCCCCCAAGGCCCCCTGAGTGCAGCCTCTGGATACCCCCTTTGGGCACCTTGCGTGGGTGTGTGGACAGGGGAGGGAGCTGCCCAATTTTTATCCCTTCAATGTAGAATGGCTGCCTTGGACCTGTCTCTTCTAGACACACGAGCCACTCTTGGCTCCTGCAGCTGGCCCGCTGGCTGGTGGACGGCGGTACCTCCCGCCTGCTCCTTCTGCAGAGCCCTGCAGCCCACAGGAAGCTCCCCGTCCCACCATGGGGCTGTGCGGCCTGCCCCTCCCGCCTCGGCCCACCTCACACCATTGCCCTCTCTCTGCCCGGGTAGCTCAGGGGAAAGGGCAAGTCTGCAACGGAGGTCCCTTGGAGAGGTCCCTGGAACAGGTCTCCCTGTCTCCTGCAGGCACACGCTCTTTCAACAGCGGGTCTCCTTGGCACCCTCAGTTTGGAAGAAGGGAAAACAGCACAGGCTTATGATGCACGCCGGCAGAGAGCCCCCGAATCTCTTTCTAGTCCTCTGGGCTTTTAAATGGCTGAAGGGAGCGGGCAGACCTAAGTCATGGGTCTACGTTGCACACAGGCGTGGCTCCCCTACTCAGCCTGCGGGAGGAGTCTGGCCACAGCTGCGGCCATCTTTGCCAAGCACCTGTTCCTCTATGGACTTGGGATCTGGCTGCCAATTCCTCAAGCTTCTTGCAAGAGCCCGGTCCAGAAGGGCCCCCTGAGTTCACGTTGTCTGCTCTTAGCAGACCGGGCCTCCCAGGCAGGAGATGACCTGGAGGGGCCCAGCTTGACCTGACCGAGGACTGCTGACTGTCCCTCCTGGACACTGGGGTGCTTTCAGCCAGCAGAACCTCATATCACCAGCCACCGGGCGAGGTCACAGGCTTGGATGGGCACATCTGGTGCCTGGACCGGGGCGTGTGGTTTGCCAGCAGACGTCCTCCCGGGGCACTCCTGAGGTCGCCCAGCCAGGCGGAGGCACAGGTGGACCTGCCGTCCTTGGCTCCGCCGGGCCAGCGCTCAGCTGGTCTCAGCCACGGCGGGAAACCTGTGAGCAGAGTGACGGGGGGCTGGTGCCTCGGCACTGGCTCCTGCCCGCGTCGCCTCAGGTGCTCTGCTGGCTCACTCTCTGGGCTCCCAGCACCACAGGAGAAGCTGTCCCACCCCCTTTGTAGATGGGGACACGGAGGCAGGGGGCTGGTGTAACGAGGCCAAAGTCTCACAGCACGCAGACTTTGAGATTCCCCCTGGCGTGCCCTCCGGTGGCCTCAGGGAGGGGAGCCTTCTCCTGGCGCAGGGTGTCTGCAGAGAACGGCCTCCACGTCTGGGGAAATCCTACACGCGTGGGTTGGGGCTCACCGATAAGAACAAGACGAGTGTTTATACTCAGGCTTTTTGCAGCCATAATTCTCCTTATAACAGAAAGAGCCCCTGCGGACGGACGCGCGGGAAATGCGATTCAATTCACCACGATCCCATTGGCCCTCGACTCTTCCAGAAGGAATCTTAGGTACAAGTTCTGTCTTCCCAGAAGGGGGAACCCGGGGTGGGTCCCACCAGTGGCCGTGGGATCGGACAAAGAGCCCAGTTTCGAGACCACCCAGGTCACACTCGCGGTGGCCGTAGCAGCCAGGAAGGTGCACCAAGGTGCGGGACCAGAGGGGGCCTTCAGAGGTGCTGCTTTCTGTAAAGAGGAACTCCACGGCAGTGTGTGCTCTTGTTCTGTGGGACCCGGTTCCTTCTGAAATCTTCCCCGAGGCTGGGTCCAGAACTCTGAGACGTTGGTGTATTCAAGAGCAATGCCAGGGCCCAGGGCCCTTTCACCTCAGTTTGGAACAGGATTTAAAGAAACATGGGCCCACAGCACGTGGAAGTCCAAGGGAGAGTTTGTCAAGTGTTTCTAGAACCATGGCAGCCCGTGGCCATCTGTTAGGTCTGGGCATGTTCAGTAAAAACTCCTATCATGGGCAAAAAGTCCAGGATGAAGAAGGTGTGGACATAAAAATTTAAAAACGATCTGCAGTGGAGGTGAAGGGCCTAGTTGGGTTCCAGGGAGTAGGAAGGGTGCTGAGGGTGCTGCTGCTCACCCAGCAGAGCTGGAGAGAAGGACACGGCGGGCAAGATGAGTGAGGTGGGATACAGCAGCCCTGGAGGCCAGACTCCTGGAGGCCAGTCCTGGCCTCGCCTCTCAATAGCTATGTGATCTTGGGCAAATTTCCTGCACTTTCTGTCTTAATTTCCTCATTGGCAAGTTACAAATAGCTTTTCACTGTTGCCAAGAGGATTTTAATTTGCTACTGCATATAAAGTATTCATGGGGTTTAGCAAACAGTGTGCAAATAGCTATTATTTTTGCCAAGATTTTATTAAAAAAATCACAGCGGTGTCCTCTGCAACTTAGCAAGACTCTGTCTCAAGACATTCTTAAAAGGGCTGGGGGTGTCGCTCCGTGGTTAAGCAGCCCTGGTTCACACACTCACACAGCCCCAGTGGGGTTGCCACGGAAGGTCTCCAGCAGCGCAGACCCTGCCCTGTCAGTGCTGTGCAGCTGTCCGTCTGAGAGCACAAGTGCTGATGCCCTGCTGTCCAGTCCAGCTGGCGACTTGAGACTTTGGGAAGCTCCTTCTCTTTCCTGGGTCTTCAAGGTGAAGAGGATGCCTAGATGGACTTGGCTCCTCCGGTCTCTGGCGCCCTCTAGTGCATGATGGCTGCTATGCGCCCCAGCTCCTGGGCACCTGGGAGAATCTGCACCCCTTGAGCAGAACAGCCCAAGGTCAGGCTGCAGGGAGGACAGGGGTCCAACAGCAAGGTCTGGTGTCCCTCCAGGGCTCCCGACCCTTTAACAGCAGCAGCCGCCAGCAAGAGGCTCCGTGTCTGCCATGGGCTTCCACAGCCAAGTCCTTGCTCCCAGAGGCTGACGTGGGACAGACCATGGTCATGTGTCAGTCTGTGAAGGATGTGTGACAGCCGGAACCCAGAAACATGCCGCAGTTGGACAGAGTCCGCACCCCATTCAGGCCACCCTGTGGGTGTGTTCAAAGGGGGGCGCTGCAGGGGTAGAGAGGAGGAGAGCAGGGGTCACCTCTCTTTCCAGTCATCCTGAAGGGTCACAGGACAGAGGTAAGAGTTCAGGGGCTGTGGTCTGATGGAGGGAGGACGGAGGCAGAGCCAGCGTGGGTGCATGGAAAGGGAAGGGCAGGTTCCTGCGTGGCCACCCTGACCTTCCCCATGCCTGTCCCCGGGGGCGCTGGAGGTGAGAGGAGAGATGGAATGGGGTAGCGGAGGCGGGAAGGCTCCTCTGCCCTCACGGCCAAACTGAGATTAAAGAGTGGGAGAGACAGAGTGGCCGAGCCCAGGCTCCTCTGCCCCTGAGCTGGGGAGGGCTCTGAGCAGGTGAGTGGGTGGCAGGGTTCCCCGTGGCCTGGGGCAGTGTCTCTGAAGGCCCTTCCTTCCTGAGACTGACAGCTGCCAGTCACCCAGCGGGATGGGCCATCAACACCTGGACTCAAGGTGCTCGCCGGGAAGTAAGAGAGTGACTCTCATGTCACCTGGGCCCCTGGACTGAGGATGCCTCACCAAGGAGCCCACCCCTCCTTCTTTACTGCCACCTGTCAACACCCACTAACAGCACAGGGACACTGCCCGAAGCACACGCGTCTGAGCAGAGGCCCGCAGTGAAGCCCTCGCATTCCCTTAAGACGCCGGGTGTTCGACCCACACTCCCACTCTGAGATGGAGATGCTCCTGGCGTGTAGCGTTGTTTCATGGTTTCATCGGTGGCACTGGCAAATTTCCTCAGTATATAAAGTCACGCTAAAATTGAGATGCATCTAATAATTGTGATTATATCTGATAGAACCTGGCACTGTGAAGCATTTCCCACTATATAAATCCAGATCCTCTACAGAAATCTGCTTTCTCAGGGTCACCCCAAATTTTCCAAATGCAAACCTTATGCTTCTGAATGACGGCGACTCTGACCTCAGCACGGCGGCTGCCCTGTCCGCCTGCGGCCTGCTCGACCTCCCCAGGGCAGAAGCACAGCACCCACTGGTCCACAGCTCTCAGAGGAAGAGAACTGCCTCCTGTCCGGCGGTCAGGCCTCATCCTATGGCCCCTCTGCCTACTCGGGGTGCTTTCTGTCCACCGCCAGCACTCCCTGCCAAATCCTTGTCACGATTTTCAGTCCTCTTCTGCCCCTGCCCTTTCCTTTTCCTGCTCCCGGGCCCCTTCCCAGGAGCTTAGCCTGAGGCGACTGGACCAGGACGAGTCCCGGGAGCTCCGCTGTGGGATGGGGGCCCGCCGGTGCCTCACCAGGTGGCTGACCTCCGGTGGGTGAGGGTCTGGGTCTCTGTGCCAGGCGAACCCTGCACTTAGCAGCGGCACACTAGGAAGCCCGGGCTCTAAAGGGGGTGGAAGATGGGGAGGATGAGGGCTGCGGGCAGGGGCTGGGTCGATGCCACTACCTTCCTCTTACACATTTGTACCAGGAGGAGGCCTGACGAAACCCCAGGGAGCATGAAGCACACTCAAGAGACATGGCCATGGCCGGTGTTCTGGTGTTGGGGACTTGCTGGCTCCTTCTCCCATCTGCTGGGCGCATGCATGGCCCTCACCACCTGAGCATCTCTGGGAACCTTTCCCTGGCTGCAGAGGGGCCTCCTTGCCACCAAGGTCAGACTTCCTGCAGTGAGTGCAGGGCGGGGACACCAGCAGCTCTCTCCCGCCAACTGGGGACACCTGTGAGGGACGCGTTTAGCTAGTCCCTGCTGATTCCAAGATGATGCAAGCACTTCGTGGGCAAAGGACCGTGGGCCAGAAGCTGGTCACCATTAGGATGGACAGACATGCCGTGGCATAATCATGCGAGAAGCACAGCAGTGGTGTGCATGTCCCGGGACAGATGCTTGCTTTTCCACCATCACTTCCTAGGAAGGAGGGATTGTGGCCACAGAGATGGGACCATAGGAAACTCTAACTGAATTCTTCTGTCCTATTTCTAATCAGGGTCGTTCACATGAAAATTTATATGAAAGTTCAAATTTTAATTCTCAACACAAGAGGTCACTGCGTAAAGAAAACAAGGAAAGTTCTCTTTGGTCTTTAATTTTGTTTCTTGGACAGCAGAGACTTGACCACCCCATAGTAATTGGAATTTAGGGATCCACAGTCTTAGAGCCACGTCCCTCCTCTGACAGCCAAACCTGCATTCACACAGGCCTCCTGGTCTCCCTGAGTGAGGAGTTGCAAACGAGGCTTACTGTGATGTGGTTGCTAAATGATGTTACTTGGAACTTTCAGGCCCATGAATTCCCTGTGCTTTTGGATGCTGGGTGCTGGGTGATGTGGCAGGTGTGTTAATGGCCCCAGCAATGCACCAAGCACTAGTGCAGCAAATTAGCACTATCTTCCGGCCCACCTGAGTGTGCAGGAGGCCGTCGGAACCACATTTGGTGTGTATGATTATTTTGTAATCCAAATTGCAGAATTGTAGCAGTTATTGGGTGTGTGGACAACACATGTATCTTAATAGAGGTTTTGATTTTTTTTTAAAAGAAGTTCAACAAACTCTCTTGCTCACTGAAGAGGAAGGAGGGAGGAGCATCTAACTCTCTGATCCGATTCTTTTTTGACTGTCAAGGGCCAGTGGCAGAGGGACCCAGGGGAGTCAAAGTGAAAAGAAAGAAAGATCCTGCCATTTACTGACCTCAGGAGCCAGAGTTCACTGTAGACACCGCTTCACATTGGTTGTTGAGGCCTGAGATCATTTTACGCACTGCGGACTACACTTGGCCTTCCATCCCGGGCCACCCCAGGATGATCTCTGATGGGGAGCTGCTTGAGAGGTGAGGAGGCTGCCAGTGGCCTCCTGTGCTGAGAGGGACCAATCAGGTGAAAGCACCCTGTCCCTGGGGCGTCTCGCTGGGACAGTGCCAGGTAGGATGCCTGGGGCTGCAGCCACCTCTGCACAGGAGCAGACATATCTTTGTTGAACTGAGCCTCTGGGATCTGTGGGGTTGTTTGTTATAGCAGCATAATTACACTGGTCAGCTCGGCTGCAGAGCAAAATAACACCAAGAGAGTGGCTCGGACAGCTGGGAGTTCCTCGCTCTCACTCCTGCAGGCTGGGAAGTGGAGGATCAGTGTTGGCTGGGTCATTGCTGGCAGGTGGTCACTTCTCACTGGGTCTTCACACGACAGATAGAGAGCTCTGGGCTCTCCTCTCATAATGGCACTAAGCCATCACGAGGCCCCCTCTCACCTGAACTCGATTGTCTGAACCCCGTCTCCTAAAGGATGTATCTCTAAACACCATCACTTGGGGGGCTGGAGCTTCGACGCACGACTCCTGAGACATAGTTCAGCCCATAGCATTGACAGAGCCTATCAAGATTGATTTTGGCAATGACGTTGGGATTTCTTAGAGTGTCCATCCCCTTCTGTAGACGGTAGGGAAATTTCAATGTCAGCTTTACTTCTTCAAATGTTCCCCGGCCTTTGTTGCTGTGTTGGTCCCTTCCCATTGCCGGGATTGAAATACCCGACAAGGACAACTTAGAGGGGAAGTGGGGGTGTCCAGTTCCAAGGTTCATTCCACGGTGGCTGACTCCATTGCTCTGAGCCCAGGAGAGGCAGGACATCATGGTGGAGGAGCTGGGCAGAGGACAGCAGCTCAGCTCATGGTAGCCAGGAAGCCAGGGCAGGGATGATTCCCAAGGGCGTGCCTCAGAGACCCCTTCCCCCAGCTCTGCCTGCCTGGTTACCACCCAGTACAGGTCCTTTAGAAGGACTGATCCACCAAGTGGACTAACCCACTGATGAGGCCCAGTTCTCATGATCCCATCAGCTCATCTCCTGCCTTCACACAGGAGCTTTGGGCGCACCTCACGTCTAAGCCACAGCAGGTGCCATGTGTGAATGTCCTGGCAGGACTTCTGGTGTCAGGGACGTACGTCTGAGGCATCTCCCGGGGCTTCTGACGTTCCCAGAGTCCCACTCTGGCTCATCCCATCCCTCACGTCCCGCCTGGGTTCTGCTGAGCGGAGGGGGCTAGGGCAGGCGTGGGCAGCCATTACAGACCCTGTCTTCTCCCTGCCGTCACTGGACGGAAAGGGTGGGCTCCCACTTCTCTGCCTGACACAGTTCCCCGCACTCGGCTCTCTGCTTTCTGAAGGACAGCTTTTGCTGTCTTCCTCTGGGCCGCGAGGGTGGGCACGGGAGAGAACTGGCTCATGATGAGGAGAGAAGACTGCGCCGCGCACGTTTCCGCTGGGTGCTTACAGCGAGCAGACCAGCGCTGCGCTCACCTGGGTGGTGAGGCCACGCGAGGGGGCCCATTTCTCCCATACCGGATCCTGAGTGACCAGCACGTGGCCTCGCTCTCCCTGCCCTTCAGAGCGAGCTGGGCACACAAGACGGAGCCTCGACTTCACACTGCACCTCCTTCAGAGCATCCTCTGGACTCTGCCCTGGGATGCTACCTCACCGGCTCCGTCAGTTGGAATGAACACCACAAAGGGCGAGGGTGACAGATGTGCCCTTCCACCTCCCCTGTTCCCATGACCACGCCCCACCTGCCGTGGGGCAGACCCTGGTCCCTTCTCCCTGAGCACCCCTCCCCGGCCCTCCGCGGCTCCCGCTCGTTCACTCTCGTGGGTGGTTTACAGCAGTGGGTGGTGCTGGAGAGTTCCCGCGCTCATTTTCTCTTTTCTGGCTTCGTAAGAGAAGAGTCTGTAGAGCTCTGACTGTTCCTACATGGGTTTTTATCGTGTCCACCGACAGCCTCTTTGATCTGTTGACTGAACTTTCATCTGAGGATGTCCGGCACAGCTCTAGCTTAGGAAGTCTTCAGCAAATATTCTGCGATGGCAAATGGACAATGAGGCACCCAGGGGACAAGGGACTTGCCTGGAGTCCCCCAGTGACGCGTGGAAGCTGAACTTCCTGTGCAGTCTGTCTGTCTACATGGCCTCTCTCTTAGAGTCCTTCAGCCCAGCAAGCATTCATTCAGCTCAGCTACAGGGGACAAGGCCAATAAAGACCGAGCGAGCGGAGGAACTGGTTTTGCAGGAACACTTGACCTGGCTCTGCTCCTGGCTACCCCCAGCTGAAGCCAGCTACCTTGGAGATGCAGGACCAGGTGTTGGCAAGACAGCGACCCTCCCAGTGCGTCCACCAGGACGATGGGGCTGCAGAAGAAGCAGCTTTTCCTACCAGGAAGAGCATCGGCTGCGGATTCTCTCCACTTCCCACTGATTGACCTCAGGGTGGCTGAATCTCTGCACCACGTTCAATCTTCATGCTGATGACCAAACTGCGAAAGAGTCTCTCACTGGTTCCATGAAAGTGGTCACCGCCTCCAGTCTGTCCTCCACACTGAACTGATCCTGGGCGACAAACAAGCAAGCGGAAGCCTTCCTGCCCTGCCGGTGAAGTCACTCGGCCAAGGGTAGAACAGGCAGGAAATGCCAGGGGCCACGGCCCCTCCCTGAGCCATGCAACCTGGCCCCCATTCCCAAAGGGGACCGTCCGTGAGGGACAAGCTCTCCTCCCATGGGTGGCTCAGCTTTAACCAAAGCCCACCAATGCTACTCGGCACAGAGCTTCAGACTGGAGGGAGCATTCTGAGCTGACTTGGAATACCTGGTCGTCTGCTGAGGCTTTTGCTCTGAAGGATGGATTGTGCTCAGGCTCAGGGAGGGTGGAGGCTCACGCTGCACGGTAGGGGTCCGGGTTCTCCAGGGGGAAGCTACTGACCCATCAGCTGGGGTGGGGGAGCTATGCTTCTCCTCACCCCTCCTCTCCCCCTGCCTCCCTCCCTCTGCTCCTCTCCTCTCCCCCTGCCTCCCTCCCTCTGCTCCCTCCCCTCTCCTCCTCCTCTCCTGCCGCCTGCCTCTTTCAGGTAGCTTTCAGCCTTGCTGCGCTCTGGACCCAGACCTGACCTATCACCACAGCATCGTCGAGGGCTCTGCGAGGGCACGTGGGACTTCAGCAAGCACAGGGGCTCTCAGTAGAAAGCAGTTTAGCTTAAATTAAATTGCCAATGTAAACATGGCTTCAGACGCAGGATAAAGATGACTTAGATGTGGCTGGAAAGGTGCTGCCTATACACAGAGTCTCTGGGAAAGTTATTAAAGATGTTTATCTGCGAATGTTAGTGGATTTATACATTTTTAATGACAATGACAGTCATTCCCCCTGGCAGCCAAGTGCTAACGGGTGACTTGTTATTTTTCTCATTTTATAGACACACACGTTTATTCTGATCATTCATCCAGAGTTCCCAACACAAGGGCTGCTGCTTCCGGGGCTCCTCTTCATGTTCGCCCACGGAGCGCGGCACCTGCTGTGTAGCAACCTCGGAGCTTCATGGCTCTGCAGCCAGGAACCCTCAGTAGAAGATCCTAGAGCACAGGGCACGGTGGGTGCCTAAAGCTGAGGAGACGGAGGGAAGGTGCACAGCTACCTGGAGCTGCGTGCCACCTCGCCGTTCCCGTGGCTCAGTGGTCCTGCCTCTGTGTCCTGAGGGCAGGGTGTGCGTCTGGCTTCCTGTCCCCTCTGATTCTGTATAGTCTCCCCAGGTGCTTCACCTGGCTCAGACCAGTCCAGTCAGAAATGCCCTCTAGGAGGGCCTGCCTCCCTCTGAGTCCAGAGCAGGTCAGCAGCGAGTGGGCTGGACTGGGGCTCACGCCCCACACCTAAGGCATTGTGTGTGGATGTCCATGACGCCCTGCAGAGTGTGGGCAGGGAGCCGGCATCTGTTATTTGGGCATGGTCTTGCCTGTGACGTTGGTGTCATTCCTAGAACTGCAGGAAGGGCGGCAAGACCATCAGGGATGCCCCAGAGGGAGCCGCCCAGCCTCTCCTGTCCATGCCCCCGCTCCCCAGTCTGGCTTTCTCCCTCCTCACGCTCAGCCGCTATCTCCAGAGACCCGGGAGTCGGGGGCTTTCTTGACTCTGGTTAAATTTTTGCACAGTAGAAAGGGGCTGTGTGCAGATAAGGCTTGGGGATCCCCAGGGCACGGGTCTCTCAATGCCACCCCAATGGCGGTCCCACCTACTAACACGTAACCCATCCAGTGCTTCTGCTTGTCACAGCAGGTCCACGACAGGTAGCAGTGCTGCTGTCCCCTGTGTTTTACAGACGGGAAGCCAAGGCCAGAGGAAGCTTGAGATCACACAGCTTGTAGGTGTAGAGAGGGATTTGAACCCAGGTAGCTAATATAGAGCGTCACCTCTAACCTCCACTCTACACTGCCACCTCCAGAGATGAGTCATAGCCACATTGACACCTAGAATCAGAGTCCTCTGCACATTTTCTCGTTTTCTTTGAGACGGTTCTCAGCCTTCCCTTCTCGGTCAGCAAGCTGCAACGTGAGCTTGGTTGTACACATCAGGAGAGCGTCCAGGCAAGCCTACCGTCGGTGTGGGCCACTCCTCCTGGGTAGCTGCGGGGGCAATGCGGCTCTCCATACTCAGCAGCCGTCCAGCTGCAGCCACAGACAGAGGCAGGACACAGGCCTCAGCTCCAGTGCTGGGCTTATCTTCTGCAGGAGAAGAGGCAGCTCCAGAGCCGTCAACTGCTCCGTCCGTTTCCTCTGCTGCAGGCTTGTGGCCGGCTCCTTCTCTCTCCACCTGCCCCCCATGTGTCGGAAGCAGGTCAGTCTTTCAGGTGAGAGGGGAGTGTCCAGCCCTCCCGGCCAGGGTGGCTCTCACATGTTTGGAACGCTTCTCGGGCCACATCAGATCCTCAATACCTCCCTGCTCAGAGAAGCCGGTCCTCCAGGCTGCTCCAGCCTCTCCACCCGTAAGATCTCAGCGTGCGCAGCCAAGCACTAGTGCAGAAGGTGCCCAGGGTTCAGAAGAGACAAGCAAGAGGTGGATGAAGTGTGCCACGGTGGGTTGAAGAGATGCTAAGTACTGTTGTAATTATACCCTCCTGTTGGCTTCGAGTGGAACGTAGTGAGAGTCTCTCCCTGTATAGAGTGACAGCAGGGCCACCATCCTGGGATCCAATAACACTGCACCACATCCAAGCTTAGACCTGGGTCCTCTCCACTGCAGGGCTGAGCAGAACCCAAAATGCCAGTCGGAATGCTGGACGAGGCTCAGCGGCTTTAGCTCCCAGCACCACAAAACAAAACAGAGCAAACAACCAAAAGAGAACTTTGTGCCTGTGCCGGAACCGCCTTAAAGTGAAGTTTAAAACGTGGGTGCCAGTAGCTCTCTCCCTTGTCCAGGCCTCTCGGATTCCCGCTCCCGCCACCCTCTGAATGCTCCAGTGAGGGTTTTGTTACCCGTGAAGCACAGATGAGAACAGCAGGACGGTCGCACTCAAGCAGCTCTTAGGGAGATCCGAGCCTGGGTCTCCTTCCTTCATTCAGCCGTCTCCCGAAACTCTCAAGAACTGTGTGAGCACCAAACTCTGCAACGGGGTTTACTTAATGCTCTCCAGTGAGAAAACATTTTAAAAGATGATTTTCTGTGAAGGTTAGATTAATCACATAAAATCAGTGAATGATCTAGCTGATCAACCTCATCCTTTCCAATTAGAGGAGCTTTTGGGAACTTCCTGCCTGACTTGCTGCTTTCCATGGCTGAGTGCAGTGTCCCTGTGATGCTCAGCTTCGGAGTCTGTGTTCGCTGGGCCCTGATCCCGAGAGCATCGGTGTCACCCTTTTTAATCATGAAAGGGTGTTGGATTCTGTCAAATGCTTTTTCTGTATCTATTGGAATGACCATGAACCGCGTGACCTTTATCCTTTCAATAGGATGCGCCACATTGACAGATGTGGTGTGTTTAACCATCCTTGAATTCCAGGGGTGGATCCATTGTCCATGACGTATGGGCTCTTAAATGGGTTGTGGAGTTCGTATTGTTTTTATTTTGTTGACGACTTTGGCATCCATGGAATCAGGGATTATGGCCTGTAGTTTTCTTTTCTTGTAGTGTTTTTGTCTGGGTTTTCTATCAAGTAATTCTGGCTCAACAAAAGTGAGTTTGGGGGGCTGGGGTTGTGTTTCAGCAGTAGAGCACTCACCTGGCACATGCAAGGTACTGTGTACCACATAAAAATAAATGAATAAAATGAAGGTATTGTGTCCAACTACAACTAAAAGAAAATTTTTAAATGAGTTTGGGAGTATTCCCTGTTATTCAGTTTTTTAGAAGAGTTTAAGGAAGATTGGCATTAATTCTTCCTTAAATGTCTAGTAGAATTTGCCAGTGAAACCACCTGTTCTGGGCCTTTCTTTGTTGGGAGGTTTTGGACTAGTGATTCAATCTCCACGCCAGTTATAGGTCTATTCCGATTTTCCATTTCTTTATGATAAAGTCTTGGTAGATCTTATGTATCTATGAATCTATTTGATTCTTCTAGGTTTCCCAGCTTATTGATATATATTGTGATGGTATTCTTTTATCATTTGTAGATTTGTGTCATCAGTTGTAATCCCTCTAATTTCTGGTTGTATTTGAGTTTTCCTTCCTTCCTTTCTTCCTTCCTCTCTTCTTGCTTTCCTTTAGTGAGTCTAGCTAAGGGTTTGTCAAATCTGTTTACCTTCAAAAAGTCTACTCTTAGTTTTCACTGATTTTTTTTTCTTTTCACTATTTTATTTAGTTCTACTCCAATCTTTATTATTTCCTCCCTTCTACTCACTTTGGGTTTAGTTTAGTCTTCTTTTTCTAATTTCTTGAAGTGTAAAGTTAGGTTTTTTATTTAACATTTTCTTCAATGTAGGCTTTTATCACTATAAACTCATGGCTTTGGCAGGTGGAGTATCCCTTGTCTGAAATGCTTGGAATGAGAAGTGTTTGGGAATTTGAAATTTTCATATTTTGAAATATTTTCATGCACATAATGATGTGAACCAAATCTGAACACGGAATTCATTTGTGCTTCATGTATACCTCCTACACACCAGCTGAAAGTGATGGTATACAATATTTTCAGTGCACCTGTGTTTCTTCTGTGCCCACCACACAAGGTCGGGTGTGGAATTTTCCACCGGTGGTTTTGTGTTGGCATCAAAGAGTTTCAGACTTTTCAGAATTCTAGTTTGGGATTTTCATATCACAGATGCCCAACCTGCACAGCTTTTGCTGCATCTTATAAGTTCTGGTGTGCTGCGTTTTCATTTTCATTCATATCAAGATATTTTACAATTTCTTCTTTGACCCATTGATTATTCAAAAGGGTGTTTAATGTCTACATGTTTGTGATTTCCAGTTTCATTTAGTTCAAAATACTGTTATAATTTCAGTTTCAAACTATTAACTTCTAGTTTGATTTTATTGTGGTCAGAAGATTCTTCCTAGAATTTTAGTTTCATGAAACTTGTCCAGACTTGTTTTTGACCTTCGGGTCCTCTGTCCTGGGGTCTGTTCTTGTGCACTGTAGGAGTCTGTGCATTCTGCTGACCTCAGGCTGAATGGTCTGTATATGGCCTACAGGTCCCTGTCAGGTCCCTGTGTCTACACTGCTGTTCAAGTGTGTGTTGGTAGATTTTCTGTCTGGCTGTTCTGTCCATTATTAAAAGGAGGGTGTTGAAGGCTCCCACGGCTGGATATCACGCTGCCACCTACTCTTAGTTCTGCCCAAGTCTTTCCACATGTCCAGGGGCTCTGATGATGGCTCACGTGTTGAAGCTCAGCACATCCCTCTGGTGGGTGGACTCTCATGCCATCCTGCAGTGGTCCCTGCAGCTCCCTGGCCTCTCTGACGGGAGGCCTCCTGCCTTACGTGAGCAGGTCACCTGTTCACCTCTGGTCATCTTGGAGCATCTTCTTCATCCTTATCTAGAGCTTTTGTCCATTAATCTTGTAAACAGTATATAATGTTTTGTTTTTATTTGTGAACTGTACCCTGAAGGCTGGGTGGAGGCTTATAGCTAGATTATTTATTGAGAGAAATATTTTAAATTTTTCTTGAAATACTTCAATATGGAAATTCATGTCATGTAGAAATACTGCACTAACTAGGGACTCACTGAATCAGAAAATTCCTGTCCAAATATCAAGTAAAGATAAAGAAAGGGATCACTCTCTTCTCCAGAAATGAGGGCAGGGATAATTCCAACAGGAACAGGTGGAAACAACCTTTTTTTTTTTTTGAATAAGCAGATCAGCCCAGGAGTAACCCCACCCAGGCAAGCATTTTCTCCCAGGCTGCCAGCAAAGGAGGTAAAAACAGAGACGTGCCATCGGCTGACCCTCCTCTGAGATTAAGAGAATGTGTGTCTCTTTCACCATAGCTGCTCTCTTAGCAGATTGATTTTTCCCCCTTTAACCTGAATTAGAGGTAACCAGCTCATAATTGTTTTGTGAGCGACTTCAACAACTCCGAGGAAATCTGCTCTAAAAATCAGAGCAAAGTGATTCAGGAAAATGAGGCTTCTTGTCTTCAGAAGTTAGTCCCCAGGGGTCCGTGTGATGGAAGGCTTGCTCCCCAGAGTGTGCTACTGGGAGCGGTGGAACTGTGGGAGGTGGGGCCCAGTGGAGGGTGTCTAGGTCACTGGGGCGGTGCCAACCCCTTCTTCTTCCTCTCCTGCTTCCTGGCCATGAGCAGTTTTGCTGGCCGTGCTGTTCCTGCCAATGCTGTCCAAGGCCCTGCCGGAGGCCTAACAGGAACCGGACTGACCCATCCTGCGTTGGAACCTCCAAAACTGTGAGCTCAAATGCACTTTTCTCTTTGTAAGTTGATTATCTCCTGGGCTTGTTATGGAGATGGAAAGACAAGGAACATGGAGTCGTAGGTCACTGTGGGAGTGAAGTCACGAGGCCGGGGGCAGTCTGCACATGACCACTTGATGGTTCTTGTGCAACTCTTGAGTCATGAGCAAGCTGGGCCCGGCCCATCCTCTCTGTCCACGCTCCAGGCCAGCGCTATCTGCCCTGAGGTGACCAAGCCAAGAACTGACCCTATACCGTACCCTGAGCCTCCGCCCCTGCACGCTGAGTCAGCCTTGGCTCTCTTCAGGTGGCTGCGCGGGTGCCCCTCTGCAGTGCCCAGAGTGTCCTGCTGTCCTCTGGGTAAGGTGGTCCCCTGCTTCACCACCCATTCCCGTGTTGATCACCCAGAGGCTCCTGGTTCCGGGCGAGGCTGTTGATGTTCATTTCCTGCCTCTTTCACTGAAGATTTGCAGCTAGTGTGTTAGAATGCAGTTGGGCCCTGCCCTCTTTGGAGCATGGTCCCCCCAGGTGCTCCTCGGGGAGACTGAGGGTCTCCGTAGCGAGGTTCTTGCATGTGACACTTCTGTAAGGCCCAGCATGGAGCCACAGCTGCTCCAGGGTTCTGGGCTTGGAGACAGCGAGGTGGCCGGATGCTTGGGGTGCCCTCCTGTTCCTCAGAAGCCCTGTCCTCATCGGAGCGTGTCCTTCCCAGTGTGACTGCGGCTCAGATCCGGGAGCTTGTTCCAGGGCGCATCTGGGCTGTGCTGCTGATGGTGACTGCAGGTGTGGGAGCACGGGCTGCAGGGTTTGCTGAGTTCTGAGGCGTTGTGCTCTCGGGAGGCCAGTCTCCAGCTGCCGGGTGACGTCAGGACGCGGGGCAGGAAGCCTGCACAGTCACAGGTCATCACGGCCTAGAGATACAGGCATGGGTAGCAAAATAATGAGGCTGTGATGGTGACCCCCAGTTATTTTGCTGCAGCCGGACTGCGGCATGATGGGCTCCAGGCTTCATTATCATTTCTTTTAATGAAGCTTAGTTTACTGCGAGTTTATATCGTTTAAGGATTTAATAATCACCTTACAAATTCCTGACAATTTGACAACTGGGTCTGACCAGCGCCCGAGGGGCTGCGTGCACCCGCATTTCTGATTGGAGGGGCCTTTCACACTCCGATGACCGCCTTTGCAATGTCTCTGCCCTTGGGGAGAAACCCCTGCAAGCCTTCTGTGGACAGCTGGTCAGCCTTACAGAAGCACTCGGCCAGCCAGAGTCCTGTGGCCAGCCCACCTAAGGAGCAGCCTGGCCCAGGCTAGCGTGAGCAGCCCGCAGTGGCTGGAAACCATACCCAGAGCTTTGGCCACTCTGCGAGGCGGACGCCACGCGCTCCCGGGCTGCGTGCTGCTTGTTTCGTTATTTCACTCATGGCAACGGGGTGGGGACATCTGGCCTCGGGTCAGCAGCAAGAGCATCCCACATTGCTCCCGCCTTTCTGCTGTGCTCTCAGCGCATCTGCTGAGGCCCATCTGTCAGGTGTCATCTCGCACTCACTGGGTCCCATGGCATTCAGGTGTTGTGTCAGGCTCAGGATCCCACAGGCACAGAGTAATGGAGAGACAAACATACACAATGAATCACAATTTACGGACAAATGCACGTAAGAATCACAATTAAACTTCCTAGTTAACTTTTTGGGGAGTGCTAGGGATGGAACCAGGGCCTCACACAGGCTAGGCAAGGGCTCTGCCACTTTACTACCCCACAGCCCCCAAGCAGTATTTGGAGAGCTGTGATCCAGCAGTTTTGAAAGCTAAGGATGCGCTCCACCTTCTCCCTGCTGAGTGGTGTCCTGTATGTGGCCCACAAAGGCTGCACTAGCCTGGCCTGGAGCTCTGCAGGCCTCTGGGTATGCTGGCTGCTAACCCTGGAAATGGGTGGAGCTCAGCCTCCCTCAGGCAGCTAAGACCAGCTGATCTGCATGCAGGGCACGGCTGCTCAGGACGGCAGCCAGGGATTCCCCATGGAGGAGAGTGGGCGGGTCCCGGGAGTGCGGGGACATGCACTCAATCAGAAGTCATTGGCTTGGCTTCACTGTTTGCTGCTTGCAGACCATGAACACGTGGCTGCCCTTGGAGGAGCCGTGATTTACCCCACGGGAGATGGGATTGCAGGACTGACTGCCCTACATATTTTATCTGAGGATTACCGTGAAACAGAGATAAAGTGTTGGGAAGACAGCTAAGTATTGAACAAACACAAGATTGCTTTGGGAATTTACCTATATACATTATCAGAAATAGTGGGCAAATTGAGGGGCCAAGTACAGAGAAACTTCCTTTGAAGAACCCTGGGCACCAGTTGCTACCAGGCAGTCTCAGGCAGGTCCCAGAGTGGGAGGGTGGGGGACTGTGCTGAGATACACCTAGGTCTCTGCGGGAAAGTTGGTAATATGCTATGGGGCCAAGAGGATTATGTCATTCATTGGTCCCTTCTGCCTGCTGTGGCCTGAAGGATGCTGAATGGGGTGCAGGCCAGAGACCACATGCAGCAGGTTGTCCTCTTATAGAGCATCTCAATAGAGTCCTGTCGATGCTGCTGCCTGGCAGGTGTCAGAGAGGTCCAGCAGCAGAGTAGGCCTGACCACCTCTTGAAGCACAAGGGTTGGCCACTGTAGTACCCATGAGGAGTGGGCAGGAAATGCTTCCCTTTTTGCTCTCTAAAGGAGAAAGTCAGAAAGAAAGTGACTACCAACACTTTCAAGAAAATGACCTGGTTCAGTGACTTCCTGAATGTTTTCCATTACTTGCAAAATCCGCACTCCCCCAGGCTGGAGGGTGTAGGCCAAGCACTTTGACCTTGTAGAATACACCTGCTTCCAGGTAAGCTTTAGGTCTTTTTCTTGAATCAGCCAATGAGAATCTGATGAAGGAAATTGCCTCCTTTCTTTAGAAATGAGAACATAAATACACATCTTTCATACAATCACAGGGGATTAAGTTCCCTTGCTTAGAAACACTGACCCTCAAATTCAAGGCAATATTGTGTTTTTTTAAAGTTCATTGCCTTTAAAGTGGTCTTTTGAGAATAATACCTATATTAAGCATATGTTTTTCTCTCTTGGCATTTCTTTTCATAAACTTAAGCTACTGTTAAAAAATCTTTGCAGAAGGGTCTTTCTGGGTTAAATGCATATAGAACACTGAGACTGGAGCCTTTGATATGGTAAACTGTTGGTACCTGTTGGCCATCACCACCACCATCACCACCACCACCATCACCACCACCACTACCATCATCACCATCACCACCACCATCACCACCATCATCATCATGGTCATCACCACCATCACATTCATCATCACCACCACCATGACCACCACCACTACCACCATTACTACCATCATCACCACCATCATCATCATGGCCATCACCACCATCACATTCACCATCACCACCACCATCATCATCATGGCCATCACCACCATCACATTCATCATCACCACCACCACCATCACCACCACTACCACCATTACTACCATCATCACCACCATCATCATCATGGCCATCACCACCATCACATTTATCATCACCACCATATTCATCATCACCACCACCATCACCACCACCACTACCACCATTACTACCATCATCACCACCATCACCATCATGGCCATCACCACCATCACATTCATCATCACCACCACCACCATCACCACCACTACCACCATTACTACCATCATCACCACCATCATCATCATGGCCATCACCACCATCACATTTATCATCACCACCATATTCATCATCACCACCACCATCACCACCACCACTACCACCATTACTACCATCATCACCACCATCACCATCATGGTCATCACCACCATCACATTCATCATCACCACCACCACCATCACCACCACTACCACCATTACTACCATCATCACCACCATCATCATCATGGCCATCACCACCATCACATTTATCATCACCACCATATTCATCATCACCACCACCATCACCACCACCACTACCACCATTACTACCATCATCACCACCATCATCATCATGGCCATCACCATCATCATATTCATCATCACCACCATCATCACCACCACCACTACCACCATCACTACCATCATCACCACCATCACCATCATGGCCATGACCACCATCACCACCACCATCACCACCATCACCACCATCACCACCACCTCCACCACCACCACTACCACCACTACCACCATTACTACCATCATCACCACCATCATCATCATGGCCATCACCACCATCACATTCATCATCACCACCACCATCACCACCACCACTACCACCATCACTACCATCATCACCACCATCACCATCATGGCCATGACCACCATCACCACCACCATCACCACCATCACCACCATCACCACCACCTCCACCACCACCACTACCACCATTACTACCACCACTACCACCATCATCATCATGGCCATGACCACCATCACCACCATCACCACCACCACTACCACCATCATCATCATGGCCATGACCACCATCACCACCATCACCACCACCACTACCACCATCATCATCATGGCCATGACCACCATCACCACCATCACCACCACCACTACCACCATCATCATCATGGCCATGACCACCATCACCACCATCACCACCACCATCACCACCACCACTACCACCATCATCACCATGGCCATGACCACCATCACCACCACTACCACCACCATTACTACCATCATCACCACCATCACCACCACCGCTACCACCATTACTACCACCATCACCACCATCATCATCATGGCCATCACCACCACCATCACCACCATTACCACCATCACTACCACCATCATCAACACCATCATCACCATCATCACCACCATCACCATCATGACCATGACTACCATCACCACCACCATCACCACCATCACCACCATCACCACCACCATCACCACCACCATCACCACCACCACTACCACCATTACTACCATCATCACCACCATCATCACCATCATCACCACCATCATCACCATCATCACCACCATCATCATCATGGCCATCACCACCATCACATTCATCATCACCACCACCATCACCACCACCACTACCACCATTACTACCATCATCACCACCATCATCATCATGGTCATGACCACCATCACCACCATCACCACCACTACCACCATTACTACCATCATCACCATCATCACCACCATCATCATCATGGCCATCACCACCATCACATTCATCATCACCACCACCATCACCACCACCACTACCACCATTACTACCATCATCACCACCACCATCATCATGGTCATGACCACCATCACCACCATCACCACCACTACCACCATTACTACCATCATCACCACCATCATCATCATGGTCATGACCACCATCACCACCATCACCACCACTACCACCATTACTACCATCATCACCACCATCATCATCATGGCCATCACCACCATCACATTCATCATCACCACCACCATCACCACCACCACTACCACCATTACTACCATCATCACCACTATCATCATCATGGCCATCACCACCATCACCACCATCACCACCACCATCACCACCACTACCACCATTACTACCATCATCACCACCATCATCATCATGGTCATGACCACCATCACCACCATCACCACCATCACCACCATCACATTCATCATCATCACCACCATCACCACCACCACTACCACCATTACTACCATCATCACCACCATCATCATCATGGCCATCACCACCATCACATTCATCATCACCACCACCATTACCACCACCACTACCACCATTACTACCATCATCACCACCATCATCATCATGGTCATCACCACCATCACCACCATCACCATCATTACCATCATCACCATCACCACCATGATCACCATTATCACTATCATGATTATGCCACCATGACTACCATCACCACTACCATCACCACCATCACCACCACCACTACCACCATCACCACCATCACCACCACCATCATCATCATGGCCATGACCACCATCACCACCACCATCACCACCACCACTACCATCATCACCATCACCACCATGATCACCATTATCACTATCATGATTATGCCACCATGACTACCATCACCACTACCATCACCACCATTACCACCATCACTACCACCATCACCACCATCACCACCACCATCATCACCATCACTACCACCATTACTACCATCATCACCACCATCATCATCATGGTCATGACCACCATCACCACCATCACCACCATCACCACCACCACTACCATCATCACCATCACCACCATGATCACCATTATCACCATCATGATTATGACCACCATGACTACCATCACCACTACCATCACCACCATTACCACCATCACCATCATCACCACCACCATCATCACCACCATCATCACCATCATCACCACCATCACCATCATGACCATGACCACCATCACCACCACCATCACCACCATCACCACCATCGCCACCACCTCCACCACCATCACCACCATTACCATCATGACTATGACCACCATCACCACTACCATCACCACCACCACCACCACCATCATCACCATTACCATCATGACCATGACCACTACCATCACCACCATCACCACCCACCATCACCACTATCACCACCACCACCACCACCATCACCACCATTACCATCATGACTATGACCATCATCACCACCATCATCACTACCATCACCACCATCACCACCACCACTACCACCACCATCACCACCATTACCATCATGACCATGACCACTACCATCACCACCATCACCACCCACCATCATCACCATCACCACCACCACCATCACCACTGTCACCATGACCACCACCATCACCATCACCACCCATTATCACTTCCATAACCACCACCACCACCACCATCATCTCTCTAGATTCATGGAAGTTTAAATTTGGAGAGGCAGTGCTAGCCTTACTTCTTGAGCAATTTATTCTTTCTGATGGATGGACATCTAGTCCATTGCCGCAGTCCGGCTGCAGCAAACTAACCGGGGGGTGACAAACAACTTGTGTAGATTGATACAGCAGGAGTAGGAGCCCTTTATTGTAGGACTGGAGGGATATTTATACATTCCACACAGCTTATCTAATTAACATAAACTAGATACAGCAGTCAACCAATAAGGAATCTCCACACTTAATGGCTCGCTGGCGTTACTTTACAAACCACTCCCTCTGGCATTTTGCCAGGCGCCATCCAGACTTGTTTACAAACTCTACATTTCTCTGGCAAAATGCCAGGCGCCATCCTGACTTGTTTACAGATCTTAACAGTCCATGACTACCTCTCATAGCAGGTTGCTGACCACTGACAAACAAAATATTCAGCAACTTGGATAAATAATTTTGATCATCACCATGTTAACCTGAATGGCATAATTTAGAAATATCCATACAATCAGAAAAGAAGATTTAGGGGGATTTAGAATGGGCTAAATAGATTTTGCAAAATTTCCAGAGTATTTGGCAATGCACTCTCCAAGATTTGTGAGCAATTTGTGAACATGTGCAATTGTCTCATTTGATATGGATAACAAGGTGCAAACCAGCCAGCCGTTGGAAACGTGCTAAACACTCGCACAATAACCTAATTATACACTGAAGGGCGCTAACACACTGAGGAAACTAAAACTCAGGGTCAGTTTTGTCCTTGTGCAAGCCCTCCCTCTGCTGGCCAGTGTTGGTAACCACAGCTATTTCACGGAGCCTGCAGCCTTCTGATCCTGGGCTTGGGGAGTATTTACTAGCTCCTCACCTCACGTCCCAGGTACACTTATGTGTAGTCATACATGACATCAGTGCATGTTGTAGGATCTCTTTTTGTCGCTTGTGTGTTTAAAGTATTTTCTCATTAAAATATTAAATGTAAAAAGCAAAAAAGTTCAGAAAATAAGATGATATAAAATTTTGTTATCTTAAAGAAATTCTGATAGTAGTTCTTTGGACCAATTAAATGAAGCGAAGCCATGCAGTTGATAAAATACAACAGCACTTTAGAAATTGGGATTGCAGAAGATTATTTAGTTCAATCAGTTTTATTTTAAAGCCAAGAAAACAAAGGTTTCAAGACATTAACATTTAGTATATATAGAAAAAAAATCAGAACTCAGCCAGTACGAAAATTGAGGTCTTCTTCCTAGTGGATTTGATAGTCTTCAATCAAGGAATAAAAGAAATAAGCTTCGTGGTTTTTTCTGTTTTTCATATTTAAGCAATGATTACTAACTTAACAAAGGAAATGATAGGAACGAATTTAAATTGTTTGTACAGATTCACTCACAGAAGTAAATCTATCATGGGAACCAAAAATGGGAGGAGGATACCATAGTGAACAGAGAAGCATTTCTTTGGCAGAAGCATTGATCCCAGCCCCATGCGGGTCCTGAGAGTCAGGAGCCCCACAGAGGACACTGGTGTACCCGGGGCTGGCAGTCTAGAAGACCACAGAGGTAAGAGACCAGCAGGCCACGCTCTGCTGAGGAATCAGGTAGAGCACAAAAATACTGGGTGATGAGAAGCCTGTGGATTGGCAGGAAAACTACACAGTGACCCCATGCAAAGATGGCCATTGTGGTCTCCAAGTCTAGAAACACAGAGGCGTGGGGAAGAGCGGCAGGCTCCCCCGTCCTCAGGCCTGCAGCCAGTGTCCTCAGCAGGGCTTCCAAAGCATGCTCCAGAGCGCTGACCGCAAAGGAGGGTGAGGATGGCGAGGAGGAGGGTGAGGAGGAGGGTGAGGATGGCGAGGAGGAGGTGAGGATGTTGAGGAGGAGAGTGAGGAGGAGGGTGAGGATGTTGAGGAGGAGGGTGAGGAGGGTGAGGAGGAGGGTGAAAAGGGTGAGGAGGAGGTGAGGATGTTGAGGAGGAGGGTGAGGAGGAGGGTGAGGAGGGTGAGGAGGAGGGTGAGGATGGTGAGGAGGGGGTGAGGATGGCGAGGAGGAGGAGGAGGATGGCGAGGAGGAGGGTGAGGAGGAGGGTGAGGAGGGTGAGGAGGAGGGTGAGGATGGCGAGGAGGAGGGTGAGGAGGAGGAGGATGGCGAGGAGGAGGAGGAGGATGGTGAAGAGGAGGGTGAGGAGGAGGGTGAGGATGGCGAGGAGGAGGAGGAGGATGGCGGGGAGGAGGGTGAGGAGGAGGGTGAGGATGGCGAAGAGGAGGGTGTTCTGGCTCAGACAGGCTCTGGTCCTGCACAGAGGACACTGCCCAGTGAAGTGGATCATACGGTTTTCTTTACCAACAAGGTCAGGCGGCTTGTTTCCTTTCTCACTCCCCACAGTGTCCCCACAGCCACTCTGAACCCACTCTTATTCTATTCCTGGTGTTTCTTGGCCCCAGCTGAGGGGCCCGGTGCTGCCTGGGAGTGGCATGAAGGCCATCCTGGGGACCTCGTCCTTTCTCTTAGATAATATCATGGAGAAGATCGCAACAGCACCCGTGGTGGACAACTGGGCAGAGGTTCAGTCAGCAGACCATGGTCCAGAGCCTCAGGAACGGTGTCTCATTGCCACCAGGATGCAACTGATGTGAGTGGAGGGACTCCCATGGTAGCTACCACAGGACGGAGGAGAGTCACTCCGCTGTTATGCCACCCGCAGGCTGGCTGGTTTGTGGGGCCAGAGCCCCGGGTGAGAGGAGAAAGCCACGTGGTGCCCCTTCTGTGACGGGGGAGAAAGAGCACCCAGGAAAGATCCTGGAATGAAGGAAGGAACGAAGCGAGTCCAGGACCAGCGTGAGCCACCTTCCCGCCCTGCGGACTCCTGGACACCCAAGCGGGCACCAGTGACAGCTTCCCAGCCACATCATCCCTGACAGAAGGATGGTCAGACCCTGTGGGGCTCAGGGAGTGGCCGCCAGCGCAGGTGATGGCAGTGTGGAGGGCGCTGCTGTCGCGATCCCTGCCGCGGGTGCACAGAGTTCCCCTCTCTAGGACTGGCTGGCTAGCGAGCGAGTGCCCTGTGTAACTGTGGAGTCACACCCCATCTGGAAAAGCCAGCTTTGGCTGTCCGGCCACAGAACCCCAGTCTCCCCACCACCAGGGGTTAGGGAGGGGACCTGTGGTTTCTTACTTGCTGCTGCTAGGAGACAGAATTGGGCCAGTTTAAATGAAAAGACAGATCAATTGCAACCCAATTTGCTCTCCAATAACTCTGTTTTAAAATAATTTCACCATCCACCTGGATTTTATTTAGTTTCAGGGTCCTAACGGGGTCAGATTTTCTATTTGGAGAACTTAGGCCTGAAAAAGAAACGTGGGGGAAATTCACTCACAGCCATTTTTACAAACCTGAGACTTGGGGGCATCCCGGGTGCACTCCGCACGCTCTCCAAGGAGCTCGGTGGCCAGGGCAGCAGCCGGCACCGCACTGCCCGGCTCCGGTTCCACTTAGGATTTTCTTCACAGTTCTTCCTGGGGTAGTACTTCTCCTGGACTTTATTTTCTTTTCACCTGTTTTGTGGAACCAAAAGTAACTGAGGAATCAGAGAAGAGGAAACACATTTGTCATCAATTCATTTAATAATGGGGGGGGGCTTCCATCCCCATTGTTAATAGGGAAAGGAAAAGCCAAGTGCGTTTACCCTCCAGAGCTCCTGCTGGGTTGGGGGTCCACTCAGAGCTCCTGCTGGCCTGAGGGCACTTGTGCTGTGGTCAGACTCGCCTCTGGCAGGAATGAACCCAGTCTGCCGTCACCTGCTCACCCACACCCAGGAGGTGGGAGGTGTCCCTTGCTCTGTGTGATGCCTGCCAATGCTGCCTGCAGCGACCAGAGAAATGGAAGGGGACCCAGACAGGTCCTGATCCAGGCAGAAGGGATCCTCAAACCCACGAAGACCCGGGTGGTTCCATGAGGTGTCCCCAACCCACAAGCCAACCTGGTTGTTACAGCGGGACCTGGAGTGTCCCCAGAGGCTCATGTTGACAGCTTGGCCCCAGCTGAGGATGCAGTGGGAGGGGATGGAAACTGGAGGAGGTGGGCCTTCTGGAAGAGGCCAGTCACTGGGGTGCACTGGGTCCCTGGACACTTTGCTGCTGGCTGCCGTGAACGAAGGAGCCAAGTCCTGCCGCGTGCCTGACACCAGGAGGCGCTGCCTCACACAGACCCCACACGGAGGAGCGGCTGACCCTGGACAGGAGCCTCTGGGACCACCAGCCAACAACCCTCCTTCCCGTAAGCTGGCCTCCTCCACCTTCTATCACAGCAGCCGAGGCTGACTGCCACCGTGGGTCAGCCTCTGAGCGCTGGACTGGCCATCCAGTACGGTGACCACCTGCTACTAAGGACCTGCCTGCTCTGCACGTGACGCTTGGGGCCAAGGCCAGAGCCCAGTGGCTCCAGTGACTGCAGCCTCGGGATGGCCTCCCTCCTGTCACCTAGCCTGCTTCCAGAGAGGAGAGTCTCCTCACGCCTCACCAAGGAGGGCTCCTGCCGGCTGTCACCATCCTCCCCGTCACCAGTGCTCGCTGCTCCTCAGCCTGTACCAGCAGTTCAGCCGTCCAGCACTGGACAAGCACCTGTGGCTTCTGTCTGGACAGTGTCTTGAGTCAGTGTGACGGTGGATCACGGTCACCTTGCCCAGCCTCTCCATCCCGCCTGCTCCTCTAACTGCAATCGCCAGCTGTGCCCTGTCCAGCAACAGGTCAGGGAGCGCCACTGGCCTGCTGTAGCCGGCAGCTTCCTGCATCCTGTGTGTGTTATGCCATGAGTTTTCACATACGCAGGGAGGAATTCTTCTTTCCTTTTATGAAAGAAGTTGGCCCGACTCTCTGTGTAACGGGTGCACGGCGGTTCAGCACTCGCGCCCACCTGACGCAGCACGGGCCTCTGCTAAACGGGCCACCTCCCTCAGTCGCTGCTTCCAGGACTTCACACACTGGGACGTGCTGCTGGCGTGGAATTGTTTTCTTGATGGTGGACTGTTGCTGGAGCAAGCCGATTGTTATAATGTACATGGGCAAAACACACGACTTCTAACTCCGTTTATAAATATTTATGACAGAATGGCTGCTTGTAGTTCCTTTCTTCCGTGTAATTCATAAATTGTGTATTGCAGTCTTGTGAAGTCAGAAATGTTTTCCAATCAAATTGTATTTCCTAACATGAAAATGTTTTTCATGTTGATCTGCTTTAAAGCTCGAATAAAAGAATGTATAATTTAAAGACTATCTTATTCAAAGCCTTTCTTTGAAAGACTAGTATGGCACACATCATCAACTCCCAATTTCCACCTCACAAATGGATTTGAGGTAATGATGGCATAAAACATATTTCAGCATTACAAAATATTAGAAAAACTATCTACGATTTCACCAATCTCATTGAGACTTTCAGTGTCGTTCACCAATATTTCTGGTTCTTCTGGTCACATAGTAAGAGTCGGCTTCCTTGTGCCCTTTGAAGTTCCATGTTAATGTGACTTATGTTAGCCAAACAAACACAAGGAGAGGTGACATGTTGCTGTCATGGAGAATCTTCCGGATAGAGCACCAATCACATCTCCCCAGTCAAGGTTGAGGTATTTGAGAAAACATAAATATGGAGCCTTCTTTACCTTGGGTTTCTGAATGCTTAGAATGAGCAGAACCTGGTTGTATAGTGTGAGCTTTTGTTGTTGGGGATGCAGTGGGAGGGGATGGAAACTCGGGGAGGTGGGCCTTCTGGAAGAGGCCGGTCGCTGGGGTGCGTTGGGTCCCTGGACTCTTTGCTGCTGGCTGCCGTGAACAGAGGAGCTAATGAAATTAGTCACCCCGATTTCTTTCTATCCAAACAGGGACTGTTTGTTACCACAACAGAACCTAATTTAAACTAACCAATATACCAGCCAGTACAACCATGATCGTTGTTCCATTCATACTTTATCCGTATAAACATGGAGTGCTTACTGAGCGTAATCATAGTACACATGCAGCTTTTCAAAATATTACATTGTAATCGTTTCCCCAGCTTTTCCACGGACAGTGTATTTTTGTTTTACTAAATTTATGATGGCTTATCACCCAATTATTCATTAATTATTATGTAAGTTGTTTTTGTTTTTTCTTTTACAAATAACACAGCTCTGAGTATTTTTACACACATAGCTTCATTCTCTTTCAAAAGCACTCTCTTAGGATAAAGGAGAGAAATGTTTACCCTTTAGTTGTGTACGTAATTATTATTTATTTTTTTTAAAGAGAGAGTGAGAGAGGGAGAGAGAGAGAGAGAATTTTTTTAATATTTATTTTTTAGTTTTCGGCAGACACAACATCTTTGTTTGTATGTGGTGCTGAGGATAGAACCCGGGCCGCACGCATGCCAGGTGAGCGCTCTACCGCTTGAGCCACGTCCCCAGCCCCCGTAATTATTTTATAGTCAAACTTACAGACCATTTTATTAAGAATTCTAGTACTAATGAAATAAAGATTTCCACATTTTGTCCTTTATTTCAATACCCTTTGAAATGATAAGGGTACCATGAGCTGAGCAGGTGCGTGGTACCTCTGCAGCCTGGAGGTGGACAGCAGGGCCACACTGCATCAGTCCTTGGGGACGTGGATGGTCGCCCTGCCGAGAAACAAAGTGTGTGCTCTCTGCACTTCACCCCGGTCATCTGGGAGAGGGGAGCACTCTTGTTTCTCCCGCATAGACTGCGAGTCTAAGGCTGTCTTTCCTTCTGCCCCAGCGATTCATGTTGACCTAGCCATGTTCTCCAAGGCGCTGCGAGTCTGTCTAGATGGCTCCCCGGGATGCTCTGGTAGAACCATGATGCAACAGCTGAAGTAGTCAGACCTCTGTTTTTAGTACTGTCAGGGTCTCTTCTCCTTCCCCTCTCCCCACCCCTCATACTAAAACCTTTCTATCACCAGAGGGCTTAAGGGTCCAACCAACAGCACCACCTCTACAGGAGACTGCTACTAACACCTTTCTATCACCAGAGGACGTAAGTGTCCAACTGACAAGGCCACCTTCATATGCTGAGAGGCCCCCAACCCCTGCAATGGATAGTTCAGATCCTGAGACAGGATCTCAAGTATTAACATGCCCTGTATTTGAGGTAGGAGGGCAGTGAATTTACCATGCTTTAAATTTCAAAACAATGAAGCAGCTAAAAGAGGCTGTAACAACCTATGGTCCTCAAGCACCCTTCACTGTAAGCTGAACATGACGAACATGACGCCAGCAGATTGGGCTAATATGTGTAAAGCTGTGCTAAATGGAGGACAATACCTGTTGTGGAAGGTTGCCAATGAGGAATTTTGCAAGGAGACGGCTAGGCGAAATGCAGCAGCTGGTTATCCTCAGAGAAATCTAGATATGTTGTTAGGAAAGGGACCTTATGAGGATCAGCAGCAACAAATTGCATATGATCCTGGCGTATATTTACAAATTGCTGCAGAGGCGACTAGGGCATGGAAGACTTTACAAGGACATGGAGGTTTACAAGGTCAATTATCTAAGATAATACAAGGAGCTAATGAATCTTATGCTGAATTTGTAGATAGGCTTATTCAAACAGCTACCAGAGTTTTTGGGAATACAGAACAAGCAATGCCATTAATAAAACAACTGGCTTATGACCAAGCGAATCGTTGGTGCAGAGATATCATTAGACCATGGAAACATGAAGATTTAAACACATATATTAAATTATGTAGAGACATTAATGAACAAGAGCAAGTCATGGCAGCTGCAGTAAAACAGGCTTTAGATGCCAGAGACATTAATGAACAAGGGAAAATTGTGGCAGCTGCAGTAAAACAGGCTTTAGATGCCAGGCCAAGAACATGCTACAATTGTGAACAAACAGGACATTTTAAAAGGAATTGCCCCATAGGAGGAGGGTTTAACAAAACTAGGTATCAAAGGAGTAGAATACCGGGTATTTGCCCACGATGCCGTAGAGGGAGACATTGGGCTAATGAATGCCGTTCTCAAACCACCATAGAGGGTACTCCATTATCAAAAAACGAACAAGGACCAAGTGTTTATCCACGATATCGTGGAGAAAGGCATTGGGCTCCATTGCCAAAAAATGGACAGGGGGGCCCAATGCTCCGGGGCCTAAAACCACAAATATACGGAGCACTGGAGGAACCCAGCAACCCCATCAGGGTAGTGCCCAGGACACATTGTCCATCAGATCCCTCATCAGACAAACCAGAGGGAACGCAGGGTTGGACATCTGCGCCTCCGCCAGATCAGTACTAACTCCAGAGATGGGAGTTCAAATCATTCCCACAGGGGTGAAAGGACCTCTTCCCAAAGGAACAGTAGGCTTATTATTGGGACGCAGTTCTTCTACTCTAAAAGGACTTATGATAAGTCCTGGGGTAATTGATCCCGATTATGAAGGTGAAATAAAAATTATAGCCAGTTCTCCAAAGGGTATATCAGTAATTTCACCAGGAGATAGAATAGCACAGTTACTAATAATACCAAGCCTACATGATAAATTTTCCAGTTGTGCTACAGAAAGAGGTTCCAAGGGATTAGGCTCCACAGGTGTAGATTGGGCTATGCTGTCTTTAAATTTAGATTCTCGCCCCATGCTAAAACTAAATATTCAAGGACATGAATTTAATGGGCTACTGGATACAGGTGCAGATCTTAGCATCATCTCTCGTCAAGAATGGCCAAAACATTGGCCATTACAACAAGCCACTCAAACGCTTCGAGGCCTAGGAGTGGTGACTAATCCCCATAGAAGTGCAATGGTATTAGATTGGAAGGATCCTGAAGGATGTGAAGGAACTATACAGCCATATGTATTGGATCATCTTCCTATAAATTTATGGGGACGAGATGTCCTAGATCAATTAGGTTTGACATTAACAAATAACATCAACCAAAATGCACCCACTACTATGACTAGACAAGGTTTTAGGAAAGGAAAAAGATTAGGAAAACAAAAACAAGGTATAGCAGCACCAATACAAATAGATCAAGGAACAGACAGACATGGGTTGGATTTTCAGAAAGGGCCACTGAGACAATAAAAATTACTTGGAAGTCAGAAAGACCAGTATGGGTTCCTCAGTGGCCCCTGACTAAAGAAAAGATACTAGCAGCCCATGATCTGGTCAAACAACAATTAGCAGAAGGACATATACAACCTTCTGTATCTCCCCATAATACTCCCATTTTTGTCATCAAAAAGAAATCTGGTAAATGGAGATTATTGTAAGATTTAAAAGCCATTAATAATGAGATGGTTATTATGGGACCTGCTCAATTGGGTATTCCTCAATTGTCTGCTTTGCCAAAAACTTGGTATGTTTTAGTTATAGATATTAAAGATTTTTTTTTTCAATTCCAATTCATCCTGAGGATAGTCCACGTTTTGCATTTACTATCCCTGCACTGAATCATGAAGGTCCTGATCAGAGATATGAATGGAAAGTACTCCCTCAAGGGATGGCTAACAGCCCAACTATGTGTCAAATTTATGTTAACAAAGCAATCCAGCCACTTAGAAATCAAAATCCTGAACTACAAATATTTCACTATATGGATGATGTATTATTAACACACAAAGCTAAAAACACATTGCTAGACTGTTATGCCACACTTACAAACTTATTAAAAAATTATAATCTAGAGATAGCAATAGATAAAGTACAATTAAATTTTCCAATTAATTATTTAGGAGTTCTATTATCCTCAACCATGGTCCGTCCACCAAAAATTCAAATACGAGTAGATCAACTCAAATCACTTAATGACTTTCAAAAGTTATTAGGAGACATAAATTGGATAAGGCCTTATCTAGGTATACCAACAGGACCTTTATTTGATATCCTAAAAGGTCCATCAGATCCAAATTCACCCCACATGTTAACGCCTGAAGCAAGAAAGGCATTAAAAATCATTGAAACATATATGGAAAATTTGCATTTGGATAGAATTGATATAAGTTTGCCTTTATTATTTATTGTACTACCAACAAAAAATATTCCTACAGGAGTATTTTGGCAAGAAGGCCCATTATTATGGATACATTTATCTTATTCTCCTAACACTATTCTTACTAGGTATCCTGAGGCTGTAGGACAATTAATACTCAAAGGAATAAAAGCAGCAAAGGGAGTCTTTGGAATTTCTCCCAATAAAATTATTACTCCATATACTATGAATCAAATTGATGAGTTAGCTAATGAGTTAAATACTTGGGCAATAATCATGTGCAAATCTAATGTTTCATTTGATAACCACTTACCATATAATCCTTTATTGTCTTTTTGGTCATCGCATCCTATAATTTTTCCAAAAATGACAAGAAAAACACCTATCGGGAATGCTCCAAATATATTCACTGATGGATCAAATAATGGTACAGCAGCAATAGTTACACCTGATCAAACTTTTACATTTTTAGTACCCAAACAATCAGCTCAAAAGGTAGAGCTTAAGGCAGTATTACAGGCTTTTGTGATGTTTAAAAATTCTGTATTTAATTTATTTTCCGATAGTCAGTATATAGTTAATGCTATAGTATCCCTTGAAGATGCTGGTAGGATTTCCCCTTCCTCTACTATTTTCTTTTTGCTTTCCACTATACAAAGTCTAATCTGGGACAGAAAAGATCCATTCTTTATAGGACATATCAGGGCACATACAGGATTGCCTGGAGCCCTTAGTTTGGGCAATGATTTAGCAGATAAAACTACACATGACATACATATTTTCTCTACACTAGAAGAAGCTATAAATTTTCATAAAAAGTTCCATGTCAATGCTAATACTTTACAAAAGCGTTTTAAAATAACTAAGGAACAAGCTAGACAAATAATAAAACAATGTCAAAATTGTGTGACCTTTTTACCACAAGTTAATCTTGGAGTCAATCCTAAAGGATTGATACCTAACCATATTTGGCAGATGGACATCACACACTTGCCAGAATTTGGAAAATTAAAATATTTGCATGTTACAGTTGATACTTCTTCTGGATTTTTGATGGGCTCCCTTCATGCCGGAGAAAAAACTAAAGATGTTATAGCTCATTGCTTACAAAATTTTGCCACTGTGGGCGTTCCAAAACAGTTAAAAACAGATAATGCCCCTGGTTATACTTCTACCTCTTTTAAACAATTTTGCTCATCATTTGGCATTACTCATATAACAGGAATCCCATACAATCCACAGGGACAAGGCATAGTTGAAAGAGCTCATCAAACTATTAAAATGTACTTATTAAAGCAAAAAGAAGGAATTGGGAAGGGGTATATATTCCCCAAAGATAAACTTAAAATAACCCTTTTTACTCTAAACTTTTAAAATTTGGATTCATCAGGGCTTAGTGCTGCGGAAAGGCATATGTGTCCAAAAAATGTATATAAGCCCAAGGTACTTTGGAAGGATATTCTAACAGGACAATGGAAAGGTCCTGACCCAGTAATTGTCTGGAGTCGGGGGTCTGTTTGTGTGTTTCCACAGGGAGAACAGCAGCCGATTTGGATTCCAGAGAGATTAACTAAGGTCCTGACCCAGTGATTGCCTGGAATCGGGGGTCTGTTTATGTGTTTCCACAGGGAGAACAGCAGCTGATTTGGATTCCAGACAGATTAACTAAAGCGATTTCTACAGACCAAAAAGAAGATGTGATATCCAGAACTCCAGTTTGGTTATTCTTACATCTGCGACAGAACCAGAATGCTTTTTTCAATATCTATTTTATTATTGCCCTTTCCCATATTTTTTTTTTGAGCTCATACAGACCTAGGTTAATGTTTTGCTGATCAGTTCTATTTTTTGACTATAGAGTTTTTAAACATTGCAATGGAGATTTCACCTGTAAAAAGTTATAAGGCCTTTACTATTATGTTATGTGTTGTATGTATTATGTGTGCACACTTGTGTTTTGTGTTTGAATGTACGTATGTCCATATGTCATATATGATGAGCGCTCATGAAAAAATGGATCCAAATAATTTTTTTTATTCACGTGATTTAAATGGTTTAATTTAAATTGGGTAAACAGCTGTTGAAGATTGTTTTAAAATGTGAACAAAAAAGGAGGTTAACAGATCTGTTTGTTTACTTTCACCTTTCCTTTTCATTATATTTAATAATTCTCTTAAAGATAAAGTAAATTGTTAAGAAAATTGTTTTCTTTTAATGCCTTCTGGAACATTACATAATTTTTTCTTCAGCCATTATTGCCAAAATTCCTATCTTCATCCCAGTGCCAGTGAAGACAATGTAAATTGTTAAGAAAATTGTTTTCTTTTAGTGCCTTCTGGAATGTTACATAATTTTTTCTTTAGCCATTATTGCCAGAATTCCTATCTTCAGTGAAGACAATGTAAATTGTTAAGAAAATTGTTTTCTTTTAGTGCCTTCTGGAATGTTATATAATGTTATATAATTTTTCTTTAGCCATTATTGCCAGAATTCCTATCATCATCCCAGTGCATGAAGACAAAGATAAAACCAATCTACAGCTTCTGCAATAGCCATCACTGAACTGCTTGCAGAACTTGCCTGGACTATGTATCACTTATATGCATTGTGAACTCACTTGTATGCATTGTGAACTATCTGATGGTGCAGCGACTTCTGGTAGTGTTGGGGTATTTATGCTGATGGTGTCATCGGTGGTACAATTTTTCCAAAAGGAGCCGTCAGCTGGCTTGGTGTATCTTCCTCCCTTCTGTTTGTCATGATCGTTCAGCTAAAATTTGGGGGCCAACAGAGGTGAGGCAAAGAACCTCACCCCCCCGCTGGTACGAAGACCTCTACACAGGTGTGGCTGTATACTGGACTGGTAGTCAATGACGGGTTAAGATCCAATTACTATGGTACCAACCTAAGACAGGAGGCTGACGCCTTGAGGTCAGCTCATCCGATAATGGGTAAGGACCATATGTACTATTGGACAACCTAAGGCAGACACGGTCCCTAAGCCACATGCTTGTTGTTTAAACAGAGAGGGGGAGATGTTGAGAGCCACAGCCGAAGGGGCCCCAGCAAACTTTCAGACTGCCAGCTGATGAGCTGAAGGGGCCCCAGCAAACTTTCAGACTACCAGCTGATGATTGGCTCACAGCAGCCCCAGCAACATCTAGCAACATCTAGCTGATTGGCTCCTCTGCGGTGATGCTCATTGGGCTGTTTCCCTGCCCTTTCAGACCACGGAGCTGCTCATTGGGGGACTTTTTTGGCTCCGCCCATGCGACCCAGCCAATCGGCCTCAAGAGCAGGAGGATTGTGGGAGGAAGTTGTTGTTGGGGTGTGTGGCTTGTGGGAAGCCGGTGGTGGCAGTTGGGCTCTGAAGGTTTTTTCCTGAGGAGCTGTTTTGTTTATCTTGTGTGGTTCTAAAAATAAAGTTAGTTTCTTTTGACAAGTGGCTCCTGAATTGTGCCCAGCCAGACTGCGGCAACCCCTCATGGCGATTTTGAATCCCCCTTACATTTCAGTGACTAAGGGACAAATATACTACCACCACCCTGGAGATGGAGACAAGGACTGCACAGAGAGGTGCCCCTCAATGCACAGAGAGGTGGCCCCCTTTCCTCCTAATGCAGCAGAGGTGGCCCTCCCCCAAGTGCTCATTGACTTGTGAGAGCCGTGACGGGCCCTGGGCAACTCTTCCAACAGCACTTGAGAACGGCTCCCTCTGGCCTCTCCCACCTTCAGAGAGGAGAGGGTCCAAGCAGCTCAGTGACACCCTGTTGATCACACAGCCTTCTCAACGCCAGTCTTGCCTCCATAATGAAACCAGTCACCCCAATTTCTTTCATCCTCAAGGAGTGGGCAATGAGATAAAGGACGCCTGTGGAAGGTCTGAGACTGTCTGGGTGGGTCAGAGCCATGTCCATCTGATTCCACCTGGTGGGTGCCATATCAAACACTGCCACTGCAAAAAAAAAAAAAAAAACAGGAATTTTAGGAAATAAAAACCTTCTTCTCCAATGAGGCAATGTGTGTCTGGCTACAAATCATGAGGACGAGGCAGAGAGACTTATTATTCTGAGAAATAGAAGAATATATTATGCTGAAAAGCATTTTTCATAAATGAAGACTGACCTTCAGAGGTTCTGGTGCCCAGCGCCCATTGCTCCCATCTGCTCAGGCACGCGTCCACCTGGCGGCAGACCTGAGTCCAAATCTCAGGTGACTACTTTTGAGATAAATTACCCCATCCTTTAGAATCTGCTTCGCAGATAAAACGAGAAGACCAATAACACCGCTTCCTGAGGCTCAAACACAAGACTAAATGCAGAAACCATTTTGTTATTGGAAAGCACCGAGACCAGGAGGGGAAAGGGCAGGGCCTGGAAAGACTCTCAGCAGACAGACCGGAGGGCCAGCTCTTCTCACTGTAGGGCGATTACTGATGAAAACAACCTAAAGTACGTCTCAAAATGACCAGAAAAGAAAGGTCAGAGATTCCCAACACATTCAGTGAGGGTTTGAAGAGTCGGAGCACTTGTTTCCCCGACTTGACCATCCCACTCTGTGTTCGTGGACCGAGCATCCGCAGCGCACCCCATGAAGTTGCTCACACATCACTGGCAGCAATGAAAGCAGCCACTCGGTTCCTCCCAGCGCCCATCTCCATGGACTTCCAGCTTGGCTTCTAAAGGACGCCTCAGTGAAAGGAATCTGATCACTGATAATGACAGCAGGAAGGGGGAGGCCACAAGAGCCTTACAGACGCAGGGACCAAGTCCTCTGTACAAACGGCTTGGCCGGAGTTGAAACCGAGACTCCACAGCCCGACGAGGCCCAGCTCCACAGCCCCAGCTCACACGTGTCCTGCCCTTGCTCATGCTGACCGTCCATGTAGGCCTTCCCACTCCTGCCCACTGACGCGCTCCCCAGCCCACCCTTGGCTCCAACCTCACCACCAAGGCTCCACCTGCCACAGCCACGAGGCGCCTTTCACCCAGTCCCTCCTTCTTCAGACTTTGGGGTCCCACAGTAGCCTCATTTCCTACCTTTCTCATCTGGTTTACTCACTTTTCAATCTTTTTCCCTTGTCTACCATCAAATGTTGGTGTTTACATATCTGTTTTCACACTTTGGGCTTAGTGCATGCCAAGCACTGGTCCAAGACCTCTCCCGATGCCCATTCTGCCAAGCCACACGACAGCCTGCAGCAGGTCCACACAGCAGGAGAGTGAGGCACAGGCAGGACCGGCCACTGGTGTGCTGCTGCCCGCAGGGCTGGGCTGACTCCGAGGCAGACAGAGCCTGTCTGGGGCCCTCGTGGCCCCCCTCCACCTGGGCGAGACCTACCTCCCACCTCAGGACGTCTGGACTTGACCGACTCCTGGGCCCCACGTTCCAGCTGCTCGCTGGGTTCCAGACTCTGGATTCCCCACCAGCTCTGCTCCCCTGAGCTCCCCCTCTCCGCGCCAGACTTGCCGCCTCCCAGCCGAGACGCTGGCTGAGCTCTTGGCAGCTCTGGGTGTCGGCCCTCCTGCCCTCCGCCGTCTCCAGGGTTCGCTCTTTCTCCTTTTGAAATCTTCTCTGGTCCTTCATCAATTTCACAAGCTGGAGTGGAGCCTACTCCACAGGCCAAACTCCTTACAGGACGCTGGTTGGAAGAGGTGGGTTCCTGCCCTCGGAGCATGTGCTGGGAAGGGGGCGTGCGTGAAAAGGGCAGCTCCTACCTTCAAGGGAGAGGACACTGCTGTCCCATGCATCAGAGGCAGGAGGTGGGTGCCGGCCGAGCTGCCGGCCAGTGCCTCCTTAACCGCCTCCCCTTCTGTCACCGAGTCCTGAGTCTTGGCTCCTGCTCATTCGTCTTGTCTGCAACCTCTGTCTACTCCGGCCTCGGCTTGGGGGGCTCCTCCCTCAGGGCTTCTCACCTCTCTGCCTTGGGGGTCTCCCCATGGTGTGTGGAGTCCCCTTCCTGGAACTCCCACCTGGCCAGGCAGTGTGTCATGGGAAGCCTCGGCCATGCCTCGGTCTGCAGGGAAAGTCTTGCACGTGACAGACGGAGCTTCTCCACCAGCTGAGGGACCTGCCGTGGCCTCAGCACTCCAGGAGCGCGTGGGGGACAGGCCTCCTCTTATCCGTGTGATAAAGTGCTGATTCTTAGAAACCCTCACTCCCTTCTGAGAAGGCTTCTCTCCCTCCTCCCTGGAGGTCATCAATTTCCTCTTCCTGTGACACTTCCGTCCCTGCCTGTGACCTCTGCATGTAGGGTCTGCTGATGTTCCCCTCCCCCTGGAGCTGGGCTTCGCTGGGCGAGCAGCCCACAGTAGGTCCACAGAAGGGTTTATTGAGTGGACAACTGAGGGCGCTGCTTGGAACAGGCGCAGGAGCAAGGCCTGGAGCTGCCTCAACTCCCCAAAGGTCCGCACCCCCCGTGGGCAGAGTCAGGCATTCTGCCTCCCTGCTGGCAGGAGATGCGGGCAGCAAGCAGGGTCTGAGCCCAGGCAGCCCACGCCCACTGCGCTGGGCCCTCCTGACACTGCTGCGCCAGCCCATGGAGGGACAGAGGTGTGCGTTGCCCCCAGAGATGACCGGTCACACTGGACTCTAGGTGCACGTGGAGAACCACCCCTGCCCAGCGCTCCAGTCTGCCACTTAGGGAAGGGCTGGAAAGTGGACTTCTGTCGGGGCAGAGATGGTCTGTGAGGGCTGCTGAGGGGCTCTGCACACAGACTGCGGGTCAGGGTGTCGCCAGGCTCCGAAGGGTCAGAAGAGAAGCAAAGTCTCGATTCACGTCTTTCAATTCTCAGGTCCTTCCCTGGGTTCAGCCCAAAGCTACCCAGGCTGCCCAAATGCCAGGCCAGCCAGGAGCCATCTGGAGGTGGCCTGGAGACACAGCGGGTACACTTTCCTCAGCGAGCTCTCCTGTTGGTGCCTGGGTAGGCACCAAGCCAGAAAGACAGGAGCTGAGCCTGTTACAGAAGCAGCCAGTCTTCTCTGCATCGGGGCCCAAACAGAATGCGCCTGGGCCGCGCCACCTCCAGCAGAGCCGCGGAATCAGAAGACTGCTACCCTCCACAGCCTTCTCCAAGGACCGCCGCCGACTGTCTGTGCACTGTGCAGTGTGAGTGCACCGCCCACCCTCCCCTGACACTCTTGCACACACACCCATAAACACATGCCCACACTCACACACACTTGCACACACACACTCAGACACTCAAACACACACACCCATGCAACACTCTTACATATTCATGTGCATTCACACACTATCACAAACCAGACATGCACTCACACACTCTTGCACAAATCACACACATATTCATTCACAGATTCACATCTCACACATCCAAATCACACACATTGACACTCATGCACACCCCACATACACTGATACACGTGCACACACACATGCACATTCACACACACCCATGCTCATGTCCCCATGCACAGAAACACAACACATAACCTAATACATACCCTCCACTCACATAGCATACACAGTCATAAACACTGGACACACCCCACACTCACACATAATCACATGCTCACTCACACACACTTTCAGTCACACACTCACACATGCACATTCATATACTAACACACAATCACCCCTACACTCAATGCTTAATCATGTGTACTCACATGCACTAACACACTATTGCACACACAACACAGTCATGCACCCTCACTCACACAATCACACATGCTTACACACATGCTCTCACACACATGCTCAAACACAAACACACTGACATACTCTCATATAATTACAAACTCAAAATCACACACTAACATTCACAACACACTAACATTTATACCCACAGGTTCACACACTGACATACACTAAAATACATTCATACACACTCATGCATAGTCACACACAAAACTCATCACTAATATATAACAAAACCCACACACAATACATAACCATGCACACATTCATGCTAGTGCATAGAATCGCAATCATGAATACACACAGTCACACACATTCTCTCACATATACACCCATTCCCAATACATACTCACACACATATGTACACACACTCCTACTCACATACACATATGCTTACACACTCACATACTCGGCCATGCGCAAATACACACTCACACACTCACTACCACACGCCTACATAAACAATAACACACTCCCATGCACGTGCAAACACATCACACACTGCCGTGCACTCACACACCACATGCACATAATCACATGCTCACACACACACTGAGACACATTCACGTTCTCACACACTCACACCTGCACTCACTCCCACACACAGCACTGCTCCCTGTGGGGCGCAGAGCGCAGGAGGTGAACAGGAGACCTTAAAATCTATCACTAATAAAAACACCAAATAAAACTAAAAATCACGATTTTGGATTGGTTTTCATGTGGCTTCTGACTACACACCAAACAAGAGTGATTTCCCAAATACTTAGATCACTCAGAATGTAGAAAAATGGAAAAGTCCCCAATTTTTAAGGAAATTCACATATTCTGAACACCAGGGAAGACAATTTAAGGGAAATAATAGATATAGACACATTTGATTCAAAAGAAAATAGGATAAAAATTCTACATAAACTATCAACAAATGAAGCCAGCAGTGGGCTAAGAGCAGAACCCACCATGACTTGTGGCACAGGGACCGTCCACACAGAGCCCTGGACATCAGGGGGCTGTCATCACGGCTCATTCCATCAACAGCTTAAATGAGAAGAACATCTTTTATCAAGAGGGACTAAGGTGGTATTGAGAACTTTCAGTAGATATTAATAATAAGAATTTTGTAAACTCATTTTGAGTGGAAATAAGTAGCAGAATTATACATAGATTATCAGCATTTATGTAGGTCCATCTATGTAGGCTTGTGGATCCATTCATCTATACCCTAAAGTTACAAAAAGCACGGAGGGAAGAATACTTGCTGCTGGGCGGGTGGGGCACGCCTGTAATTCCAGCAGCTTGGGAGGCTGAGGCAGGAGCATCAGGAGTTCAAATCCAGCCTCAACAAATGCAAGGTGCTTAGCAACTCACTGAGACCGTCTCTAAATAAAATACAAAATAGGGATGGGGATGTGGCTCAGTGGCCAAGTGCCCCCGAGTTCAATCCATGGTACCCACTCCAAAAAGAAAAAAAAAAAAAGAATACTTGCCAATTTCAGAAAAAAGCAAAATTTGCCATCCCCTGTCTTTACTGCTAGTGGTGAGCAGAACCTACGCTGGACCAGAGGTGCTTATGCCAGAGCCGGGCTGCCTGCGTGACCCTGGGCGAGCTGTTGGACCTTTGCCTCCCTTCTGCTCGGTTGTCACGTTAAACAGCTGGGACTCATAACAGCTCAGAACAGGTGCTGGTAGCAAGTGAAGATCTAGCAGGCGATGGTTGCCACAGCAGATGGCCCTGTCCTAGCCATCCTTATCATTACCATCATTATTAATTCAGTCTTACCTGGAAATTACATGGGAAGCCAGAAGCTGCAGATTTGATCGGAATCTAATAGCTAATAGCTAATAGGGCCTCGAGCAGAGCCGCCTCTTGCAGAAACCCTTTGTGAGGTAGTTGGTGAAAGGCTAGCGGATGTTTGCACACAGGACACCATGATCAGAATCAGACATACGCTCAGTCTGTATCTTACTATGAGGATGAATTTGTAAGTCCGTTTGCTCTGAGCAAAGAAATGTCCTATAATAGGAAAGGTTTGTTTTAATACTTCCAAGAACTGTTGACTTTAAATCCAGGACTAAAAATGCTTGTTACATGATGTTACATTTAAAAAGTATTTATAATAGAATACTGTGTGTCTATCGAGCCAACACAAAACTGAAAACAGTCCTACAGGTTGGGTTTGTCCTGTACCACCTGTTTGTGGTATTTAACTTACTCTGACCTCATGGATTTAGTTCTGCTTAACTAGAATAAAAGGATTGTGGGAATTCTCTTCAAATGAAGTAAAGCATTTTCATCTAATACAAACAAAAAATGTGCATCACCAAAGTCCAGCAACTGTGGTGTCCACCTGGAAGAGCTGAGCCTAGTGCACTCGAGACCCTGCGCACGGATCATCATAGTGACTCCATTCACGATTGGCCAAAGGCAGGCGCAGGCAAGCGGCCTCTAGTAGGCGCATCCAGACAGGGAGGGGGGTGTTATGGGACAACACGGAGGAATCTCCAGTGCATATCCCAAGGGAACAAGGCCAACCTGAAAAGGCGACCCTCAGGACTCCAACGGATGACACGGGAGGTGAAATGGCGAAGATGTTAAGATCCCAGGTCGCCAGGGGCCAGAGTGGGTGGGTAGGCAGAGGGGGAGGGCGTGGGCATGGGACCTCTGCATGACACGACCAGGGTGCACGGTGGCCGTGGGTGACGGTGCTGTGTCCATGTGGGTCCACCGGCTGTGCTAACCCTGGTGGGGATGGGACAGGCAGAGGCAGGAGGCACGGTAACAGCCCAAAGTGACACTCAAATTTTCTGTGAACCTAAAACTGTTCTAAAAGTAACCTTGTAATTCAAAAGAGGACCTCATGAGAACTCAAAAATGTATGTCCTGAGTAAAGATGAAATTGAAGATGAAACTCAAGACGGGAAAAACGTGCGGTTTCTTGCAGGTGGTACTCTTTGAGAAGGTGGAGGGACCTTTGCAACCTGGGGCTGGTGCAGAGGCTGCTGTCTTCCTGCCCCCCAGCGCCCAGCCTCCTCTGCTGCACAGAGCTCCTGCAGCGAGGGGGTCTCATCCCCCGCCCTTCCCCTCACAGCGTTCCTCTACCCTGGATCACCCGTCCGCCCCCTCGCCCACTGGCTGGTCCCCACGGGCAGCAGTGCTGCGCCTTTCCTCTTCACCAAGCCTTTGAGAAGTGGGCGGGTTCGCAGCAGCCCGCGCTCTTCCCGGGGCTCTCTCCGTGTGCCGGTTGCTCGTTCAGGGCCTGTCAACATAGCAAGAGTCCTTGGAGACAGATGCTGCCTCTGCGTGTGTTTGTTCCTACTACCAAGCTCAGTGGTCATGAGTATCAAGCATTAAGTACTCATCTGCTGGAGGAGGAGAAAGAGGGAGGGGAAGGAAGACAGAAGACACCAAAATCGTCCAGCCCAAGGAAGCCACTTGGTGTTTCAGGAAAAGCTAAGATGCCCATGTGTCAGTGGTCATGCAGATGACCCTTCTGAGAGGGCAGGGGCCACCATTAGTAGGGACCCGGGGACATCAGGCATAGGGAGGAGCTGCCGTGAGCACACCAAGAGCTCCAGCTCCCTCTGCCCCTGTCCCTGCTCACCACCTGCCCACCCACCTGCACTCTCCTCTGGGGGCGGCTGCTCCTGCCCTGGCCTGGCCCACCTGGCCATGTCTTGTTCTAAGTTCAGCTTTAATACCATTTCCTCATACAATTCTCATCCCTCAGCCTTCCCCGGGCAGAACTGACCGTTGCCTGCACTCTGTATCCGTGTGGCTTTCTAGGAAGGAATCTTCATATCTGACCTCTCATCCCTCCCAAGGTTCTCCAGTTTTCCAAAGGACTAAGGTGGCGACCCACCTGCCTGTAATTTGTCAGGAGATATTTCACTTTTAACTAAAATACTGTTGCAGTAGGGCTCCTAGGAGGTCCGTGGTTGGTTCCCCCAGGTACATCTGGCAACGTTGGGAGATTTGTTTGGTCTTCACAGGTCAGATAAGGGGTATTCTGGCCTCAAGTGGGCAGAGGCCAGGGATGCAGCTGGACATCCTGTGATGCACGGGACAGCTGCCTCGCCTGCTGACCACAAATAATCCAGCCCAAGTGTCAAGGAGTCGAGGACAAGGAACCCATGTGGGGTCAATACGGTGAGTCATGGTGTGGCTCCACCCAGGGGAGAGCGGCTAACCTGTACCTTCTGCCATGAACCTCCAGCACAGGCCTGCAGCCCAGCCCAGCCCCCAGAACACTGCAGGCAACCCAGAGGTCATGTCCTCCATGGTGGTGCAGTAATCGGAACTTGTTTTCACCCCATTCTTTAAAGAATTATATATAATTAAGGGGAAGAACCTGATGCTTTGATACGGCAATATGCATGAGCATACTGATTAGTGCAGTCAATCATATCTGCACACCCACCGTGCTGCACCTACCATTCCTGTTCCTTGAGGCAGCACCCCATTCCTGACCTGACCTGTCTGGAAGGGTCTGTAGTCTCTACAGATCTGGTGGCTTTCATATAGAATCCCCACTGGCCCCTCATTCAGGGGTACATTCAATCACGTGATGCTATTGCTCCTTTCCTGCAAACGAGAGATCAAAGGCAGCGGGGGTCTGTAGCTTCCATTTTTGACATTAGCGGAGATCACCCCCAGCCCGGGAGAGAGCTGGGGGTTACAAGAATAGTGTTTTCCTGTTTCTCTTACTTCACTGCAATATGTCCCCAGTGCCATTTGCCTGGACATCGTGCCATCTACGTATTGCACAGTGGACGACGTGAAGATGTTTGAAGTGTTCCTGTGCATGCTTGGTGCCGACCAGGCTTGCATGTACCGATGTTTCAGCCGCCACCACACCTCTGATGTGGCTTTTGGCCCATATGTAATAATTGTCTAGAATAATCTTTGCCTCCTTCACAGACCTGGTGCCCTGGGAGGCTAGATCAGGGCTCTTGTTCCCTGGGCTTGGCAGAGCACCTGGGTAGCAGCTGTAGAATTCCACTCCTTGTGCTAAATAGTTATGGTAGGGAAACCCGGATCCAGGCCCCAGTTGGACATACCAGATCCAACTGTTGGAGAACAAGGAAACAAGGTTGATTTTCAAGCTCGAGCATCTGGGGTCCCTGTTACTTTCCATGTCACAGACCAGCCACACTCACCGTCAGAGTTGGTAGCTACCAAGTGGGTGTTCTTCTTCCTCAGGGTCCCGCAGTGCTGGAAACGGGCCCTTTATCAGAGAGAGGCTTACAAGTTCTACCATGAGGCCTCAGGTGATGGCATCTTACAGCTTCCTCGCCCCGACGCAAAGCCTGAATCATGGTCTCAAACAGCCTGTTCCCCACAGGATCACGGTACTTACAGTCAGCAAGTCATCAAATACTGTCATAAACCTACGATGGCAGGCCCTGTATAAACAAGGATGACCAAGAGAGAGGCCCTGTCTTCAATACCAGCATTCCTTCAAACACGTGCATGCACACAGACACGGGCTCACACATATGTGACCTGCTCGCTGGGAAGGTCTGGTCCAGGTGGGGATTGAGGACAGGTGGTCTTTGAGATCTTTTGCCCCCAACTTTGTCATTGACTTTGCTTCCTAACTAGAAGGCAGATCTGAGAGTGAAACTTTTGATTATCAGGCGTGGTCTTTTCCCTTCCCTGAGTCTTTTTATTAAGCACTCTTATTAGATCTAATCCGTTTTTTGCTAATATAGAATTATTATTTGCAACATATAAAGAGTATTTGCTGATACTGTATCCGACCTCTTTCATTTTGTTTTAGTGGTTACTGTAGGAAACACATATTTTAAGGTACTGTGCTCTCATGTATTGTACAGTGTGCAGATATAACCCAGTGTTCTTTGTCTTTCTTCTTCTGACCTTCATGCTGTCCTTGACCTATGTGTACTTCTCCATATATTTTAACCTTTATGATACATTGCTATTAATTTTGCCGTCAACCATCAATTATCAGTTAAAGACATTTTTAGATATAAAAACTTATGTCCAAATTTATCATTTCTGGTGTTCTTCATTCCTTTCGTACATTCAATTTTCCATGTGACAGAATTTTCCACTCTTCACCAATAACTTTGATGTTTTATAGTTAAAATCTACTGGTAATGAACTCCTTAGCTTATGTGTTGACCGATGGAGTCTTTATTAACCTTCAACTCTGAAAGTTATTTTCACTACACGTAAAATTCTAGATTGATTTTTCTTTAAGTACTTTGGTGATATACTCCATTGTCCTCTGGCTTGCGTACTTTCTGGCAAATAATCTGCTGTAAATATTATAAAGTGTCATTATTCTCTGACTTTTTTTAAGACCTTAAAAATTTGTTGTTTGTTTTCAGAAATTTGATCATGATGAACCTAGGTATCATTTTCTTTTCTTGCAATTTATTGAGCTACTTTGATCTAAGGGCTTATAGTTTTCATTAACTTGGGAAATTAATTGGACTTTTCCTTTAAGCTATTCTGTGTCCTCTCCTTGTGGGACTCCAGTCACAATCTGTTAGTTGCTCAGTGTTTTCCTACAAGCTATTTATCGACCCTCTTTTCTTTTTTTCCATGTTTCCTTTTTGCCTCACTTTGGGTAGTGTCTATTGCTGCATCTTCAAGTTCACTGATTTTTTCCCCAGTATCTGTTCTGTTATTTACTTCCAACATGTATCTTTTCATTTCAGTAACTGTATTTTTCACTCTAGAAATCATGTGTGGGCCTTCTCTGGGCTTCTGTCTCCCTCCTCAGGCTGTGTTTTCTCTACATTTTTCAAGTTATATACACTTGTTACAATAGCTGATTTAATTTTTTGTCTTTATATAATTCTTGCCATTTGGGCCAAAAAAAATTTTTTTTAAAGTTCTTCTCTTGGGTATGGATTTTATTTTGAATCTCAGTTTTTCTGATATTTTTTGGGGGGTGGGATACTGAGCATTTTGATTTGTATACTGAATTTTAAAGCATTTCTTTAGCTTTTAAAAAATTCTGTTCTGATACATGGCTGTTACTTTGAAATGATGTAATTCTTTTGAAAGTTGCTTTTAAGTTTGTTTAGCATTTATCTGGAGCAGACTTTGGCCTAGGGGTAATTTGTCCCCCGATTAAGGCAACTGCATTTAAGGGATTCTCTCCCGTGCCTCGAGCGCTGCTAGGGTCCTCCATTCCATCTTTTGGTATTGAGAAATTCCCGGACTGTGAACCATAGAAAATTTTGGATTTATTGCTTTTTAAGGTGTTTTCCCCCAGCCATATAGAGTTTTAACCCATGCATGCACAGATTAATATTCACATGAAGCTATAAGGAGACATTTTAAAAGATCTTTAGGATCCTCTCCCTCTTCGGTTCCTTTCTCTCTGGTTTTCTACTCACAAAATCTAGGTTCTCCAACATCTAAAAGGTATTTACTGTTGCATTGCTAAAATTCTTTTACTCCAAGTTATGTATAGATAAGGCACTACATTTCACTACCACTTCTGAATTATGCATTAACCATAGATCATTGGTTTATAAACTATTTTGGTGTCACAAAACATGGAATAAATATCAAGTTATCTTATGCATATGTGCTAAATAACATTTATCTAAACATGTGTCTACATAATTCTTTGTAAAATCATTTTTCTTTCCTGATTTGCTCAATGTAGAAACTCTGTGTTGTATATTGTCCCTACATTGCACAGAACTATGTTACCTGTTTGTTCTTATTTTTATTAATTAGTGCAATGAATTTATGCATTAATCCAGGCATTTTTAGTTAGTATGTACCGTGTGCTATTCTCAGAAACAAGGACATAAAAGACAAACCATCTCCATCTCTTGCAGCACCCTCCCACTGAGTGCAGGAAACGGAGGGGAGACGTCACCTGTGACCATTATGTCACGGAGCCTGCGAGGGGTTGGAAGCAATGATGCTTTTCCAGAGTAGTTGACAGCTGAGCTACCCTGAAGGGACAGTGGAGCTTAGCTGGGAGTCATATATTCTAGACACAGGAGCAAAAAAGAATTTAAAATACAAAATACAGGTGGTTCCCAACTTATGGTGGTTTAACTTACAATTTTTCAACTTTATAATGGTGTGAAAGTGATAAACATTCAATAGAAACTGTACCTCAAATTTTGTTTGACCTCTGTTGAGGTGGTGATACGTGGCATACACTCTTTTGTGACACTAGACAACAGCCAGCCACAGCTCTCAACCAGACACTAGCATGCATGCGGGAACCACCAACTCTGCCCTGTGCAGGGTGCTCAGCCAGATGTTTGGCAGGTTAGACGTTTTAAACACATTTTCAACTTACAGTACATTTGAGGATGCAGCCCCATTTTAAAATTTGGGGCATCTGTAGAATCACTGATTTCCATGGGGGAGAGTGGACAAAGGTACATCTGGGCTGTTCATTGGTGGCCAATTGTTTCATTGCTAGGGCCATGTAACAAGAAAGCCAAACTCAGAAGCTTCGAATGAGTATTGGGGGGACACTGGAATTGAACTCAGGTGCTTAACTACTGAGCTATATCCCCAGCCCTTTTTTAAATTTTATTTTGAGACAGGGTCTCACCAAGTTGCTTAGGACCTCCCTAAGTTGCTGAGGCTGACTTTGAACTTGCTATCTTCCCGAGCTGCTGGGATTATAAGCATGCGCCACCTCACATGGCTTGAACAACCATTGTTACGTGCTCACAGATTCTGTGGGTCCATCATCCTGACTCCATGGTAACAAAATGGCCCTCCACGATGTCTAGAGTCTTTGCTGGGAAGACTTGGTGTGGGAGACTTGAGTCTGGAAGCATCTCCCTTCTGGGTTGGTGGCAGAAGCTGCCCAGAGGGCTGTCCCCAGAGACCAGGACTTCTCACACAGAGATCAGGCCTCCAAAATGGTGAACAAGGCAGAAGCTGCCTCTCCTAAGATAGTCAGAGACCACGATTCACTTTCTTTGTGTTCTGTGGGTTACCAGCAGTCACGAGGACACTCAGACTAAGGACAGGGAGCATGGCCCTATCACCAACAGAAGGCATTCCAAAGAATTGGCAGCCATTCATTGAAAACCACCACACTGATCAAGGAAGGGGTTGCCAAATGCACGGTGACGAGGAGGAGTTCTGAAGTCAGGCAGGCAATGGTTTGCACCCCAGCTCCGCCATTCCTCGGGTAATTAGTACCCTTCAAACCTGTTTCCTCATCTATGAAATGGAGATGATGCCTTTTGTAATGAAGTCTTCATGAGGATTAAATGAGATGATGCTCACAGTGGGATTATTACATTTGGCACATAGTTAATGCTCAATAAACAATAACTCCTCCCTTAGCCGAATGAAGCCAAAGTACATCAGCACAACGACCCATGCCTCAGAAAGATCTGCCAGTACCCGCGTAAAGCACATGTTCTGCCGCGTGGCAATTTTTTTTTAAAGTTGCTTCCAAAGGTTTCCTTGAGACAGACTTTAAGAAAAGTAGGAAATTTTTGGAAATGTTTGTGGGGGGGGGTAAAAGTTACTATGAGACAAAAAGTGTGTTTTATGTATTAAAGACAGAAAAGAGACAGAAGACTTCAAAAGAGGTCAAACCACCCTCTAAGCAAGCCTTCCCCACCAGAGTTCTGGGCAACGGACAGTCAGCAGAATGCTCGCCCCCGGGCCTCAGGAGCAGGGCCAGGCAGCTCCCACCCTGCAGACACCTCCTGTGGACAGCTGTCCTGCCCCAAGGGACAGACCAGGGTGTCATCCCACACAGGCTGAACATTCCAACCTGTGACAGAAATGCTTTCAAATGAATAAAAATATGTCCCGACTCCCGACTCAAGATACAGGAACTATCAATAAAGAAGTCAGAGCTATTGAAAACTAAAAAAAAAAAAAAAAGTCCCCAATGGAAAAAATTAAAATTTAGAGCAAAAGAAAGATTAAAAGAGGTTAAACAAGCAATATTAGACCTTAAGTGATAGTTTAAGATGAGGGTGAATTTACCCGCTCCCCTCTCCCCCGACTCTGCCCCGTCCCCCCCCTCCTCCCCAAGGAGGTCCCCCGTGAACAGGGAGCATGTGCTGCAGGGAAGGAAGGCAGGTCCAGCCCCCGCTGACTGTCAAATCTTGGTCAATATACAAATTTAACATTTGGGAACTAAGTACCCACGATGTCAGGGCTATAAATACAGACGTGGAGGACTTGGCCGCACACAGGAGTGGATGGCTCCACGCCGCAGTAGGAACCTGGTGTCCAAGAAAGAAGTGCCTGCCTCAGTCACAGGGGACCGCTGCGTGGCAGGCTGGGGGTGCTGACCCGGGGAATCTGCGCCAGCAGCCCCGGGTGGTGGGAGGCGGGGGCCACCCAGGGCCCACAGTGCTTTATCCAGCTGTCTAGTGACTTCCGTGTTCTGCTGAAACCGCAATCCTTCTGTGCTGCCAACGTCCGGAAGGGGACCCCCCCCCCCCCGCAGCAGGACCCTGCAGTCTGGGGGCCTTGGGTTTGTTTTCATGTGGTTCCTGCCACTCACCAATGTGTGACTTTGGGACTTGGGCACACTAGTCAAGCTTTTCTTATCTGTAACACACAGACGACAGTAGCTACTGTTAGAGCTATGGGGACGTCTAGATGAGATTCCAAAAGCAGGAAGAGACCTAGTTGGCAATATGTCAGACACCGACAGCTGCTGTGCGGGTGATGTAGATCTGCAGTGCTCTGGTCCCTTGGTGTCTGGATTTCTTCCCAGGGGACTCGGAGCATGGGGCAGAGCTCAGGGGCTGCAATACACTGGTTTCAACATCCCAGATGATCCTACTGCGCAGAAAGGTTGGAAGCCACCAAAAGGGACCATTGTCTAAGTTACAAGCTGAATTTGTAGTTCAGGTTTGATTCTTTGTAATACCCTTTTATGCAAACCATATAATGACTCGATGAGGTAGGTGTTCACACTCTTACCCTACAGGGTCAGTGCTGAATCTCCCACAGGTGACAGCAGCACAGGCCAGCCGGTCTGACCTCTGGGCCAGTGCCCAGGATGCTGCCCACTGCTTCACTTGGATATTTACTATCTGTTGAGATATCACCAGATGGTTTAGTGGTCTTTAAGGTAAGACACTTCATATGATTACCAGTGATTTACAGATGGTGTATTTTATAGTGGAAATGTGTACATGTGTCTGTGTTGTGTGTGTGTATGTGTGTATGGGTGTGTATGTGTGCACGTGCATGTGTATGAGAACTGGGCACTTAGCATATAGTATAAAATAAGCTTCCAGTCTGTACCTTTGTGCATTCAATTTGGAAGCTCTTGAAGGAGCTGAAGGTGGGATATTAGACCTTACCTTCTCCGTCTCCCACAAACCTCCATATCCCTAGTGACTTTCACCTTGTCTTTTCTTAATTAATTATAATAACTACATTACCAGGTAGAGGCTCAAGTTTTAATTAACTGAAGAGATATTGGCAACAGGTTTAATTAAAGAGCTCATGAGATCGAAAGCAAAGTTAATTAAGATGTGATTATAATGTCACAGTTATCGTGAAATGGAGTGTATTAGGAAACAATCAGATAAGCCTTCAGCTTATTTTCATCATCTATGAGGCAAACCTGAGTCAACACTTCAGCGGACAGGTAGAGGAATTTGGGGTGGCTTCAGTCCCTAGAACTGCTTTCGCAATTAGACCTGCTGCCAGAAATCTGTGCTTCTGCCCAGGGGGCCAGCCAGAGGAACTGCTGAGCAGGACTGCTGGCTGCTTCCAGAGACCCCGCCTGCTGGTCGGCTTCTGCACTCATTCTCCACCCTGAGACTTGGATTTCTAAACCACACGGCTTCCCCCAGCTCTGGTTCCGAGGGGCCTCTGCCCTGCTGAGCCTCCAGAGCCCAGTCCCCGTGTCCCAGGGTTGGCTTCACCTGGTTTCTGCCTTAGACTTGTGGGCACCTACCGCATTCCTGGGGCCTTCTCAGCTGTGCACTGGGATACACAGTCCTCAAGGGCAGTAATGAGGTATTCTCTTCTGTTCTGAGACCTTCATTTTGGGGAGTGATCAGAGGATGATGAAAACGGCTCAGTTGCTAGGGTGTAAGAAAGCCTGCCCGGCCCCCAGCGGGGCCCGGGGCCCACAGCTCAAGTCCCCCTTAGATGCAGTGAGGAGTCCCAGTGGGCTGGGTCCCCGAGAGCTGGAGCACACCACGGCACGTGGCCCTTATTCTAAGGGCACTGCTTCTCCATCAGCTACAAGTGCTCGCTGCGTGGTCACCACCTCCTGTGGCACCGCTAGGAGGGAAACCTGTTCTTGAGTGGCTTGATATTCTCTCAGGTTGTTTTCTGATGATTTAATTTCACATATTTTGGGGTTTCTAAGACTTTAGTTCATTTTAGAAATGGACCTTTTAACATTTTTGTATCTCATATACCTTAAAAAAAAAAAAGATGAATGCCCCGGATACCAGCCCCCGAAAGATTCACGTCGCATGTACACGACCTTGGCACACAGCCCCAGGAGGCTCCTGCACCCTGAGCTCTTGGGTGCACCCCACGGAGCATGAGCTTGTTTTAGTACCACCTGCGTCCTGAGTTCTAACCACGGGACAGGACAAGGGGCGGGGAAGGATGGATCGCAATGAGCCGAGGGACACTTACATTTGAGTTTCTGGTTCTGGAAAGGTCCCGGAGAGTGACTTGGGTGCCATATGGAAGCCCAGTAGAGTGTGTGTCCATCATCACAGAATTCAGTTAGCAAGTGCTCTAGAGAAGACGGGTGGGTGTGAACCCAGGTGTGAAGAACCACTGGGCACTCCTCAGGGACGGAAGGGAGGAAGCTTCACACGGAAACTGGTGTGTCAGGGGCCAGAGGACACCGCTGAAGGCCAGAAAGTGTAAGACCAGTTGGGAACGGGGTTGGTGGTAAGGGCTGTAGGTAGAAGAGGGAGGTACGTGGCTAACGCTTTCAAAGGGGAGTGGAATGACTGCTCTCAGCAGGGTTTCTCGGTCACCATCATCACCCATCCTTGGGACAAGATTTATGGCAGGTGACTCTGCCACCTGTCCCGCTGTGAAGAGTTCTGGAGTCTGGACCTTCCACTCGCTGCTGGCTTCGACCCCTTTGGGGAGTCTCCTCTGCGTCCCGTTGTGGGAGAACGTCAAAGCCGAGGCAGCCCCCGGCACCCTCTCCACCACGGTGCCTTGCGTTTGACTTCATGCCTGGGCTCTGGTGGCCACTGGACTTATCCACGGCTTTCTAAACTTCAGTCGTAGACTCGGGCACCTCCTTCCTTAATTAACCCCTATCCTCTGGCCTGCTTGCCTGAAGACCCTCTTGCGCTTTGTTCAACCTCTGTGGGACTTCCAACCCATAAAACCAGGGGGCAGAGAGGCCATGCTCACAACCCGGAAAACAGACGCCAGCTGTCTTAGAATGTCCGTCCTTGAGACCGTCGGGCCCTTCTGCTCTCTTACCTCAGAGGAACGAAACTGTGTCCCAGGAACATGTGGCAGTTCGTCTTCCCCACCCTCCACGGCCCCAGGTCCCGCTGCCTTAGACTCTGGACCTTCCTGGGATGGAGGAGAAAGTGCAGGGAGTCGAGGACGGAAGCAGGAGACCAACGGTGTTGAACTTAACAGGTGCTGGTGACATTCACAAAAATGATGCGCAGGTTCTCAAAATGAAGTGGAAATCAGAACATGATGTGATTTTGCTGGTCCAATATGAGTACCTTTCCAATTACATTTTTAAAACTTGCCAGAGAAATTGTTTTACTGAAATTATGTATATATTGCTGGTATATCTGCCACATTTCAAAGTCTTCCTTTTGCATATAATTAGCCTTAATAAATATTATTGGCATCATTAAAATACAGATGTTCATTTGGTAAATAATTAGGAAAAAGAATTATGGGAAAGAAATCTTCTGTAAAATAAAAAATGTTTCTCTCATTAAGCATTTTCTTAGCTTATTTCCCAAAGGCTTATTATTAATTTTCTGGTGAACCCAGATGTGGGAACATCACTGAGACATCTGCCATCTCTAATAATGGCACTGGAGGGGGACAACAGTGCCATCACCTTTGCCACTGGTACCCGTTCTCTGTCCCCTTTGGGGATGACTCAGCAGTCCTGGTCTGTCTCCCTCCTCAGCTGAAGAACCCACAGCCCACCGTCCTCGACACCGTCAGCCAGGAAGCTGCCGTCTCATCTTCAGAACTGGAGCACCTGGTGGGCACGTGCCGACCTCGTGGACATTTAGAAAAGGAGTTGACCTGGAACACAGCTGAAATTCTGCCTCTGGAGGTTTCTGTCAGTGTTTGACAGCTATTTATTGAATCTTCAGGATTCTTGTATGAAAATGAAAACTAAAAGCTTACCGCCTTCAGCTGTTACCAAAGGGAACTTACTGGCAAATAGCTCTTGGGGACACGGCAGGGGTATGTGTAGGAAACAAGAGCAGGTGAAAGCTCAGCTTCGAGCTCCGGGGACAATATGTCCTTCTTCCCAGGGGTCTTCCTGGAATGAGCCAAACCAAAGGGCGCCATTTTCTCTGCCTGTCTGTCTAAACATAAAGAGGATGAGCAGCTGGAGGAGGACCACAGCCCACTGAGCAAGCAAGAGAGCCCAGGGTGGAAGCACGTCCCGAGCCCCTGCCTGCCTGACGTGGCTTGACCCCACATCTCCCTCTTTTGTCAAAGTGGGAAGGTTATCCTGGGCTTGTGACATCAAGCACAAGTTGTCCTCAGGGCTTCCATGCAAATGGAGATTGGCCTCCTTGTGATTCTGTACCACACCTTTCACTCTAAGGTCAAGAGCCAATCAGTGGATTCGGGTCCAAAATCCATTGTTAGGAAATGGTGTCATCCACATTGCAATGAATCTGCTCATGTGTCTCCCTTAAGAAGCTTCTCACATTGGCTGGAACATTCTGTGTTTCTCAAAAGGAGGAATGTCACCCATCTGGAGAACAAATAAGAGTTGTAGGAATGAGCTTGCTAAATTTTGTCCAATGAAGATAATCACGAGGTGAAGTGGCAGCAGGACACAGTTTTATTTGGCTGCAGCCAGGTTCAGAGGGTACAGCCTTTGCTGTAATCAATCAATCTCCTGAACCCCAAGTTCAGGGAGTTTCAGAGTTTTACACCCAGCATGTAAGGGGTGGGGCTCAGAAGTTCACAGTCTGCAGAAGTTCACATAAAAGCAGATTTTCTCTCACTGTTCTGGGCAAGTTAACCCTTCAAGGACAGCTCCTGAGGAGGGGAGAGCTTCGTCTCCCCTTTCTTTCCTCCCCCGGCCAGCTCTTACCATGGGCCCATTTGTAACTTATCTTAAAAATGTAGACATCTCTGTGAAGCCCAGCTCAAGGCCAGAGACCTTGTTTGCACACTTCTTCAAAGTACTACACTGGATGCATTTGTGATAACTAGTAAGGGGTGTCCAGCACCTGGAGTGCTGGTATCTTCTTGGCCAGTGGCCAAGTAAACAGGGTGACATGAAAATAGGAAGTTTACCTACATTGGATTCTTTTGCAGAGACTCTTTTGCTGACAGTCTTAAAATCAGCCATGGTGAAGAGGGTTTTTCTGTGGAGAAAGGGGTGCCACTTCACAGGTACAAATTTGTTGTAGCCTGAGAGACAGAGGCGTAGGAACACAGAGGAGAGAGTCACTCTCCATTCTTTGTGGAGTTTGAAAGATAAATCAACCTGAGAAATGAGTTGGCAAATCACTGCAGGATCTGGTTAAGAGTGTGATGTGGGGCCAGAAGCTTGTAGATTGTGCCAAATCTTCTTCATGGAAAATTGGTCTCAGCCATTCAGGCTGGGAATGTAGTCTATTTCTGTACAGTAAACACCTGCCCAGAATCTGCACCGTGTGCGTCACAGCCCAGTCTCTAAGGCCACAGGACTTTTGACCCAAGACGGTCAGTTATCCAGTGAGTCTGGTCTAAGAAGATGGGCTGGGAATTGCCCTCAGTAATATTCGAAAGCAAACGTCACGTGTGTCCAGACCAATGCAGTCCACGTGTCAAGTTCTCACCACCAGCTCACCAAGATGAGATTGCATTTTGACTGAGAACCAAATGCCTGGCAAAAATACAGAATTTAGAAAAAGAAAAGGAAAACACCACTAATAATGATCTCCCACCTACTACTCCTCAGAATCCTTCAAAGGATTGGAAGGGGAAAAATACACCTGCCAGAATATTTTCTTAAAAATCACAGAGGTCAGAGAAATCTTGATGATGAGGGAGCTCGTCTTCCTCTTGCTGTCTGGGGAGCCACCCTCAGCTGGTCTTCTCTCCCTGTGGGTGGCCCTCGCCCAAGTGTGCCCCCTGCGTAGGAGAGCCATGTTTGCAGGGAGGGACGTCTTCGTCTGACTCGGGGTTTGGGACGCTGCCCTTTCTGTTTCAGATTCCCAACTGATCCCCGTGCTACCCAGAGCGCAGCGCCTGTGTTACACAGGCGAAGTGGTCTCAGTCAGCCACCTGCTCTCATCCTTCCTCCAGACGCTGGAGCAGACAGCTCCCAGCGCTGCCTGCAGGGTGGGGGCCCAGGGAGCCATCCTGACCCAGAGAACCCTGTTCACCAGGCCTCTGGGGGCTGCCTCCTGTGACCAGCCTCCACGGCCTGTGCCACCTTGGCTGGAAGTACTGGGCCAGCCTGCTGCGCCTGTCCTCGAGCTAGCTGTTGTTAGAGGACAGCCGTACCATGTGCAGCACCAGGCTGTCGGCACAGTGGCCCAGCTCAAGGCAAGGGCAAGACCCTCTGAGCATCTTCCTCTATTCAGGCTAGACAAGCAGTGAACTGGCTTGATAGTTCCAGAAGCTCTCATGTGCAAATATGTTGGCCAATCTGGCAGTTTCTTGGACAGGGATTTCAAATGTAGTGATTTGCATAAAGCTGACTTTTGAAGTCCCCCTTCAAATAAAAATAGAATCACTGTATGTTCCAGCAACGCCACCCCTGGGCATATGCCCCAAGGAAGCCAGCTCAGTGCATCAAAGAAACATCTTCATTCGTGCCTTTATATAGAGAGCAACATACAATATTCACAGTGGCCAAGAAGTGGCGTCAACCTGTCTGTTGATGGATGAATGGATACAGAGAAGGTGGTATATTTACATAATGAAATGCTGTTCAGTCACAAAAGGGATGGAATCCTGCCATTTATGTTAATTTGGGTAAGCCTGAAAAAAACAACAAAGTGAAATAATCCAGGCACAGAAAAACAAATATTGCTTGCTTCTACTCATTTGTGGAATCTAAAAAACAGCAGTCTCAGAAATAGAGAGTAGAATAGTTTTTGGCAGAGACTGAGCCAGGTGGGTAGAGGCCAAGGTCAGCCTACAGGTGCAGAGTCACAGGAAGAATAAACCCTAGGGTGCGGTTGCACAGTAGGAGGATCATGTGACCAAACAGATGATTGTGTGTTTTGAAACAGCTGGAAGAAACGACTTTGGAGGCTCTCATTACAAAGAAATGATTAATGTCTGAAAGGATGGATATGCTAACTGCTCAAATCAGATCACCACACACGCACACTGTGGATGTGTATGAAAACACCATGCTGTCCCCCAAGAATTCCACAGTGACTATGGGTCAATTAAGAGTTAAAAAATCAAAGGTCTACCTCTGGAATGCACATGATTTCTAGAATATGAACATGTTCTTGGACATACCATGCCCTCCTGGGCACCTCTATATAGCAACACTCAGTTTGTCAACTATTTACAATTAGCAAATTCTTGGTTTGGCCTCTAAAGCACAGTCTAGGAAAAACCACCTCCTCAAATGATCCAGAAAAATCAAGCGAAGGGGGTTACATGGCTGCCATCCTCAGTTCCAGTGGCAGTGGGAAGCTCTGGGCCTGAAGGAGATCGGAGGTAAAGGGGGCATTAGTAAGTGAGGCTCCTTGGTGGTAGGAATTCACACTCCTTCGAGATAGCAGGGTGGGAGAGAAGCATGTGGGCGGGGTGTTTAGAGCCAGTGCAGACATGGAGGGAGGGGCCCTCTGCCACAGTGAAGGCTCTGGTGAGGGCGACCAGTTCAGCCTGCTGATTGGATGTGTTATTGGGGAGGGGAGCCTTCCACAACCGAGAGGAGAGACTGTAGCATACCCTACTGACAAACTCCCTCCTGAAGGAAGAAGCCATCTGTCCACCACGTGCATGTGGCCTGGAGCAGGGGCCTTCCTGTGTGGGGGAGGGGTGTGGAAGGAGCTCCTCCAGAGTCTCGGTGCAGGAGTCGGGGAGGGGAGGAGAGGGGGAGGGTCCTGAGCAGCGGGAGGAGAGAAGCCAGGTTTAAAGATGAGCACGCGTAGAGAGTAAGACTGGATCTTCCACCAGGGAAACCGGTAGAGATCAAAGGCGACAGGGGGTAAGAAATGTAAGCCCTGGTAGGCGAGGAGATCCTTTAGATGATGGGGTGCCAGGATGGTGAGTGGGGCCCCAGAGGTGAGTTTCTTTGACTCATTGATGAGTAGAGAGGCTGCGGAAAAAGTTCATAGGCAAGGGGCCCATCCTGAACAGCAGGGTCAAGACCTGTAGGGCCTGATGTAACGTGGGGCATGTGGCATCAGAAAAGAGGAAACCTAACTTGCTGGCTGCTACCCGCTTCCCAGTCTTGGGGCCACATGTGGCTGAGAGGCACCTAGCAATTAGCCAGAAGGCATTGCCGTGGGTTGTGATGAAGAATCGGACCACCTCTAGGATAGGCTCAGAACCCTTCTACCCTCACGGACAGCTCGGACAGCTCTGTCTCCCATTACCGCCTGTAGGATGGGTGTACACGTGAACTCTCCCCAACCTGCTGACCTTTACCCTGATTGGTTCCTGTACATCATATTAGCTGTGTGTGTTTCCTCATTAAACGAGATCCTGCTTTGACAGTTCTCCCTGGCGGGTCTGATTGTCCTCATGTGAGGGAGGGCTGGGTGTGGGCGGCCAGTCGAACTTTACCTTTCTTGGTTCATCCAGGTTGGGACGTGTTTCCCCAATCTCTCCCACAGGTCAGGAGGGAACTGGGGGCCAAAAACCCGCCAAAGTCCCTTGGATAGATAAGCCATAGTGCCGCAGTCTGGCTGGGCACAAATCACGAGCCACTCACAGCTTTGTAGATTCAAACAGCAATTCTTTATTCCCAAACTCACACCAGCCGTCTACAAACACGTTCTGGGGAAATCCACGTTCTCTGCCCAAATTCACCACTCCACTAGGCTTCTGTCTCCCAAATATACTGTATGACCCTAAGAACTCAAGAGGAACTCAGGCAGCAGGATACGCCCTATTCTAAACGGGGAACACCCTAATCTCGTATTATGCTAAACCGGGAACACCCTAAACACGGATCCGCCCTGGTCCTTGAGCAAGGTCACCTTACATGCAATGTCGCTGCAAAATGTCCTATTTCCACGAGTCCTTCCACTAAAGAAACATGGGGGTACGCTGGCAAGGAAATTGTCATACCTACTTGGCTGATGGCTCCCAGCATCTCCCCCCTTCTGATTAATTAAACAACAAGTAATGTGGCTTAAGGACTGTGCCTGGTAGGTTGTCCAATTCAACATATGGTTCTTACCCGTCATCGGAAAACTAACCTTTAGGCGTCAGCCTCCTGTCTTAGGTTGATACCACTGCAACTGGATCATACCCATCACTGACTACCGGTCCAGCGTACAGCCATACTTGTGGATAGGTCTATGCACCAGTGGGGGGGTGAGGTTCTTTGCCTCACCTCTGTTGGCCCCCAAATTTGGCCTTGGTGCCAGTGGGTGAGTGAGGTTAATGTGGCTTAAGGACCGTGCCTGGTAGGTTGTCCAATTCAACATATGGTTCTTACCCGTCATCGGAAACTGACCTTTAGGCATCAGCCTCCTGTCTTAGGTTGATACCACTGCAATTAGATCATACCCGTCACTGACTACCGGTCCAGCATATAGCCATTGGCCCCCAAATTTTAGACCATCACTAGCAGAAGGGAGGAGGATACAGAAATGCCACGACACCAAGCCAATTGACAGCTCCTTTGGAAAAATTGCATCACTGGTGACACCATCAGCAAAGATATGCCAGCATTACCACAATTCGCTGTACCAAACGATAGTTACATAGTCTAGGCAAGTTCTGTAAGCAGTTCAAAGTGGAGGAATCTATCAATATGTCCAGCTCCTCCCAAAGTCCGTTTCCTCCCAAAGTAAGTTGACTCCTTGATTGAGCATACTTGTTGAGTTATATTCATTGATGCATCAGTTTACTGTGATAGCTATCATAGAAGCTGTAGTTTGTCTTCAATGGCACTGGGATGAAGATAGGAATTCTGGCAATGATGCTAAAAAGACATTATCCTGAAAAGAATTATTAAATATAATGAAAAGGAAAGGTGAAAGTAAACAAACAGATTTGTTAACCTCCTTTAAAAACAATCCTTAACTGCTGTTTACCTGATTTAAATTAGTAAACAAACAGATCTGTTAACCACCTTTAAAAACAATCCTTAACAGCTGTTTACCTAATTTAAATTAAGCCATTTAAATCACGTGAATAAAAAAAATAATAATTTGGATCCATTTTTCATGAGCGCTCCTCATATATTAAATATGGACATACACACACACAGACATACAACACAAAACACAAAAGTACACAAACTACAACACATAAGACAATAATAAAGGCCTTGTAGCTTTACCTAGGTGAAATCTCCATTGCAATGTTTAAAAACTCCACAGTCAAAAAATAAAACTGATCAAAAAAACATTAACCTAGGGGTGTATGAGCTCAAAAAATAAAATAGAACCTTATGATGTGGAAAAATGCAATAATAAAATAGATATTGAAAAAAGCATCCTGGTTAATCACTGTCACAGATGTAAGAATGGCCAAGCTGGAGTTCTGGATATCAGCTGTTATGGATTTGAGTCAAATCATCTTCTTTTTGATCTGTAGAAATCGTTTTAGTTAGTCTTTCTGGAATTCAAATTGGCTGCTGTTCTCCCTGTGGAAACACACAAACAGACCCTCGACTCCAGACAATCACTGGGTCAGGACCTTTCCATTATCCTGTTAGAATATCTTTCCAAAGTACTTTAGGCTTATGTACATTTTTTGGATACATATGCCTTTCCGCAGCACTAAGTCCTGATGAATCCAAATTTAAAAAGTTTAGAGTAAAAAGCGTTATTTTAAGTTTATCTTTGGGGGATATATACCCCTTTCCAATTCCCTCTTTTTGCTTTAATAAGTACGTTTTAATAGTTTGATGAGCTCTTTCAACTATGCCTTGTCCCTGTGGATTGTATGGGATTCCTGTTATATGAGTAATACCAAATGATGAGAAAAATTGTTTAAAAGAGGTAGAGGTATAGCCAGGACCGTTATCGGTTTTTAACTGTTTAGGAAGGCCCACAGTGGCAAAATTTTGTAAGCAATGAGCTATAACATCTTTAGTTTTTTCTCCGGCATGAAGGGAGCCCATCAAAAATCTGGAAGAGGTATCAACTGTAACATGTAAATATTTTAATTTTCCAAATTCTGGCAAGTGTGTGACATCCATCTGGCAAATATGGTTAGGTATCAGTCCTCTAGGATTGACTCCAAGATTAACTTGTGGTAAAAAGGTCACACAATTTTAACATTGTTTTATTATATGTCTGGCTTGTTCCTTAGTTATTTTAAAATGCTTTTGTAAAGTATTAGCATTAACATGGAATTTTTTATGAAAATTTGTAGCTTCTTCTAGTGTAGAGAAAATATGTATGTCATGTGTAGTTTTATCTGCTAAATCATTGCCCAAACTAAGGGCTCCAGGCAATCCTGTATGTGCCCTGATATGTCCTATAAAGAATGGATCTTTTCTGTCCCAGATTAGACTTTGTATAGTGGAAAACAAAGAGAAAACAGTAGAAGAAGGGGAAATCCTACCAGCATCTTCAAGAGATACTATAGCATTAACTACATACTGACTATCAGAAAATAAATTAAATACAGAATCTTTAAACATCAAAAAGGCTTGTAAAACTGCATTAAGCTCTACCTTTTGAGCTAATTGTTTGGGTACTAAAAATGTAAAAGTTTGATCAGGGGTAACTACTGCTGCTGTACCATTATTTGACCCATCAGTGAATATATTTGGAGTATTCATGATAGGGGTTTTTCTTGTCATTTTTGGAAAAACTACAGGATGCTTAGACCAAAAAGACACAAAGGATTAGAAGGTAAGTGATTATCAAACGAAACATTAGATTTACACATGATTATTGCCCAAGTATTTAACTCATTAGCTAACTCAACAATTTGATCCATAGTATATGGAGTAATAATTTTATTGGGAGAAATTCCAAACACTCCCTTTGCTGCTTTTATTCCTTTGAGTATTAATTGTCCTACAGCCTCAGGATACCTAGTAAGAATAGTGTTAGGAGAATAAGATAAATGTATCCATAATAATGGACCTTCTTGCCAAAATACTCCTGTGGGAATATTTTTTGTTGGTAGTACAATAAATAATAAAGGCAAACTTATATCAATTCTATCCAAATGTATATTTTCCATTTATGTTTCAATAATTTTTAATGCCTTTCTTGCTTTAGGAGTTAACATGCGAGGTGAGTTTGGATCTGATGGACCTTTTAGAGTATCAAATAAAGGTCCCAACTCTCCTGTTGGTATGCCTAGATAAGGCCTTATCCAATTTGTCTCCCAATAACTTTTGAAAGTTGTTAAGTGATTTGAGTTGATCTACTTGTATTTGAATTTTTGGTGGACGAACCATGGTTGAGGATAATAGAACTCCTAAATAATTAATTGGAAAATTTAATTGTACTTTATCTATTGCTATCTCTAGATTATAATTTTTTAATAAGTTTGTAAGTGTGGCATAACAGTCTAGCAATGTGTTTTTAGCTTTGTGTGTTAATAATACATCATCCATATAGTGAAATATTTGTAGTTCAGGATTTTGATTTCTAAGTGGCTGGATTGCTTTGTTAACATAAATTTGACACATAGTTGGGCTGTTAGCCATCCCTTGAGGGAGTACTTTCCATTCATATCTCTGATCAGGACCTTCATGATTTAATGCAGGGATAGTAAATGCAAAACGTGGACTATCCTCGGGATGAATTGGAATTGAAAAAAAAACAATCTCTAATATCTATAGCTAAAACATGCCAGGTTTTTGGCAAAGCAGACAATTGGGAATCCCTGATTGAGCAGGTCCCATAATAACCATCTCATTATTAATGGCTCTTAAATCTTGCAATAATCTCCATTTACCAGATTTCTTTTTAATGACAAAAATGGGAGTATTATGGGGAGATATGAAAGGTTGTATATGTCCTTCCGCTAATTGTTGTTTGACCAGATCATGGGCTACTTGTATCTTTTCTTTAGTCAGGGGCCACTGAGGAACCCATACTGGCCTTTCTGATTTCCAAGTAATTTTTATTGTCTCAGTGGCCCTTTCTGAAAATCCAACCCATGTCTGTCTGTTCCTTGATCTATTTGAATTGGTGCTGCTATACCTTGTCCTTGTTTTCCTAATATTTTTCTTTCCTAAAACCTTGTCTAGCCCTAGTAGTGGGCGCACTAGGATTGATGTTATTTGTTAACATCAAACCTAATTGATCTAGGACATCTCGTCCCCATAAATTTATAGGAAGATGATCCAATACATATGGCTGTATAGTTCCTTCACATCCTTCAGGATCCTTCCAATCTAATACCATTGCACTTCTATGGGGATTAGTCGCCATTCCTAGGCCTCGAAGCGTTTGAGTGGCTTGTTGTAATGGCCAATGTTTTGGCCATTCCTGACTAGATATGATGCTAAGGTCAGCACCTGTGTCCAGTAGCCCATTAAAATCGTGTCCTTGAATATTTAGTTTTAGCATTGGGCGAGAATCTAAATTTAAAGACAACATAGCCCAATCTACACCTGTGGAGACTAATCCCCTGGAACCTCTTTCTATACTATGACTAGGAAATTTATTATGTAGGCTGGGTATTATTAACAACTGTGCTATTCTATCTCTAGGTGAAATTACTGATATACCTCTTGGAGAACTAGCTATAATTTTTATTTCACCTTCATAATCGGGATCAATTACCCCAGGACTTATCATAAGTCCTTTTAGTGTAGATGAACTATGTCCCAAAAATAAGCCTACTGTCCCTTGGGGAAGAGGTCCTTTTATTCCTGTGGGAATGATTTGAACTCCCATCTCTGGAGTTAGTACTGCTCTGGCAGAGGCGCAGATGTCCAACCCTGCACTCCCTCGGGTTTGTCTGATGAGGGATTTAATGGACAATGTGTCCTGGGCACTACCCTGATGGTGTTGCTGGGTTCCTCCACTTCCCTGTATATTTGTGGTTGTGGGCCCCGGAGCATTGGGCCCCCTTGTCCGTTTTTTGGCAATGGAGCCTGATGCCTTTCTCCACGATATCGTGGGTAAATACCTGGTCCTTGTCCGTTTTTTGATAATGGAGTACCCTCTATGGTGGTTTGAGAATGGCATTCATTAGCCCAATGTCTTCCTCTATAGCATCGTGGGCAAATACCCAGTATTCTCTTTCTTTGATACCTAGTTTTGTTAAACCCTCCTCCTATGGGGCAACTCCTTTTAAAATGTCCTGTTTCTTCACAATCATAGCATGTTTTTGGCCTGGCATCTAAAGCCTGTTGTACTGCAGCTGCCAAGACTTGCCCTTGTTCATTAATATCTCTACATAATTTAATATATGTGTTTAAATCTTCATGTCTCCATGGTCTAATAACCTCTCTGCAGCAACGATTTGCTTGGTCATAAGCCAGTTGTTTTATTAATGGCATTGCTTGTTCCGTATCCCCCCAAATTTTGGCAGCTGTTTGAATTAGCCTATCTACAAAGTCAGCGTAAGGTTCATTAGCTCTCTGTATTACCTTAGATAGCTGACCTTGTAAATCTCCATGTCCTTGTAAAGTCTTCCATGCCCTAACTGCGTCTGCAGCAATTTGTGCATATATAGCAGGATCATATTCAATTTGTTGTTGCTGACCCTCATAAGGTCCTTTTCCTAACAACATTTCTAGATTTCTTTGAGGGTAACCGGCTGCTGCATTTCGCCTAGCTGTCTCCGCGCTAAATTCCTCATTGGCAACCTTCCATAACAAATATTGTCCTCCATTTAGCACAGATTTACACATGCTAGCCCAATCTGCTGGCGTCATGTCCAAGTTAGTAATGGACTCAACCATGCTTACAGTGAAGGGTGCTTGGGAACCATAGGTTGTTACAGCCTCCTTTAACTGCTTCACTGTTTTAAAATCTAAAGCACGGTGAATTCGCTGCCCTCCTACCTGTTCAAGTACAGGGCATGCTAATCTTTGAGGTCCTGTCTCAGGATCCCATTTATCAACTACGGGGTTTGAGGGCCACTCAGCTGTCTCTATCGGTGGGGCTGTTGGTTGAATTAAACCCTCTTGTGATAAAACGGAGTTAGTAACAGCCTCCTGTTGTGGCCTTTTTCCTAACAACCCCTTTTCCTTTAAATTTTCTTCCTCTGTCTGACTAGCTCGAGAGACCTTCTCTTTTGCTTGATCTAAAATGTCTTTCTCCATGTTCTCAACCTATAACAATTTACTTAACATCTTTTCAGTTTGTTTTAATCTACTATAAAGATAACGCAACCCAATAAGATAACACAAAACAAAACCGAAACTTAATGAAACAAAAACGGAATAAAAAATTGTTGTATCAATTTTCTCTTCCTCAGGGCCGACAAACTTCAAACCTTTAGTCAACCATTTTTTCCAGTTTGCCTGAGAAATTTCTAGGGATAGGCAGCTTGAAAGAAAAACAAAATAAATGAAAAGAAAAACACATTGTTTTTTGAAATGGTCACCCATTCTCTCACCTTCCCTCAGGGGCGAGCAATTTCACTCACCCCCAAGCTTCAGGCGTTCCGCGTGTGAGCCACCAAATGCCACAGTCTGGCTGGGCACAAATCACGAGCCACTCACAGCTTGTAGATTCAAACAGCAATTCTTTATTCCCGAACTCACACCGGCCGTCTACAAACACATTCTGGGGAAATGATGCAGGGAGCCATCAGCCAAGTAGGTATGACAATTTCCTTGCCAGCGTACCCCCATGTTTCTTTAGTGGAAGGACTCGTGGAAATAGGACATTTTGCAGCGACATTGCATGTAAGGTGACCTTGCTCAAGGACCAGGGCGGATCCGTGTTTAGGGTGTTCCCGGTTTAGCATAATACGAGATTAGGGTGTTCCCCATTTAGAATAGGGCGTATCCTGCTGCCTGAGTTCCTCTTGAGTTCTTAGGGTCAGACAGTATATTTGGGAGACAGAAGCCCAGTGGAGTGGTGAATTTGGGCAGAGAACGAGGATTTCCCCAGAACGTGTTTGTAGACGGCAGGTGTGAGTTTGGGAATAAAGAATTGCTGTTTGAATCTACAAAGCTGTGAGTGGCTCGTGATTTGTGCCCAGCCAGACTGCGGCACCATAGGGGCAAAGGTTGGCCCCAGCAAGTATCCGAGGACCCCTAGAGCAAATCCCTGCTTTCCAGTCACATAAAGATGAAAAGGGCGTGTGAGATCAGGGAGACAGAGAACGTCTGAAGTCATTCTTCTGTGTTGTAGCCAAGAGAAAAGTTAAATAGCATTTTTTCCCCTTTTTCTTTTTTTCCTTAGGCCTCTTACCAAGCCTGCTGAGTCTGTCCTTTGTATTTCAAAGCCAGCTTCAGTGTGGCCATGGCCAGGGAGATTGCTCCCAGGGCTTCACAATGTAGGAGAGCTCTGGGTCCCTGTGTGTCTGGAAGTAGGGTCTCTGGAGGAGTCCAGAGCTTTAGTGGAAAGTAGAATGTGGGCGGGGAGCAAGAGGAGCCAAGGGAAGGCTTAGAGTTGAGAAAGAAGAGAGTCTGATTGTTAGGGTCTGTAAACAAGTCAAGATGGCGCCTGGCATTTTGCCAGAGGGAGTGGTTTGTGAAGTAACGCCAGCGAGCCATTAAGTGTGGAGATTCCTTATTGGTTGACTGCTGTATCTAGTTTATGTTAAGATAAGCTGTGTGGAATGTATATATACCCCTCCTGTTCTACAATAAATGGCTCCCACTCCTGCTGTTTCATGTACACAAGTTCCTCGTCACCCCCCGGTTATTTTGCCCAGCCAGCTGGGCTGCGGCAGATGGTGGCCCATACCTGGAGCCCTGGGACCCTCTGGGGTAAGTTGACGAGAAAAAGCTGCCCGTCCCTAGATAGGACGGGAGCAAATCTGCTCGTCCCTGGGCAGATAGGGTGAGAGGAAAAATGGCCATTTTGGGAAAATGGAGAAGATTGATACAGTATGTTTGTGTCTTGTTTTGTCTCAGTGTATTGTATTGTCTTTGTGACGAAAATATGGAAGGGGTGTTAGGTAAAGTACTAAGGGAAGGAGGCACCCCAGTGGAACCAAGAATAGTTAGGGCATGTGTTGATGGAAGCCCGGGAACTCTAGTCAGAGAGAAGGAAGTTCAGAGGAAGAAGGATTATCAGGAAAAAAGTTGTAGCAAAAGGCTATTACCGAATACTTTTCGTTACCGGAGGGTGCGTGAATCAGCGCAGCGGCTGCCATGTGCACGAGCCGGTCATGGTGCAGCAAGGACTTTCCAAGCGGCAGCAGCCGGCTCTTCCCCGCCCCCCACCCAGGAGCGGGATGCCACTGCGAGAGCCCAAATCCAAACCTGACCCGGAGGCACAGTCTTACAGGCTCTTACTCCCCTCACAGGCTCTTGCTCCCCGTGCCCAGTGGCAGTTTGAGTCCTGAACACTCCCCAGGTGGAAGACAGCCTTGTCCCTGAAGTTTGATCATTTCCAAGGCCAGTAACTACAATGGTTCTCCCACACCTGGAAGCTAATGAGTAATGAGCACTATTAAGGCTTATTTCAAATGTAAAAAACCTTGAGATAATGTACTAAATTGTTCAGAAGGTTGTTTTCTTAGCTCCTGCTGGAATACTAGAGGATTTTCTTTAGCCAGCATTGCCGGAGTTCCTGCCTTCATCCCAGTGTCAGTGAGGACGAGGATAGAAGAATTTCCAGTGTTGCTGAGAACCGGATGAGACTTCGGATCAAGCTAGCTGCCTGCAGATCTTACCTGGACTGTGAATTAAGCTAGCTACCTGCAGAACTTACCTGGACTATGATTTACCTGGACTATGAGTTAACCTATTGAGACACTGCTTTACCTGGACTGAGACAACAAACTGTGATTTACAACAAATTGTAACTCGGTATCTTTGCTAACGGTGTCATTGCTGGTATAATTTTTCCAAGGGCTTCTTGCATGGAGCCATCAATTGGCTTGGTATTGTGGCATTTTGTATCCTCCCCTTCTGCTTGTAGCAGATTATTTATGGTGTTTCTGTAAAAACCACTATGGTCATTATTTAAATTAAACAAAAGGGGGAAATGTTAGGATCTGTGAACAAGTCAAGATGGCGCCTGGCATTTTGCAGAGGGAGTGGTTTGTGAAATAACGCTAGCGAGCCATTAAGTGTGGAGATTCCTTATTGGTTGACTGCTGTATCTAGTTTATGTTACTTAAGATAAGCTGTGTGGAATGTATATATACCCCTCCTGTCCTACAATAAACGGCTCCCACTCCTGCTGTATCAATGTACACAAGTTGCCCGTCACCCCCTGGCTATTTTGCCCCACCCAGACTGCGGCACCTAATCCTACAGGATTTCCTTCCATTTTCCTAGTGCTCCCAAGAGTTATGAAGATTGGGAGGTTGAATCAGTCTATGGGCCTTCAGATCAGGAACCAAACGGAGTGGGGCTAAGTGGGTGAGGAGGCAGCCAAGAGGAGAGTCAGGTGGGAACGTCAGAGATGAAATGACCAAACGCCGGAGGTGGACTGGACTGGCCGCGGGGGCTGCCTGGAAGGTGTGTCCCCCACCCGCCTCCCCTTGTTGTCTGCTTCCTGACCCCACCCTGAGCGAGCAGGGTCCTTCCCATGGTGTCCTGCCTCACCTCAGGCCCAGAACAAGAGTCAGCCATCTGTGGACGGAGGCTCTGAAACTGTGAGCCCCAAACAACTTTCCCTCCAAGCCGTTCTTGACTGTGGTTTGGCCACAGTGAAGCGGAAGCTCACCGAGACGGTCTCTTTACTTCATTCTTACACTGGGTGACACTTTTTAAGCTGCACTGGGAACCATCACAGCTCGCCTATTTGCAGTGTATGTTCTTGTCTTTGAATGTTCTGGAAGGTTCTGCCCTGGTCTAAAGGGAGTTCTCCACGTGGGCTGAAGTGGGGTCACTTGCCAGGAGCCACGCCACTCCTGTCCTGGAAGAAGCCTGTGCCTTCGGCACTTCAGCACAGAGGACTGGCTCAAGCAAGGAGGCTGCTTGCCTGAAATCGGCAGGACCGGCCAGGAGGCTGGAGACGGGGAGGCTGACATGTGCGGACACCAAGCACAGAGGAAGCATGGCCGCCTGGCCTCAGGGGCTGGTGGGGCTGGTGGGGGCTGGTGCGCCCTCGACACAGGCTCAGCAGCACCCTGTCTGGCACTGACACTGCTGAGGTCCTCCTCGCTGCTCCCAGCTCGCGGGTCTGGCAGGGCTAGCTCCCCGCAGCGAGCACAGGCTGACCCCCAGCACCTATGGGAAAGGTGCTCAGCATAGTGGCTCTGTGTCCGTTCTGCGTCCCTGAGGTCCTCACTTTCTTCTACGTCCGCCCTTTTGCAGGACTCACTGAGAAAATAAAGGGAGATACACTCCCCTAAGTGTCATTTCAATTTAGCCTCCAAGATTTGGCCGCAGGCCCTGAGGGCAGCCCTGGACCCAGTCCCTGCCTGCAGAGCTGGGGTCAGCTGAGAGACTCATCGCTGCCCTTCCTTTTGGCAAGCATGTTCTCTGGTGGGGCTCGAAGGTGATCTTTCTCATGACATAACCACCTTAAGCCCTTTCCAGACGGCTCAAGATGCATTTATGATCTCAGAGGAGATAAAGTGCCACGTTAATCCAGTTGAGCAACTATTAAGGAATTACTCAAGAAGCCCGGTGACTTGGTCCTGGGAGTTTTGAGAGTCAAGGTCTGTGGGAACACTCTCATCCTGCCAGACGCTCCCAGGGGTGCCCCTGGGCTCAGCGGCTCCACACCCGACCCTGTGATCTGAGGGTGTGCCTCCTGCCCGCGTCCTCCTCCTGTTCAGATTCTGGCTCTCAACTGCATCTCATGTGACTTCATCTACTGCCCCAGTTCCAGCCCCTGCTCTCTAACCCCCCCCCATAACTCTCTCTGATTCCTACGGGATCCCTTCATCCCAGCTGTTTCTGTTCATCCAGGACTGCATCCAACTCACCTCAACATAGTCATTCCACATGAAGAGCCCACGCTCTTGCTTTTGTCAAATATCTTTCCAAGACAAACACCGATGCTTGTACACAAAATGGAATAGAAACAAGTTAAGCTGACTTCCTATCAGATTTACTTCTGTCCTATACAATATGTTTATAATTACATTAGACAACTCTATTTAAATCATGAAATGGTCTTTCAAGCTTAATTCTGAAATATTTCCTCTTCATATTGCCATCATCTTAATCCTATTTAAATCAGCAGGACAACTTGACACCTTTGCAAATTTGGGCACTGCACATTATAATTGAAATGATCAAGTCGGGAGAAGAGTCAGCTCAGAGGCCCACGGAGGCTCAGACTACCTGACAGTAGCACGTGGTTGCAACCAACAACACTATTGGATACACAGAGGTTTTTAAAATAGTGAATCAAAAACTACACTGAAAAAGCAGAAAGGTGCCAGTGCCTGCTCTGTGCAGGGACCATGCTCCTGGATGCTCTTAATAGTGGATAGCTCTGGTGTGTTCTTTTTCTTGGCAAGATAAACAGCACATGTTAGTACTTTTAAATTAAGGGGATCAAAAGCAAAAGAAAAATTGCTGGATCAGAAATGCCTGGAGCACAGAAATTTGAGTATTTCTTCCAAACTGCAGTCATCAAGCATGTAGATCCTATTTCTGCTTTTATCCTTCTTGCACTTTTCTTGATTGTTCATTTGTGTCTTTCTTAGTCCTCAGTTGATGGCGTCCATCAGAAAGCACTTATCAAGAGACTACCACGGGAGGTCAGGCCAGGCCCAGAACCGTCCACACCGGCCTGCGTGGGACCCAGGCTCACAGTAGGCTCAGGTTCATCCTGCCACCAGAAGACACCCACCGGAGCCCAGCCTCTGGCACAGGACCACCCCTTCTGGCCAGCAGACTACCACAGGAGGTCCAGATCTGCCTTCACCCACTTGCGTGGGGTCCAGGTCCAGGTCTGAGTTTGTCCCCCACCCCCTGACCTGGGAGCCCAAGCCTAACCCACTTCCATCTTGGGACACTGCAGTCATTGCCATAGCCTTCCCCACACAATAGCCCCTACTTTTTGACAACAGACAGGGTCTAGAAGCAGCTGCATCTCAGAGCAGGCATCCCAAAGCCAGTGTAAGGCCCACCGATTCAGCCCCATCTTGTGGCACCTCCACTATTATCTCGAGTTACCTCGGCTATGGCTGCCACCACCTGTAGTTGCAGTGGAATACACTGAAGGACACCAGCAGGGTCTGGAAGCCCAACACCAAGGTGAGGTACAGACAATCTGCACAGGTACTACAAGAATATAGAGCAGAAACTCTAATATCTCAGATCCACACTGCAAGGAAGGAAGACACATAGACAACATGAAAAAACAAGGGAGGAAAGAGCCTCAAACAAACCAGGACACCACAATAACAGGACCCAGGGACAGCACAGTTGATGAAATGTCAGAGAAGGTGTTCAGAAGGCTCATAATTAAAATGATCTGTGAATTAAAGAATACCTAAACGAGCAAATACAGGCAAAAATGGATCACTCCAACAAAGAGATAAGAGAGCAAATATAGGTAGCAAAAGATTACTTCAAGAATGAAATAGAGACTCTGAAAAAAAAACAGTCAGAAATCCTTGAAATGAAGAATACAATAAATCAAATAAAAAGCTCAATAGAAAGCATTACCAACAGACTAGATCACTTGGAAGACAGAGCATCAGACAATGAAGACAAAGTACACAATCTGGAAAATAAAGTTGACCACACAGTGAAGACAGTAAGAAACCATGAACAGAATAGCCAAGAATTATGGGACAGCATCAAAAGATAAAATATAAGAGTTATTGGGATAGAGGAAGGCACAGAGTTTCAAAACAAAAGAATATACAATCTCTTCAGTGAGATAATATCAGAATATTTCCCAAACATGAAGAATGAATTGGAAAACCAAATACAAGAGTCTTACAAGACCACCAAATGTACAAAATTATAATAGACCCACACCAAGGCACATTATAATGAAAATGCCAAGCATACAGAATAAGGAGAGACTCTTAAAATCTGCAAGAGAGAGGAATCAGATCACATATAGGGGGAGACCAATTCGTATCTCAGCAGATTTTTCAACCCAGACCCTCAAAGCCGGAGATCCTGGAATGACATATACCAAGCCCTGAAAGAAAATGGATGCCAACCAAGAATCTTATATCCAGCAAAACTAAGCTCTAGATTTGATGATGAAATAAAAACCTTCCATGATAAACAAAAGTTAAAATAAATTACAACTAGAAAGCCTGCACTACAGAACATCCTCAGCAAAATATTCCATGAAGAGGAAATGAAAAACAAAGATGAAAATCAGCAGAGGGAGGGATTACACTAAGGAAAATCTAATCAGAGGAGAAATCTAATCAGAGGAGAAATCTAATCAGAGGAGAAAACAAGTCACGTTAAAATGCCTGGGAATATAAATCATATTTCAATAATAACCCTGAATGTCAATGGCCTAAACTCACCAATCAAAGGATATAGACTAGCAGATTGGGTCAAAAGAAAAAAAAAGCATCCAACAATATGCTGCCTCCAAGAGACCCATCTCATAGGAAAAGACATCCACAGACGGAAGGTGTAAGGTTGGGAAAAATCATACCACTCACGTGGACTGCGGAAGCAAGCAGGGGTTTCCATCCTCATATCAAATAAAGAAGACTTCAAGCTAAAGTTAATCAAAAGGGATAAATAAGGACACTACCTACTGCTCAAGGGAATCATATACCAACAAGACTTAACAATTATAAATATATATGCTCCAAACAACGGAGCAGCTATGTTCATCAAACAAACTCTTCTCAAGTTCAAGAGTCAAATAGACCACAACACAATAATTTTGGGTGACTTTAACACACCTCTTTCATCACTAGATAAATCTTCTGAACAAAAGGTGATCAAAGAAAATATAGAATTCAATAATATAATCAATAACTTAGACTTAACTGATATATATAGAATATTTCATCCTTCAACAAGTGAATATACTTTCTTCTCAACATCACATGAATCTTTCTCTAAAATAGACCATATAATATGCCACAAAGCAACTTGTAGCAAATATAAAAAGTAGAGATCCTACACTGCATTCTATCAGATCATAATGGAATGAAATTAGAAATTAACGATAAAATAAGAAATAAAATCCACTCCAACACCTGAAGACTAAATAATATGCTACTGAATGAAGAATGGGTTACAGAAGACATCAGGGAGGAGATTAAAAAATTTTTAGAGGTGAATGAGAACATAGACGCAACATATCAAAATCTCTGGGACACTATGAAGGCAGTTCTAAGAGGAAAGTTCATTGCATGGAGTTCATTCCTTAAAAGAAGAAAAAGTAAAAAAATAAATGACTTAACACTACATCTCAAAGCCCTAGAAAAAGAACAGATCAACACCAAAAGCAGTAGAAGACAGGAAATAATTAAAAACAGAGCTAAAATCAATGAGATTGAAATAAAAGAAACAATTAAAAAAATTGACAAAGCAAAAAGTTGGTTCTTCCAAAAATAAATAAAATTGACAAACCCTAAGTCATGCTAATAAAGAGAAGGAGAGAGAAAACTCAAATTACTAACATACGGGATGAAAAAGGAAATATCACAACAGACACTACAGAAATATGGAAGATAATTAAAGATTATTTGGAAAACTTGTACTACAATAAAATATAAAATATCAAAGGCATCAAAAAATTTCTAGAGTCATATGATTTGCCCAAATTGAATCAGGATGCTATACACAATTTAACCAGATCAATTTCAAGTGACGAAATAAAAGACACCATCAGAAGCAAAGCCCAGAACCAGATGGATACACAGCTGAGTTCTACAAGACCTTTAAAGAAGAACTAAAACCAATACTCTTCAATTTATTTCAGGAAATAGAAAAAGAGGCAGCACTTCCAAACTCATTCTATGAGGTCAATATCACCCTGATCCCAAAATCAGGCAAAGACACATTTAAAAAAAAGAAAACTTCAGACCAATATCCCTAATGAACATAGATGCAAAAATTCTCGATAAAATTCTGAGAAATCGATTACAAAAACATCAAAAAGATAGTGCATTAAGATTAAGTGGGTTCATCCCAGGAATACAAGGTTGGTTCAACATAAGGAAATCAATAAATGTAATTCATCACATCATTAGACTTAAAGATAAGAATCACATAATCATCTCAATGGACACAGAAAAAGAATTTGACAAAATACAGCAGTCTGTCATGTTCAAACCACTATAAAAACTAGGGATAACAGGAACATATCTCAACATCGTAAAGGCTATGTATGCTAAGCTCCAGGCCAACATCATTCTAAATGGAGAAAAATGGAAAGCCTTCCCTTTAAAAACTGGAACAAGACAGGGATGCCCTCTTTCACCACCTCTATGCAACATAGTTCTTGAAAGTCTACCAGAGCAATCAGACAGACTAAAGAAAGTAAAGGAATACACATAGGAAAAGAAGAACTCAAATTGGCACTATTTGCTGATGACATGATTCTATATCTAGAAGACCCTAAAAGTTTCACCAGAAAACTTCTAGAACTAGTAAATAAATTCAGCAAAGTAGCAGGATATAAAATCAACACCTATAAATCAAATGTATTTCTGTATATCAGTGACAAATCCTCTGAAAGAGAAATGAGAAAAACTACCCCATTTACAATGCCTCAAAAAAATAAATAAATAAAATGCTTGGGAATCAACAAAAGAGGTGAAAGATCCATATTATGAAAACCAGAGGACCCTAAAGAAAGAAGTCAAAGAAGACCTTAGAAGATAGAATGATCTACCTAGCTCTTGGATAGGCAGAATTAATATTATCAAAATGACCATACTACAAAAGCACTATACAGATTTAATGCAATTCTGATCAAAATCCCAATGATATTCCTCATAGAAATATAAAAAGTAGGCATGAAATTCAGAATAGCTAAAGCAGCCCTTAGCAACAAGAGTGAAGCAGATGCCATCACTATACCAGAACTTAAACTATATACAGAGCAACAGTAACAAAAACAGCATGGTATTGGCACTAAAACAGACTAGTAGATCAATGGTTCAGAATAGAGGACACAGAGACTAACCCACAAACTACAATTATCTTATATCAGTCAAAGGCACCAAAAACATGCATTGGAGAAAGATAGTCTCTTCAACAAATGGTGCTGGGAAAACTAGAAATTCATATGCAACAAAATGAAATTAAACCCCTATCTCTCACCATGCACAAAACTCAACTTAAAATGGATCAAGGACCTAGGAATTAAACCAGAGACACTGTGTCTACTAGAATCAAAAGTAGGCCCAAATCTCCATCATGTGGGAGATTTCCTTAATAAGACTCCTGTAGTGCAAGAATTAAAACCAAAGAATCAATAAATGGGATGGACTCAAACTAAAAAGTTTCTTCTCAGCAAAAGAAACAATCTGTGAGGTAAATAGAGAGCCTACCTTTTAGGAGCAAAATTTTACCCCTCACACATCAGATAAAGCACTAAATAAATAACTCAAACAAATAGAGGACTCAAATAAATAAATAGCTCAAACGGCTAAACATCAAAATAAATAAATAAATAAATAACCCAATCAATAAATGGGCCAAGGACCTTAACAGACACTTCTCAGAAGAGGATATACAATCAATCATCAAATACATGAAAAAATGCTCATCACCGCTAGCAATTAGAGAAAGGCAAATCAAAACCACTCTAAGATTTCATCTCACTCCAATCAGAATGGCAGCTATTATGAATCAACAATGAGTGTTGGTGAGGATGTGGGGAAAAAGGCACACTCATACACTGCTGGTGGGACTGCAAATTGGTGCAGCCAATATGAAAAGCAGTCTGGAGAGTCCTTGGAATATTGAGAATAGAACCACCATTTGATCCAGCTATCCCTCTCCACAGTCTATACCCAAAGGACTTAAAATCAGCATACTACAGGGACACAGCCACATCAGTGTTTATAGCAGCACAGTTCACAATAGCTAAACCGTGGAACCAACCTAGATGTCCTTCAGTGGATGAATGGATAAAAAAAAAAATGTGGCATATATACACAATGGAATTTTACTCAGCAATAAAAGAGAATAAAACCATGGCATTTGCAGGTAAATGGATGGAGTTAGAGATGATAATGCTAAGTGCAGTTGGCCAATCCCCAAAAAACCAAATGCCAAATGCTTTCTCTGATATAAGGAGGCTGATTCATAGAGGGGTAGAGGAGGGGGGCATTTTAGGAATAGACGAACTCTACATAGGGCAGGAGTGGGAGGGGGAGGGAGGGGGTATGGGGTTACTAATGATGGTGAAATGTGATGGACATCATTATCCAAAGTACAGGTATGAAGACATGAAGAGGAGTGACTACACTTTGTGTACAACCAGAGATATGAAAAGTTGTGCTCTATATGTGTAATAAGAATTGTGATGCATTCTGCTGTCACATATAAATAAAAATAATAATAAAAAGAAAAAAAAAAAGAAAGCACTCATCAGACTGTGAAAGTGTGGGTCACAAAGATGAGGAGAGATGTGTGGAGCAGAGCAGACCACCTGGCCTGCCTGGCCCAGCCCCGACCTTGGACACCTGGTGTCATCATCCCGGTTACTGTGCTTGCCGGAGGTCAGAACAGTTCTACTGTGCTTGCCGGAGGTCAGAATGGTGCTTACAGAATGTTCTGAGGTGCACTGCCCAAGGGATTAAAGGAGGAAAGCCAAGTTGCTGATGCATGCCAGCCCGAGAGTGGCTCGGCTGCTCCATCAGCCTGACTACTGCTGACAGGACAGCTGAGGTCAGGAGAACCTCTGCCCACTTCTCTTTGATCCTTATTGGAAAACTGCCGACCCTGCCCAGGACCCATTCCACAGGCTACGCACAGTATCTTCCCGGGAGTGTCCTCAGGCATCTTCACAGATGAGCTTGTTTCTGCTGAGAAAATTTTATCTGTATTTTCTCTTTTTTCCCAAGTAACTCAGAAGAACACGTAAGCTCCGCAGACCATTAACTCTTTGTTCCTTATATTGTATCTTCATTCAGAAATACTTAAGGCAGATAATTGATTGGTCCTGCATTTGCAACACTAGTATGGAGAGGGAAAATGGTAACAAGTTACTGGGGTTAAGAAAACAAAATAACTTTCTCGGTGTTGCAATCATTTCATTATGGATGTGTATATCAATACACTATGTCAGTCTTAACTATATTTTTAAAAAAGAAATAAATTATAGAATAAGGCACACACAATACACCCGACCAGTTGTACTTTAATCGTGTTGACTGTTTCCTTTCCCAAGCACTTTGTACCTACCCAGTGCTATGTGCTTAATCGTTGTGTTGATGGATTGCTGACAGCTCCCTCCAGCATGTGACTCCACAAGGGAAGGCAGCTTCGCCTTCGGTACTTGTGTGTTCCAGGGTCCACACCAATGTCCATCATGCACTCAGGTAACCAGTTTTGTATAATAATGGAAACAGATCTTTTATGTTGAAAATTTATTTTATATAATATATGAGTTACACAATCTGTCTACAAAAGCCATAGGAGCCAAACTTTTGCTGTGAAGACCAGGCAATGAGTAATTCAGGACTTGGCCCGTCCCCACCCGTCCTCTTGAGGATCGCCAGAGTGAAACCCCACCTGCGGATATGGAGGCCCGGGCAGAGCTTGATCGGTGTCCAGCCTCAGGGCTGCCTGGCCATTCACACACTCATTCAACAGCTAGGTACCAGGGCCTACCGTGGGCAGGTTCTGCCCACAAGGAGAGCACGGCAGTCAAAGCAGGTGGAGGAGGAGCTGCGCGTGGGGGGGCCAACACTGGACAGCCCCACCTCAGTTATCAAGCAGGATGCGGCAAACGGTGTGCAAGAACGTGGTGAGCTAAGAGCATTGGAAGTGAGGATGCTGGAGGGTGCAACTTCAGACAGTCCTCAGGAGCAGCCTCGCTGGGGACACCAACGCGCCTCTTGCCTTGCTCTCAGGGACACCCATCTCCCGCCTCTTCCCTCGAATCCCAGGTGAGACCTTTCCCCAACATTCCCAGGACACGGCCTTGTCCCCCGTGTTGTTAAGAGCCTGGCTCCGTTCCTCAGAGTCCCCAGACCGTGAGCAGGACCTCTCCGCCGAGCAGCCCCTCTGACCGCCACCTCCTCGCTGCTCTTCAAGCAGGCTCCTTCAGTCCCGGCCACTCTGCCTCGCTGTCCCTCACGCTCAGACCTGCAGAAGCCTGCTCCTTGCCTGCTTCTCCTTTGGAACCTGGAGCAGTGAGGGTCAAAACCAAGACGAAACAACACTGGCCTAACTCAGAGCCATGACTGATGACGGCTAAATCATTGTGAGGCTGAATGGAAAATAAAAATGCATGGAGAGTTGCATTCATCAAACACTGAACCCTGAAGCAGCCCCCGCCCTGTGCATCAGCCCAGGCCCACACCTGGGAGGCCAATCCTGGCCAGACCTTCCTCGCTGGCCCTCTGTGACCTCTCGCCCGTGGATCACCACTAGCCTTTCTCTCCCTGGCGCAGAACAACAGGGTGAAGAGATAACTCAGGAGCACCTCACAGTTCCCACATTATGACGCTGTGTGCGACAAACACAAACAAGAGATCCCATCAGTACCTACAATGACAAGGCTCCAATAAAAACAAGGAAAGACCAAAAAGAGAAAAAGAGCAGACACTTGTGAGAATCATGGAGATGGCCTCAGGCGGCCCGAGGAGTGGCCATCTTCAGGAGTGGCCGAGTGGCAGCCAGCTCTGGTGGTACCATGGGTTACTCTCACCCTGCTGCCCTGCAGTATGAGAAATAAAGTGATAAACACATTGAAGAAAAAGTGAAAGCGCCATGGGGCTGGCGTGAGAAAGCTAAATGTGTGTTCAGCAGAATGTTCAGAAATACAGAATCAGGAGAATGACGGAGACGCAGCAACCAGAGGAAGGACTAAGAATCTTTCAGAATTTCTTAACATGGATCCTCAGATGCATAAATGGGTTTAGCAGAATAAGTTTTAAAAGAAATTCAACTCAAACATATTACAATGACAATCCATAATACTAAGGACAAAGGGGAAAAAGATTAATACACACAGACAGAAAAGAAAAGAGCCACTATCACCAAAGTAATAATGATCATATTGAAGTTTCTTACCAATAGGAAAAAGAAGAGGAAAATCCTTACTGAGGGAAAAGCCGCTGTAAACCAACCTCTACTCAGCCAGACAAATTCACCAGGGAAACCCAGCTTTGCTTTTTGCTTCTTGCTTTTCTTTAACCAAGATTAAGAATTTACTATTCACAGATCCTTAGAAAGACTTGGAAAGATGTCTAACGCAAATCTTCAAAGTAAAGGAAATTTAACTCAGAAGAAAACAGTAAGACACAAGAGACAGCCGTGTTAACACACTGGTGGCCAGTTTACCTGATGAACAGTTCACCACAAGTAATGTGAATTATAACCTAGGAGGAGGTTTAATAGGTGAGAACAAAGTTTTAGAAAACAAAGTTGGAGTAAGTGAAAACTGGAACAGTAAACAGTAATTGGAAATGATGTTTTCTGAGGTTTTCACATTATTGATTAGCTGCCTTATTATGTATTCATGTTAAAATTTAAGAGTACTAAGTGAAAAAGTATAAAGAGAATTTTATCTCCCAAGTCAGCAGAAGGAAAGCATGTGTTGAAAGAGAAATGCCATAACCTGAAAGGTGAATGGGAGACAATAATAAAGAAAAGATACGTTAAACAGAAAACACGAATTTATACAGCAACAAGAATTCAGAATACATCAGTGATTCTAAAAGTGCAGGTAAGTCAAACTTTAGTTACAGAAGTATGAGACCTGAGTGAAAGAGAGTTGTGAACACGTCCTTGCTGGGGTGGAGCCTGCAGGTGAGGTCCACTGGCACAGCACCTGCGTGCGTGTGTGACACCATCAGGCACAGGAAGCAACACACCACTTGCAGGAGGCGGTCCCTCTGGGGAGGAGGAAGAGGGGGAAGAACATGGAGCTGTAGGCCCCTCGTCAAGAGGTGTTCTAGAACAATCATGGCAAAATGGCAGTGCACGTCCAACCTGGCTGTGCCTGGGACAGGGCTTCCCGACACTAGCACTCCAAGGCACACCACCAGCTGTGTTTACAGCTCACAGAAGGCGCTTACCAGGCTGCTGGGAGCTCAGTGAGGCTGGCCTGGGAGCCCCAGGACCCTGCTACCAGCAGCACGCACTGTGAGGAGCCAAAATGTCCCAGCACACCCTGTCCCCACACAGTTGGGAAGCTGTGCTTTATGTCCTTTCCCATGCTTCTCTGCGGGTTTATGTCCCAGCACACCCTGTGTCCCCCACAGTTGGGAACCTCTGCTCTATGTCCTGATCAGCAGAGAAGACGCACTTCTCAGGGTCCTCAGCAGCAGGCTGGACACGACAGGTGGGTCCGACATGGGAAGCTGGAAGATTCTCCCAGGCAGGGCACAACTGGGGCCATCACAGCAGAAGTGCCTGGCTCCGGCCAGACTGGGTGGGTGGTCACATGTGACACAGAGGGCTACGGGGAAAACCACAGGGGCCCGGATGCTGACAGACCACGCTAACAGACGCAGGCCCTGGGTGCAAAGCCTCGAGCCGGCTCTGCTGCTGGGATGCACGTCTCCCTGACTCCTCCAGAAGGGCCTCTTTCCTTCCAGTGACACAAGGTGCAGCGGTAGGTCACGCTGGACGGGGGCAACGTAGACAGGCCTTTGTGGAGCGCTGAACACTAGCCCCGCCTGTTCAGGGAGCAGAGCCTGCCCTGGCTACTGCTGCAAACTCCCCAGGTCCCTTCCCCTCCATGTTACACCACAGGGGAGCCGCCTGGACTCTGTGGTCCTGCTGGATCCCATGGAAGAGAGGGGCATGTAAAGACGTACACACACGTGTAGACACAAGAGACAGAGAGGTTCGCAGACTCAGAGAAAGTGTCACAAAACAAGCGCCACCCCAGGTGCGCCCGGAGGTGACTCCAAGAGGACTTCCTGAGTGTTGGTGATGGTGACCTGGGACAGAACAGCACAGCAGTTGTGACAACATCCTCAAACAAATGCGCTCTCGTGCTATTTCTTTCGGCTCTTCTCATGATATTAAACTCTGAATTCACGGATTGCTCCTTCAGTCCATACCTGTAGCTCACTCTGTCCTGCCACCCATGATGCTGGTTCAGACGTAGTGAGAGCGAGCTCGTTCCTGCAGGTGTGTCGGACTCGGAACCAGGAGAAGGTCCTCATAAGAGAGGATGAACTGAATCCAAGCGAGAACACCGTGGGAAGCCCACTCACTCTTCCCACTCGGGCAGGAACAGAAGTTCATTCTCTGCCATACCAAGGACTTGGAGTCAAGTTTCCCTTCTCCAACTTAAGTTTAGTTTGCTGCTTTTTATATTTCAGAAACAAGGGATTTGTAAATGCTTCATTAAATAGTCTTCATCTGTGACAGCCATGCTTCCTTCTCTCCCCAGAGCTACTTCCTAGAAGGAGTCTTGGCCGCAGATGAGAGAAACAGCGCAGAGGAGGGGTGCTATACCAGGGCAGGAGCAGAGAAGCCAGAGGCTGGGGGTCTGCAGGACTTACAACCTCAGCGGGGTAGAGTCCACCAAAGATGGAGAGAGCTGGACGATGTTTTCGGAGGCAAGAAAACCAAACTCCGAAAAAGTAAGAAAATAAGACATGTTTCCAAACAAGAAACCCTCCCTCGAAGGTTCCAGGGGATGGAACAGACCTGTGGGCCCACCTCCTCCCCCACAGCTTGCCACACAGACCAGGAGGACACCACGGGAAAGCTCACCCGGAGGGCTGCCGCCGTAGGGGCTGCACTGATGTCACTGGGGACGTTAGGACATAAGGAGTCAAGAGCTCCCGTGCAGGTGCCCTTCTGCCTTCTGTTCATTTCTGACTCGTCAACTGTTCACATGTTGAGATCATGGCCACCACAAGGTTTTCACTCTGCTCTTGGGTATCCCCAGAGTGCTGAGTGACAGGAGGTCCTGCTGAGTGACAGGAGGTCGTCCTGTCAGGATAAGGTGTAAAATGCATTTACAGGGTCACTGCAGATCACAGAAGGTGGGGAAGGAAATTGGGGTAAGCAGAATTCTATGCTGACCCCAGAGACTGAGGCCTCTGTAGAAGCCCGTTCTGCAGAGTGGGCAGAGCCAGAGTGACCGGTCTCTCTTCCAAGGGCAGCTCAACAGACCACCACAGCAAAAGTAGGTACTGTAGTAAGTAGATATTGAGAATAGTGATATTGAGAAGAGTTGTTTTTTTTCTTTTTGTAGTTTATAGTTTGATATATCTTTTTTTGTCATTTCAACCTGTTTGGATTTTTCTTAAGGGTTATATTTTCAGCATTAACTAAATATTATTTTCATTTTCTACAAAGTTTTCTTAGCATAAGAATATCTAAACTGATAAAAATGTTTGTACTTGGAACTCGTGATTTAACAGCATTGCTTATTTCCTGAAATGTTTGTTCAGCTTTTTCTAGCCAATTTCTTCTGGGATGATGGCCTTTACGCTGCATTAATTACCATCAAAATGCACTGCACACCAGTTGGTTCCTTTCCTAAAAGGCTCAAGGCAATTTTTAAGTCCAAATTGGAAGAGTCAAGGGAAGGGTTCATCCCTTTTTATAGCTAATTCAGGAAGCTATAAAAGTCTTCACATTGCTGCAGAATAGCTTTATTTCCAAAACAGGAGGAGCATTATTGTCTGCTTTAATTGAAAAGCTGAACCTAAACTTGAATATCCTTCTTTTCAAAGGTTAGTCTCTTATCTTTTCCTTACACTGTTTTATGTGTGGAAATTTTGGGGTGGTCACTGATTTTTGTTATGTGATTATCATTGTATAGCATAACTCCCAACTACAGTAACAAGTTGAAAAACAGATCAACTTAGAATTAGTGTATTCACTCATTTCAATCCATGGATATTCACTAGGTATCAACCACGCAGCTTAAACCTTCTAGGTGCTTATGACTCGACCAGTGTAAGACAGAATCATAAAAGCGGGTGGTAAATGCGTTAACAGAGATCTAGGCCGTCACTGGTCACCAAGAAGGATGGTGTAAGCAGGCCTGAGAAGTCCAGGGAGGGCCTCACACAGGAGGTAGCCAGTGGGAAAGGGAGGACCTTGCCCCAGGGGAAGCAGCCTTTGTGACAATTGGCATGTGTGTGCAGAAGGCCTGGGTCTCACAGTCGCCATGAGTGTTCAGCAAGACTGACATACAGCTTACAGGTGAGTACCTGCCCTGAAGTCGCCATCTTTACCTGCAGGACTCCCCACGACTGAGGCTTCAGGGCACGGGACTCTGCCGTTTCCTCCTGTGACCTCAGCGGGAAGCAGTCCTGGTGCACAGTTTAGAACCAGTCAGTGTTTGTTGAGCAGACAAATAAGGGGAAAATGAGGGAATGAATGCAGCCTCAGACTCGGAGATGCTGAGTATTGATGCTTCCTAATAATTCTGAAACAGCCAAAGACTTCCCAGTTAGCTTTTATTTTGCCATTAAAGAAGGGGGAAGAAGGTCAATGAGGGATTCCCTTCCGTAGGCTTTTGTGGCCCAGGATTAGCAGTTACTGTTTCTGTGTTTACTGGCCCACCACTGGAACCCCTGTCAAGGTCGCGACTGACCACAGCCCTGTGCAGGAGGGCCCTTCCGTCCTGTCTCCCTGAGTCGGCGTCACGCGCCCCTTGGGCCTGCACACCCTCTCACTTCTGCCTTCTTTTCGTCCCTTCTGGAACACCCCAGACGTGCAGAGACCCTCCGCTCCTGGCCCACACCTGGCCGTTCCCCCAATCGCCTTGCGCTCGCACCTGGGCCGCCCCTCCTGCAGGCCAGGTATGGCCTCCCTGTGACACCTACTGGGAGCCACAGGGTACAGGCATCACCAAACAGCCTGGAATTAGGAGTCTGTCTCCCTGACTGTGAAGAGAACTGGGGCTGGGGAACAGATTTGTGTCCCAGCTCTGTGTCCCTTAATCTCTCCTAGTCTCTAAAGGTAATCAACACACTGGTAATCCATACGCGACGTTAGTGAGAATAACACAATTTAGGGCAGCAAACTGCAGACTCTTGTGACAAGATGGTTTGTTTAGAATCGCATCCAGCTGGGGACATGGCCAGGAAGCGGGTCGCCGTGATTGGAGCTGGGATCAGTGGACTGGCTGCCATCAAGTGCTGCCTGGATGAGGGTCTGGAGCCCACCTGCTTTGAAAGGAATGACGACATCGGAGGCCTGTGGAAATTTCAAGTAAGTTTGGGTTTTATCTGACTTTAAGCCGTGCTGTCTCGAACTGTGACCACCAGGGTAAAGTTTGCCTAGGAGGCACGTACAGCACTCTGCAGGTGAAGAACTGGTAATGACCCCAATCTTGTTTGCATTCTGACTGAGGCCACGTGCATGTGTGACAGTTCTGGATTAGGCACTGGGTGCCCGGCCAGCTAGGTATATGGTTTCTCTTCTTAATTGTTACTTTTTACTTTATGTATTTTGAAACCATGTCACCAGGTTCATTTCAATGTACTATCTTTGTACCTCCATAGAATGGCCCTGTATGTCGCTGTGCTCTCTGGCTCATTATCTCCCTGGTTGGCTCCCAAGGCAGCCACTCCCATTGCTTCTGCCTGGGGTTCTCCCATGCAAGCGTCTCTGGTGCAGCCTTCTCTCTTACAGCTGGCCTAAGGAAGGTGTGCCTCTGTTGGAGGGCCTTTCCCGTTAGTGCTATTGGAGGGCTACATGTCATGGGGTATGAATACGTGGAGGTCAGATTCACTGTCTTGCATCTTTGTTTCATACCTTTATCATTTTTATTCCCCTTTTCTTTCTTCTGGTTGTATCTTGGTGTGGTTCATCCTCTGTTTTCTTTGTGCACTGGTTTTCAGTTGTCCATCCTCACCCTCTTGGGAATGGCTCCTTGGATATCATAAATGCACCTTGACAGTGCTTTCCACTTTGTGGGTACTTTCCCCACTTTCTGAGCAAAGCAAGGGCCTTAAAACAGGGTGGCCCCCTTTGCCTTCCCACCTTCCTGGTCTGTTGGGAACCCATGAGCAGGATCAGCAGTGTTCATCAGGCGCCTGCAGGCTCCCGGCACCTCCTCAGCCCTCGGCGTCCCCCTGTGCTTGCTCCCCTCAGTCCTGTCCCTTCCCAGTCAGCCCAGGAGCTTCCCCACACTGTCCCTGGTGCTGGGCCACCGCAACAGACCCTCAGCTTTCCTCCTCAGTAGGCCTGTGAGCCACTTCCACTTCTGAAGGGTGTGTCTCTGGGCTTCCAAGTGGACGTGGACATTCTTATTTTAGCATTTTGAAGGCATGTTTCTGGCTTCCATCATTCCTACTGAGAAGTCCCTGGGCGTCTTACTGCTGACTCAGGGTAACTTGGCTCCAGCAGGAGGGACTTAGAGAACACAGAGGAATAAAGGGCCAGGTACCACTTATTACATAGGAGGCCATTTCTCTTTAAGATAGTTTATTTTGATTGTCTTATAAAGTTTCAAGAGAAACTTTCTCCTGTAGAAAAACCCTTCAGAGAAAATGCCGAGTATCTACAAATCCGTGACCATCAACACGTCCAAGGAGATGATGTGCTTCAGTGACTTCCCCGTACCGGACCATTTCCCCAACTACATGCACAACTCCAAACTCATGGAGTACTTCAGGATGTATGCCAGCCACTTTGGCCTCCTGAAATACATTCGCTTCAAGGTAAACATACAGCGTTGCATTGTGTGTGTGTGTGTGTGTGTGTGTGTGTGTGTGTGTGTATGCACGTGCGCACCCACACTCACTTGCGCTGGCTGGGCAGTTAAACCTGGCCTCTTCTGTTGTGACCAGAGGAAGCCAGCCTCCTGAGCGTCCCCTGGAGGGTCGCGGCTTGTCATGAAACGGTTTTCAGCCTCTCACTTGGATGCGGGATTGGAAGGTTCTGCTGTAAGAGCCTGTTCTGGTGACACTCCAGCATGGCACGGTCACGGCCCTCTCTTTCAGTCTCACGTTCGACATGTGTAAGAGTGTGAAAAACGTGACTGGCAAGCCACGTCCCTGTAGGGTGGGACCACAGCTTGTCACAAGGAAGGTGCTCGTCAGGACCATCGAGTCCCCCCACCAGGGAGCAGCCCCTCTGCTTGGGTGCAGCCTGGTTCCTCTCTGAAACCCAGAGCCACAGGCTGGGGCGAGCACAGACCTGGGGGGCACAGCCAAAGGAGGACAGGTCTGGGGGGCACAGGCCTGGAGAAACCCAGGCCTAGGGAGGAGCGCAGCCTGGGAGGGGCACACGCTGAGAAAGGACAGGTCTGTGCGGAACCTGCAGAGCCGGCTGCGCCCTGGAGGAGGACCACTGAGCCTCCATCACCCTCCCTCCATCCACAGCCAGGCTCCTCTGTTTCTGTTCCTTGGAAAACTAGGTTTTAGAGAAATACTCAGAATATCTTGAAAATGTGCTGCAGAAACGTGGAGAGGGGCCGGGAGGGCAGGAGTGCCGCAGGTGCACCGCGGGGTGACTGCTCAGAGCTGGGCAGGGACTGGGCTGGAGTGACAGCGAGTCCCCCTGTGCCTGTCCTCAGACCAGAGTGCAGAGCGTTCGCAAGTGCCCGGACTTCCCCGTCAGCGGACAGTGGGACGTGGTGGTGGAGGCCGAGGGCCAGCGGGAGTCGCTGCTCTTCCATGGGGTCCTGGTCTGCAGTGGGCACCACACGGACCCCCACCTGCCACTGCAGGCCTTCCCAGGTGCGTGGCCGAGGCTGGGTGGGGAAGTGCTTTCCATGTCAACGAGGGGGCACAAGGACGGGACGGATTCGGTCAGTCTCAGTGCACTTTCCCTGGGAGGACACAGCCACGGCTGCGCTGCGCTCTGTTAGGGGACAGGGGAGCTCCCGAGACAGGAAATGGGTGACAAGCGGCTCCTACTCTTGGCTCCTATGGTCTCCTGCAGCTTCAGATTCATGGTTGTCATAAAGTGGCCACATGGAAGTGGTTTAGTTTCATGTGTATTTGTTTGATTTCACTCAAAGAGAAAGTGAAATCAATTATTTAAACAGGGATAAATGGCAAGCGCAGCCGAGAGCCAGAGACCCTCAGACCAGGGCCCCTGAGCCCACAGAGGGCCTCCACCAATGCTCTTGGCATGGACCTTCCTGGGGACTGAAACCCAGCGGGCCCCGGCCTCTCCCGCCCCTCTGCATGGCAGTGCCTCCCAGGACCCCACTTCAGCTCCCCCCCAGCCTCCTCGCCCCTTCCTGCTCAGCGCCCTCTATCCCCCACTGCCGTCAGGACCCAGCCAGGACACATCTGCCCTCTGTGCCTTCCCAGGGTTCGGGAGAAACTCTTTGAGGACTGAAGAAAAGTAGAGGGGGGATTTCAAGTTCAGTCGAGAACTTGAACGTGGATTTTGGTTGTTCAGCTGACAAATACCAAACCTTACCATGTCTCCCCACAAACATTTGCAATATAAACGTACTTGGCCTTCTGAATGCTAAAACGCAACGTATTCTGGAAATCCTCCATAATCATGGCATGATCGTGGATTATATGACCCACTATCATATTTATCAGCCTCTTTTTGACTTGCTTCCTGGCTGAGAAAGAGTACCCATGGGGAGACACGTGGGTGTGCATGTGTGGACAGTTCAGGGGAGAGACACAAACGTGTGCAGAGTAGGACGCAGCCTGGGAATGCTGGCAGGGAGCCGGACCGCTGTGAGAGCCTCGGCCCAGCCAGGCTCTAGGCACTCGGAACAGCGGAGACATCCAATGAAGAGAGGGCCTCTGTCCCCCCAGAGCCTCTGTGCCCTCTGTTCCCTCTGTCCCCTCTGTCCCCTCTGTCCCCTCTGTCCCCCCAGAGCCTCTGTCCCCTCTGTGCCCTCTGTCCCCTCTGTCCCCTCTGTCCCCCCAGAGCCTCTGTTCCCTCTGTTCCCTCAGAGCCTCTGTCCCCTCTGTCCCCTCTGTCCCCCCAGAGCCTCTGTCCCCTCTGTGCCCTCTGTCCCCTCTGTCCCCTCTGTCCCCCCAGAGCCTCTGTTCCCTCTGTCCCCTCAGAGCCTCTGTCCCCTCTGTCCCCTCTGTCCCCCCAGAGCCTCTGTCCCCTCTGTCCCCTCTGTCCCCCCAGAGCCTCTGTCCCCTCTGTCCCCTCTGTCCCCTCTGTCCCCTCTGTCTCCTCTGTCCCCCCAGAGCCTCTGTCCCCTCTGTCCCCTCTGTCCCCCCAGAGCCTCTGTCCCCTCTGTCCCCTCTGTCCCCCCAGAGCCTCTGTCCCCTCTGTCCCCTCTGTCCCCCCAGAGCCTCTGTCCCCTCTGTCCCCTCTGTCCCCTCTGTCCCCTCTGTCCCCTCTGTCCCCTCTGTCCCCTCTGTCCCCCCAGAGCCTCTGTCCCCTCTGTCCCCTCTGTCCCCCCAGAGCCTCTGTCCCCTCTGTCCCCTCTGTCCCCTCTGTCCCCTCTGTCTCCTCTGTCCCCCCAGAGCCTCTGTCCCCTCTGTCCCCTCTGTCCCCCCAGAGCCTCTGTCCCCTCTGTCCCCTCTGTCCCCTCTGTCCCCCCAGAGCCTCTGTCCCCTCTGTCCCCTCTGTCCCCCCAGAGCCTCTGTCCCCTCTGTCCCCTCTGTCCCCTCTGTCCCCTCTGTCCCCTCTGTCCCCCCAGAGCCTCTGTCCCCTCTGTCCCCTCTGTCCCCCCAGAGCCTCTGTCCCCTCTGTCCCCTCTGTCCCCCCAGAGCCTCTGTCCCCTCTGTCCCCTCTGTCCCCTCTGTCCCCTCTGTCTCCTCTGTCCCCCCAGAGCCTCTGTCCCCTCTGTCCCCTCTGTCCCCCCAGAGCCTCTGTCCCCTCTGTCCCCTCTGTCCCCCCAGAGCCTCTGTCCCCTCTGTCCCCTCTGTCCCCTCTGTCCCCTCTGTCCCCTCTGTCCCCCCAGAGCCTCTGTCCCCTCTGTCCCCTCTGTCCCCCCAGAGCCTCTGTCCCCTCTGTCCCCTCTGTCCCCTCTGTCCCCTCTGTCCCCTCTGTTCCCTCTGTCCCCTCTGTCCCCTCTGTTCCCTCTGTCCCCTCTGTCCCCCCAGAGCCTCTGTCCCCTCTGTCCCCTCTGTCCCCCCAGAGCCTCTGTCCCCTCTGTCCCCTCTGTCCCCTCTGTCCCCTCTGTCTCCTCTGTCTCCTCTGTCCCCTCTGTCCCCTCTGTCCCCTCTGTTCCCTCTGTCCCCTCTGTCCCCTCTGTTCCCTCTGTGCCCTCTGTCCCCTCAGAGCCTCTGTCCCCTCTGTCCCCTCTGTTCCCTCTGTCCCCTCTGTCCCCTCTGTCCCCTCTGTCCCCTCTGTCCCCTCTGTCCCCTCTGTCCCCTCTGTTCCCTCTGTCCCCCCAGAGCCTCTGTCCCCTCTGTCCCCTCTGTTCCCTCTGTCCCCTCTGTCCCCTCTGTCCCCCCAGAGCCTCTGTTCCCTCTGTGCCCTCTGTTCCCTCTGTCCCCTCTGTCCCCTCTGTCCCCTCTGTTCCCTCTGTCCCCTCTGTCCCCTCTGTCCCCCCAGAGCCTCTGTTCCCTCTGTGCCCTCTGTTCCCTCTGTCCCCTCTGTCCCCTCTGTCCCCTCTGTTCCCTCTGTCCCCCCAGAGCCTCTGTTCCCTCTGTGCCCTCTGTCCCCTCAGAGCCTCTGTCCCCTCTGTCCCCTCTGTTCCCTCTGTCCCCTCTGTCCCCTCTGTCCCCTCTGTCCCCTCTGTCCCCTCTGTCCCCTCTGTTCCCTCTGTCCCCCCAGAGCCTCTGTTCCCTCTGTCCCCTCTGTTCCCTCTGTCCCCTCTGTCCCCTCTGTCCCCTCTGTTCCCTCTGTCCCCCCAGAGCCTCTGTTCCCTCTGTCCCCTCTGTCCCCTCTGTCCCCTCTGTCCCCTCTGTTCCCTCTGTCCCCTCTGTGCCCTCTGTCCCCCCAGAACCTCTGTCCCCTCTGTTCCCTCTGTCCCCTCTGTCCCCTCTGTCCCCTCTGTCCCCTCTGTCCCCCCAGAGCCTCTGTTCCCTCTGTGCCCTCTGTCCCCTCAGAGCCTCTGTCCCCTCTGTCCCCTCTGTTCCCTCTGTCCCCTCTGTCCCCTCTGTCCCCTCTGTCCCCTCTGTCCCCTCTGTCCCCTCTGTTCCCTCTGTCCCCCCAGAGCCTCTGTTCCCTCTGTCCCCTCTGTCCCCTCTGTCCCCTCTGTCCCCTCTGTTCCCTCTGTCCCCTCTGTGCCCTCTGTCCCCCCAGAACCTCTGTCCCCTCTGTTCCCTCTGTCCCCTCTGTCCCCTCTGTCCCCTCTGTCCCCTCTGTCCCCCCAGAGCCTCTGTTCCCTCTGTGCCCTCTGTCCCCTCAGAGCCTCTGTCCCCTCTGTCCCCTCTGTTCCCTCTGTCCCCTCTGTCCCCTCTGTCCCCTCTGTCCCCTCTGTCCCCCCAGAGCCTCTGTTCCCTCTGTGCCCTCTGTCCCCTCAGAGCCTCTGTCCCCTCTGTCCCCTCTGTTCCCTCTGTCCCCTCTGTCCCCTCTGTCCCCTCTGTTCCCTCTGTCCCCCCAGAGCCTCTGTTCCCTCTGTCCCCTCTGTCCCCTCTGTTCCCTCTGTTCCCTCTGTCCCCTCTGTCCCCTCTGTTCCCTCTGTCCCCTCTGTCCCCCCAGAGCCTCTGTTCCCTCTGTGCCCTCTGTCCCCTCAGAGCCTCTGTCCCCTCTGTCCCCTCTGTTCCCTCTGTCCCCTCTGTCCCCTCTGTCCCCTCTGTCCCCTCCGTCCCCCCAGAGCCTCTGTTCCCTCTGTGCCCTCTGTCCCCTCAGAGCCTCTGTCCCCTCTTTCCCCTCTGTTCCCTCTGTCCCCTCTGTCCCCTCTGTCCCCTCTGTTCCCTCTGTCCCCTCTGTCCCCTCTGTCCCCTCTGTCCCCTCTGTCCCCTCTGTCCCCCCAGAACCTCTGTTCCCTCTGTCCCCTCTGTTCCCTCTGTCCCCTCTTTCCCCTCTGTTCCCTCTGTCCCCTCTGTCCCCTCTGTCCCCTCTGTTCCCTCTGTCCCCTCTGTTCCCTCTGTCCCCTCTGTCCCCCCAGAACCTCTGTTCCCTCTGTCCCCTCTGTTCCCTCTGTCCCCTCTGTCCCCCCAGAACCTCTGTTCCCTCTGTCCCCTCTGTTCCCTCTGTCCCCTCTGTCCCCTCCGTCCCCTCAGAACCTCTGTTCCCTCTGTCCCCTCCGTCCCCTCAGAACCTCTGTTCCCTCTGTCCCCTCTGTCCCCCCAGAACCTCTGTTCCCTCCGTCCCCTCTGTTCCCTCTGTCCCCTCTGTCCCCCCAGAACCTCTGTTCCCTCTGTCCCCTCTGTCCCCCCAGAACCTCTGTTCCCTCTGTCCCCTCTGTTCCCTCTGTCCCCTCTGTCCCCCCAGAGCCTCTGTTCCCTCTGTCCCCTCTGTCCCCCCAGAACCTCTGTTCCCTCTGTCCCCTCTGTTCCCTCTGTCCCCTCTGTCCCCCCAGAACCTCTGTTCCCTCTGTCCCCTCTGTCCCCTCAGAGCCTCTGTTCCCTCTGTCCCCTCTGTCCCCCAGAACCTCTGTTCCCTCTGTCCCCTCTGTTCCCTCTGTCCCCTCTGTCCCCCCAGAGCCTCTGTTCCCTCTGTCCCCTCTGTCCCCCCAGAACCTCTGTTCCCTCTGTCCCCTCTGTTCCCTCTGTCCCCTCCGTCCCCCCAGAACCTCTGTTCCCTCTGTCCCCTCTGTTCCCTCTGTCCCCTCTGTTCCCTCAGAGCCTCTGTTCCCTCTGTCCCCTCTGTTCCCTCTGTCCCCTCCGTCCCCCCAGAACCTCTGTTCCCTCTGTCCCCTCTGTTCCCTCTGTCCCCTCTGTTCCCTCAGAGCCTCTGTCCCCTCTGTTCCCTCTGTCCCCTCTGTTCCCTCAGAGCCTCTGTTCCCTCTGTCCCCTCTGTCCCCCCAGAACCTCTGTTCCCTCTGTCCCCTCTGTCCCCCCAGAACCTCTGTTCCCTCTGTCCCCTCTGTTCCCTCTGTCCCCTCTGTCCCCCCAGAGCCTCTGTTCCCTCTGGTCCCCTCTGTCCCCCCAGAACCTCTGTTCCCTCTGTTCCCTCTGTCCCCTCTGTCCCCCCAGAGCCTCTGTTCCCTCTGTCCCCTCTGTCCCCCCAGAACCTCTGTTCCCTCTGTCCCCTCTGTTCCCTCTGTCCCCTCCGTCCCCCCAGAACCTCTGTTCCCTCTGTCCCCTCTGTTCCCTCTGTCCCCTCTGTTCCCTCAGAGCCTCTGTTCCCTCTGTCCCCTCTGTTCCCTCTGTCCCCTCTGTTCCCTCAGAGCCTCTGTCCCCTCTGTCCCCTCTGTCCCCTCTGTTCCCTCAGAGCCTCTGTTCCCTCTGTCCCCTCTGTCCCCCCAGAACCTCTGTTCCCTCTGTCCCCTCTGTCCCCCCAGAACCTCTGTACCCTCTGTCCCCTCTGTTCCCTCTGTCCCCTCTGTCCCCCCAGAGCCTCTGTTCCCTCTGTCCCCTCTGTCCCCCCAGAGCCTCTGTTCCCTCTGTCCCCTCTGTCCCCCCAGAACCTCTGTTCCCTCTGTCCCCTCTGTTCCCTCTGTCCCCTCCGTCCCCCCAGAACCTCTGTTCCCTCTGTCCCCTCTGTTCCCTCAGAGCCTCTGTTCCCTCTGTCCCCTCTGTTCCCTCAGAGCCTCTGTCCCCTCTGTTCCCTCTGTCCCCTCTGTTCCCTCAGAGCCTCTGTTCCCTCTGTCCCCTCTGTCCCCCCAGAACCTCTGTTCCCTCTGTCCCCTCTGTCCCCCCAGAACCTCTGTTCCCTCTGTCCCCTCTGTTCCCTCTGTCCCCTCTGTCCCCCCAGAGCCTCTGTTCCCTCTGTCCCCTCTGTCCCCCCAGAACCTCTGTTCCCTCTGTTCCCTCTGTCCCCTCTGTCCCCCCAGAGCCTCTGTTCCCTCTGTCCCCTCTGTCCCCCCAGAACCTCTGTTCCCTCTGTCCCCTCTGTTCCCTCTGTCCCCTCTGTCCCCTCTGTTCCCTCTGTCCCCTCTGTCCCCCCAGAACCTCTGTTCCCTCTGTTCCCTCTGTCCCCTCTGTCCCCCCAGAGCCTCTGTTCCCTCTGTCCCCTCTGTCCCCCCAGAACCTCTGTTCCCTCTGTCCCCTCTGTTCCCTCTGTCCCCTCTGTTCCCTCAGAGCCTCTGTTCCCTCTGTCCCCTCTGTTCCCTCTGTCCCCTCTGTTCCCTCAGAGCCTCTGTCCCCTCTGTCCCCTCTGTCCCCTCTGTTCCCTCAGAGCCTCTGTTCCCTCTGTCCCCTCTGTCCCCCCAGAACCTCTGTTCCCTCTGTCCCCTCTGTCCCCCCAGAACCTCTGTACCCTCTGTCCCCTCTGTTCCCTCTGTCCCCTCTGTCCCCCCAGAGCCTCTGTTCCCTCTGTCCCCTCTGTCCCCCCAGAGCCTCTGTTCCCTCTGTCCCCTCTGTCCCCCCAGAACCTCTGTTCCCTCTGTCCCCTCTGTTCCCTCTGTCCCCTCCGTCCCCCCAGAACCTCTGTTCCCTCTGTCCCCTCTGTTCCCTCAGAGCCTCTGTTCCCTCTGTCCCCTCTGTTCCCTCAGAGCCTCTGTCCCCTCTGTTCCCTCTGTCCCCTCTGTTCCCTCAGAGCCTCTGTTCCCTCTGTCCCCTCTGTCCCCCCAGAACCTCTGTTCCCTCTGTCCCCTCTGTCCCCCCAGAACCTCTGTTCCCTCTGTCCCCTCTGTTCCCTCTGTCCCTCTGTCCCCCCAGAGCCTCTGTTCCCTCTGTCCCCTCTGTCCCCCCAGAACCTCTGTTCCCTCTGTTCCCTCTGTCCCCTCTGTCCCCCCAGAGCCTCTGTTCCCTCTGTCCCCTCTGTCCCCCCAGAACCTCTGTTCCCTCTGTCCCCTCTGTTCCCTCTGTCCCCTCTGTTCCCTCAGAGCCTCTGTTCCCTCTGTCCCCTCTGTTCCCTCTGTCCCCTCTGTTCCCTCAGAGCCTCTGTCCCCTCTGTCCCCTCTGTCCCCTCTGTTCCCTCAGAGCCTCTGTTCCCTCTGTCCCCTCTGTCCCCCCAGAACCTCTGTTCCCTCTGTCCCCTCTGTCCCCCCAGAACCTCTGTTCCCTCTGTCCCCTCTGTTCCCTCTGTCCCCTCTGTCCCCCCAGAGCCTCTGTTCCCTCTGTCCCCTCTGTCCCCCCAGAACCTCTGTTCCCTCTGTCCCCTCTGTCCCCTCAGAGCCTCTGTTCCCTCTGTCCCCTCTGTCCCCCCAGAACCTCTGTTCCCTCTGTCCCCTCTGTTCCCTCTGTCCCCTCTGTTCCCTCAGAGCCTCTGTCCCCTCTGTTCCCTCTGTCCCCTCTGTTCCCTCAGAGCCTCTGTTCCCTCTGTCCCCTCTGTCCCCCCAGAACCTCTGTTCCCTCTGTCCCCTCTGTCCCCCCAGAACCTCTGTTCCCTCTGTCCCCTCTGTTCCCTCTGTCCCCTCTGTCCCCCCAGAGCCTCTGTTCCCTCTGTCCCCTCTGTCCCCCCAGAACCTCTGTTCCCTCTGTCCCCTCTGTCCCCTCAGAGCCTCTGTTCCCTCTGTCCCCTCTGTCCCCCCAGAACCTCTGTTCCCTCTGTCCCCTCTGTTCCCTCTGTCCCCTCCGTCCCCCCAGAACCTCTGTTCCCTCTGTCCCCTCTGTTCCCTCTGTCCCCTCTGTCCCCCCAGAGCCTCTGTTCCCTCTGTCCCCTCTGTCCCCCCAGAACCTCTGTTCCCTCTGTCCCCTCTGTCCCCTCAGAGCCTCTGTTCCCTCTGTCCCCTCTGTCCCCCCAGAACCTCTGTTCCCTCTGTCCCCTCTGTTCCCTCTGTCCCCTCCGTCCCCCTAGAACCTCTGTTCCCTCTGTCCCCTCTGTTCCCTCTGTCCCCTCCGTCCCCCCAGAACCTCTGTTCCCTCTGTCCCCTCTGTCCCCCCAGAACCTCTGTTCCCTCTGTCCCCTCTGTCCCCCCAGAACCTCTGTTCCCTCTGTCCCCTCTGTTCCCTCTGTCCCCTCCGTCCCCCCAGAACCTCTGTTCCCTCTGTCCCCTCTGTTCCCTCTGTCCCCTCTGTCCCCCCAGAACCTCTGTTCCCTCTGTCCCCTCTGTTCCCTCTGTCCCCTCTGTCCCCCCAGAGCCTCTGTCCCTCTGTTCCCTCTGTCCCCTCTGTCCCCCCAGAACCTCTGTTCCCTCTGTCCCCTCTGTTCCCTCTGTCCCCTCTGTCCCCCCAGAACCTCTGTTCCCTCTGTCCCCTCTGTCCCCCCAGAACCTCTGTTCCCTCTGTCCCCTCTGTCCCCCCAGAACCTCTGTTCCCTCTGTCCCCTCTGTTCCCTCTGTCCCCTCTGTCCCCCCAGAGCCTCTGTTCCCTCTGTCCCCTCTGTCCCCCCAGAACCTCTGTTCCCTCTGTCCCCTCTGTCCCCTCAGAGCCTCTGTTCCCTCTGTCCCCTCTGTCCCCCCAGAACCTCTGTTCCCTCTGTCCCCTCTGTTCCCTCTGTCCCCTCCGTCCCCCCAGAACCTCTGTTCCCTCTGTCCCCTCTGTTCCCTCTGTCCCCTCCGTCCCCCCAGAACCTCTGTTCCCTCTGTCCCCTCTGTCCCCCCAGAACCTCTGTTCCCTCTGTCCCCTCTGTTCCCTCTGTCCCCTCCGTCCCCTCAGAGCCTCTGTTCCCTCTGTCCCCTCTGTCCCCCCAGAACCTCTGTTCCCTCTGTCCCCTCTGTTCCCTCTGTCCCCTCTGTCCCCCCAGAGCCTCTGTTCCCTCTGTCCCCTCCGTCCCCCCAGAACCTCTGTTCCCTCTGTCCCCTCTGTTCCCTCTGTCCCCTCTGTCCCCCCAGAGCCTCTGTCCCCTCTGTTCCCTCTGTCCCCTCTGTCCCCCCAGAACCTCTGTTCCCTCTGTCCCCTCTGTTCCCTCTGTCCCCTCCGTCCCCCCAGAACCTCTGTTCCCTCTGTCCCCTCTGTTCCCTCTGTCCCCTCTGTCCCCCCAGAGCCTCTGTTCCCTCTGTCCCCTCTATCCCCCCAGAACCTCTGTTCCCTCTGTCCCATCTGTTCCCTCTGTCCCCTCTGTCCCCCCAGAGCCTCTGTTCCCTCTGTCCCCTCCGTCCCCCCAGAACCTCTGTTCCCTCTGTCCCCTCTGTTCCCTCTGTCCCCTCTGTCCCCTCTGTTCCCTCTGTCCCCTCTGTCCCCTCTGTCCCCCAGAGCCTCTGTTCCCTCTGTCCCCTCTGTCCCCCCAGAACCTCTGTTCCCTCTGTCCCCTCTGTTCCCTCTGTCCCCTCTGTCCCCCCAGAGCCTCTGTTCCCTCTGTCCCCTCCGTCCCCCCAGAACCTCTGTTCCCTCTGTCCCCTCTGTTCCCTCTGTCCCCTCTGTCCCCTCTGTTCCCTCTGTCCCCTCTGTCCCCCCAGAGCCTCTGTCCCCTCTGTTCCCTCTGTCCCCTCTGTTCCCTCTGTCCCCTCTGTTCCCTCTGTCCCCTCTGTCCCCCCAGAGCCTCTGTTCCCTCTGTCCCCTCCGTCCCCCCAGAACCTCTGTTCCCTCTGTCCCCTCTGTTCCCTCTGTCCCCTCTGTCCCCTCTGTTCCCTCTGTCCCCTCTGTCCCCCCAGAGCCTCTGTCCCCTCTGTTCCCTCTGTCCCCTCTGTTCCCTCTGTCCCCTCTGTTCCCTCTGTCCCCTCTGTCCCCCCAGAGCCTCTGTTCCCTCTGTCCCCTCTGTCCCCCCAGAACCTCTGTTCCCTCTGTCCCCTCTGTTCCCTCTGTCCCCTCTGTCCCCCCAGAGCCTCTGTTCCCTCTGTCCCCTCCGTCCCCCCAGAGCCTCTGTTCCCTCTGTCCCCTCTGTTCCCTCTGTTCCCTCTGTCCCCTCTGTTCCCTCTGTCCCCTCTGTCCCCCCAGAGCCTCTGTCCCCTCTGTTCCCTCTGTCCCCTCTGTTCCCTCTGTCCCCTCTGTTCCCTCTGTCCCCTCTGTCCCCCCAGAGCCTCTGTTCCCTCTGTCCCCTCTGTCCCCCCAGAGCCTCTGTCCCCTCTGTTCCCTCTGTCCCCTCTGTTCCCTCTGTCCCCTCTGTTCCCTCTGTCCCCTCCGTACCCCCAGAACCTCTGTTCCCTCTGTCCCCTCTGTTCCCTCTGTCCCCTCCGTCCCCCCAGAGCCTCTGTCCCCTCTGTTCCCTCTGTCCCCTCTGTTCCCTCTGTCCCCTCTGTTCCCTCTGTCCCCTCTGTTCCCTCTGTCCCCTCCGTCCCCTCAGAGCCTCTGTTCACTCTGTCCCCTCTGTCCCCCCAGAGCCTCTGTCCCCTCTGTGCCCTCTGTCCCCTCTGTCCCCTCTGTCCCCCCAGAGCCTCTGTTCCCTCTGTTCCCTCAGAGCCTCTGTCCCCTCTGTCCCCTCTGTCCCCCCAGAGCCTCTGTCCCCTCTGTGCCCTCTGTCCCCTCTGTCCCCTCTGTCCCCCCAGAGCCTCTGTTCCCTCTGTCCCCTCAGAGCCTCTGTCCCCTCTGTCCCCTCTGTCCCCCCAGAGCCTCTGTCCCCTCTGTCCCCTCTGTCCCCCCAGAGCCTCTGTCCCCTCTGTCCCCTCTGTCCCCTCTGTCCCCTCTGTCTCCTCTGTCCCCCCAGAGCCTCTGTCCCCTCTGTCCCCTCTGTCCCCCCAGAGCCTCTGTCCCCTCTGTCCCCTCTGTCCCCCCAGAGCCTCTGTCCCCTCTGTCCCCTCTGTCCCCCCAGAGCCTCTGTCCCCTCTGTCCCCTCTGTCCCCTCTGTCCCCTCTGTCCCCTCTGTCCCCTCTGTCCCCTCTGTCCCCTCTGTCCCCTCCGTCCCCCCAGAGCCTCTGTCCCCTCTGTGCCCTCTGTCCCCTCTGTCCCCTCTGTCCCCCCAGAGCCTCTGTTCCCTCTGTCCCCTCAGAGCCTCTGTCCCCTCTGTCCC